>NC_088645.1:2330015-2577515 GCF_964019385.1 Sycon ciliatum
CTGGTCATGTGACACAGAGCACCACACATCATCGTTATAACAAAGAGTTTCATGGCCATACTCCATAGGCAATCATCAGACAACTAACAATACTGCATCTCTTCAGATCAAACAAGGGTGAGCAGCAGGATTTTTAAACGTTTTCAAACATTTCTAAAATAAAGATGCTAACACAAAACACCACAAAACAGGATCGAAAGAAAACAGAGCCTCAGACATTCTGCACATTCTTCATTGTAATCAAAAGTCACATAAAAAACTCTATGACGTATTGCGACACTTAGTAGAGAGACATTTTGCTAAAATGCAATAGATTTTCAGAGAAAGGAAAAAGAGCACGCAGCCAACACAATCAATAGAATCATCCTCTGCACATCGAGAATAGGATTGTAACAATGAGAGTGATCCAAGTACAATGTAGATATACAACTCAGTGCAGGAGTTCATAAGCAAATGCATGCATACACACACGCATACACAAACATACACACGCACACATACACACACATACACACACACAAACACACACACATACACACATACGCACATACACACACACGCACACACACAAACAAATGCACACACACACACACATACACACTTATGCAAGCACACATTCAAGCATGCAAGTATGATAAAAAGTAATTGGCAATGCTCACCATCTTAAGGCATGTTGGAACTGTTCCAGTGGGTAAGGACTTGGCTGGATCTACTGTTGGCCTGCCCAATGCATATTTGCTACTGGGAAGGTTATGCATACTCGATGTGTCACACAAAAAATCTGAAATACTTAAGTAAATCCTGAGCAAACAAAACTGCTAATACTGGTCCTGTTCATGTTTCACAGCAGTGAGAAACACTAGTGTAGAACAAGAAACAAGATGCTCCAGGACAAAAGTTAGAACATTGTGATACAGTGTTTGTCCCAGTCACAAACATACACAGTACCACTGGGTGATACTGCAATGCCTTGCGGAACAGAAAGACAACTGCTTGAACCGAAGGTAGCCACGTGAGAGAATGTGTCAGAAGTGAACACCTAACAGGGTATCACAATGGAAACACACACATACCGGCATACACACAACACACACACACACACACACACACACACACACACACACACACACACACACACATACCGGCATACACACAACACACACACACACACACACACACACACACACACACACACACACACACACACACACACACACATACCGGTATACACCCATTCACACATACACACATACACACACGCCCACACAAACACCCACCACATACATACACACACACACACAAAACACACACACACACACCGGTATACACCCATTCACACATTTACACATACATGTACACACATACACACACACACATACACACACACATACACACACACACACACATACACACATACACACATGCCCACACAAACACCCACCACATACATACATACACAGTCTTATACTTCAGAAGTGCACATACATTACAATAGAATATAATTATTATTATTATAATGTGCCCATCCAGAGATGATAGAAGGTCCCGAAAGGACCAACAGTGTTCAAGTCACGAGCAGAATCGGGTGTGGCACACGAGAACGCGAACACCCGCCACCCCCCCCCCCCCCCCCCCAACGCGCCCCGCACACACATACACACATAAAAACACGCACCATGCACACACATGCACTCATACACACTCACACACATACCGTATATTCCAGAGTATAGGTCACACTGGAGTATAGGTCACACTGGAGTATAAACAGCAACCCAGATTGTTTTCCACAAAATACAGACATCAACCCTAGTAATTTATTACCGATCATCGGAGTAAAAGTTGCAACCCACATTTTTGAGTGTATTTTGAGCGTTGGAAGTGCGGCTTATACATGTACACTGGAAAATACGGTATACACACAATGAGACAGATTTTATCTGTAAACTTTCTTGCATTTTTACAGTCAATCTTGATGATGCCCAGGGCCGAATTTTTTTATTTTCTTTATTGCAGTCCAGAGACCGTATGTGTGTGTGTTTGGAGCGATTTTTTATTTTCTTGCCGGCCTAAAAAATTAAGAACATTATTTACCAAAGTATACGATTTGGCCTCTTTTTTCTGTGCTGCGCTGGCGAGTCCACTAGGCTGTGTTTACATTGGGCGTTTCAGCCAGGGTCAAGTTTCAACCCACCCTGACCACAGATTGACTGGGGCGTTAATATGACGCATTGCGCTTCATTCGGGTTGAAATTTCAAACGAGGTAGATTTCAACCATCCCCTCGGGCCCAGGGAGGGTTGACATTGAGAAATCTTACTACCGTACTTCTGTGCATATCTCGCGCCAAGTTTGAACAGCACTGCACAGGAACAAGTTTGAACAGCACTGCACCGGAACAAGTTTGAACAGCACTGCAAAGGAGTATTTTGCGCCAATGCTTTCACGTTATTATATAGGACTCTAGAAGTGGACTTTTGACGGCATATCAGTATTTGACGCGAGTCAACTGTCTTCATGTCAACACCCACATATTTCTCCCTTGTACAGACTTTCAACCCGGGTTGAAAATTCTCATGTAAAACAAGGCTACGGGCAAAACAATTCTGCCCGCAGATTGAGTACCGGATTTTCTGGGGTGTTCCGCACTTTGAAATGCATACAAAAACTGCAAACTCACCCCTGCGGCTATGACTGGGAATGCTAGGAATGACTACCAGCGCTACAGCACTCTATGAATATACAGCATGCATGGTGTTGTTCAGCTACTCTTCATGTACTGCAGCCCATCATTGTACTGGTGCAAAGCTCATCATTGTACATGTTGCCAGTTCTGAGTGAACGGCAAAGTAGACAACCTTTGTAGAACTTCGGTCATGCTTCTCAACCTTAAAACCATTGTCTGTATTATGATGATAACCATCTTAAAGTTAGGTTGCCAAAACATTCAACATCTGACGGGCGGGTGGCTTATACAGCGGATGGCAATACAAATACAGATGGTGGACCCGAAAAGGCAGGTGTGGCTTAGACTCTGGTGAGCCCAACACACCGTAAAATTCGGTATTTTACTCCTGTTCTTGTACTGTCGTAGGATCGTGGACATGGAAATCCGGTGACACGTCTAGCGGCCCCAGGGCGCTGGCCATTCAGCCGTGGATAAGCAGTACACACATGCATTACATGTACATGTACATGTTGATGTATATGCACTGCAGTGCACTGGTCACTGCAGTGCACTGGTCACTGCAGTGCACTGGTCACTGCAGTGCACTGGTCACTGCAGCACTGGTCACTGCAGTGCACTGGTCACTGCAGTACACTGGTCACTGCAGTGCACTGGTCACTGCAGTGCACTGGTCACTGCAGTGCACTGGTCACTGCAGTGCACTGGTCACTGCAGTGCACTG
The DNA here is from genome assembly GCF_964019385.1 of Sycon ciliatum. Lineage (NCBI taxonomy): Eukaryota > Metazoa > Porifera > Calcarea > Leucosolenida > Sycettidae > Sycon > Sycon ciliatum. The sequence goes on from NC_088645.1 coordinate 2,333,425, forward strand.
GTCACTGCAGTGCACTGGTCACTGCAGTGCACTGGTCACTGCAGTGCACTGGTCACTGCAGTGCACTGGTCACTGCAGTGCACTGGTCACTGCAGTGCACTGGTCACTGCAGCACTGGTCACTGCAGTGCACTGGTCACTGCAGTGCACTGGTCACTGCAGTGCACTGGTCACTGCAGTGCACTGGTCACTGCAGTGCACTGGTCACTGCAGTGCACTGGTCACTGCAGCACTGGTCACTGCAGCACTGGTCACTGCAGTGCACTGGTCACTGCAGTGCACTGGTCACTGCAGTGCACTGGTCACTGCAGTGCACTGGTCACTGCAGTGCACTGGTCACTGCAGTGCACTGGTCACTGCAGCACTGGTCACTGCAGTGCACTGGTCACTGCAGTGCACTGGTCACTGCAGTGCACTGGTCACTGCAGTGCACTGGTCACTGCAGTGCACTGGTCACTGCAGCACTGGTCACTGCAGTGCACTGGTCACTGCAGTGCACTGGTCACTGCAGTGCACTGGTCACTGCAGTGCACTGGTCACTGCAGTGCACTGGTCACTGCAGTGCACTGGTCACTGCAGCACTGGTCACTGCAGTGCACTGGTCACTGCAGTGCACTGGTCACTGCAGTGCACTGGTCACTGCAGTGCACTGGTCACTGCAGCACTGGTCACTGCAGTGCACTGGTCACTGCAGTGCACTGGTCACTGCAGTGCACTGGTCACTGCAGTGCACTGGTCACTGCAGTGCACTGGTCACTGCAGCACTGGTCACTGCAGTGCACTGGTCACTGCAGTGCACTGGTCACTGCAGTGCACTGGTCACTGCAGTGTACTGGTCACTGCAGTGCACTGGTCACTGCAGCACTGGTCACTGCAGTGCACTGGTCACTGAAGTGCACTGGTCACTGCAGTGCACTGGTCACTGCAGTGCACTGGTCACTGCAGTGCACTGGTCACTGCAGTGCACTGGTCACTGCAGTGCAATGGTCACTGCAGTGCACTGGTCACTGCAGCACTGGTCACTGCAGTGCACTGGTCACTGCAGTGCACTGGTCACTGCAGTGCACTGGTCACTGCAGTGCACTGGTCACTGCAGCACTGGTCACTGCAGTGCACTGGTCACTGCAGTGCACTGGTCACTGCAGTGCACTGGTCACTGCAGTGCACTGGTCACTGCAGTGCACTGGTCACTGCAGTGCACTGGTCACTGCACCAGTGCACTGCAGTGCACTGGTCACTGCAGTGCACTGGTCACTGCAGCACTGGTCACTGCAGTGCACTGGTCACTGCAGTGCACTGGTCACTGCAGTACACTGGTCACTGCAGTACACTGGTCACTGCAGTGACCAGTGCACTGCAGTGACCAGTGCACTGCAGTGCACTGGTCACTGCAGTGCACTGGTCACTGCAGCACTGGTCACTGCAGTGCACTGGTCACTGCAGTGCACTGGTCACTGCAGTTCACTGGTCACTGCAGTGCACTGGTCACTGCAGTGCACTGGTCACTGCAGTGCACTGGTCACTGCAGTGCACTGGTCACTGCAGCACTGGTCACTGCAGTGCACTGGTCACTGCAGTGCACTGGTCACTGCAGTGCACTGGTCACTGCAGTGCACTGGTCACTGCAGTGCACTGGTCACTGCAGTGCACTGGTCACTGCAGTGCACTGGTCACTGCAGTGCACTGGTCACTGCAGTGCACTGGTCACTGCAGTGCACTGGTCACTGCAGTGCACTGGTCACTGCAGTGCACTGGTCACTGCAGTGCACTGGTCACTGCAGTGCACTGGTCACTGCAGTGCACTGGTCACTGCAGTGCACTGGTCACTGCAGTGCACTGGTCACTGCAGTGCACTGGTCACTGCAGTGCACTGGTCACTGCAGTACACTGGTCACTGCAGTGCACTGGTCACTGCAGTACACTGGTCACTGCAGTGCACTGGTCACTGCAGTGCACTGGTCACTGCAGTGCACTGGTCACTGCAGTGCACTGGTCACTGCAGTGCACTGGTCACTGCAGTGCACTGGTCACTGCAGTGCACTGGTCACATCAGATCAACATGACTGTAGTACACAACGTTCTGTACGCACTGAGGACACCGGCCCAGGTCAATCCACTGGGTTTCCTTGTCCAGAACTGTAGTAGGTGAGCAATTTCGTGCGGGATAGTGCCTTTGCTGTTTGCCTGCGTTATGCACAGCTCACTGACATGTCAGTTTGAGCACTCTGGTAACCTGTTTTTGGACCTTATTTAAATCTGGCTTTGCAAAAAATATTTTCATTGCTACATGTGTCAGGCTCGGCCACATTTTCCCTTTGCTGCGCTGACGAGTCCACAAAGGACCACAGAGGATGCTGTCCACAGCTTGAGGTTATCCGAATACTACTATACTAGAGTAACCATCTCACTATGAACCTGGAATGGAGGAACTGTCAACGCCATTACTTCCTTTGGGTGACAGTTTTCATGATTTGAAATGAAGGTGCCCACAGTTGTCGCAAAGTACCGTGTGATGCCACGCCGGACTAGATCTCCACTTGTACATTCATCGTCAAAACGTAGTCAAACCCGTGTGCTGGTCAATCGACATACACTGTAGCTGCTTCGATGTTCGGTGCACAAATGCCTTGTGAACTTGGACACCAGTGCTGCCCACATGGGTACGTCGTGCAGAAGGAGAATGCCAAAAGGTAGAGACCCATGCGTACCTACGTAGTTATTTGAACAGCTACCATCTTTTTAACTTCTTCCACAAGGATCTTTTTGGCATGTAAGTAAAAGGTCTTGGTCCATTTCATGTGGGGGAACATTACGAAACTGAGCGAAAACAGCACCATAAGGCGAAAACAGCACCACGTCACCTTCGGTCGGCGATCACAAAACCAACCCGAGCCAAGAAGAACCGTAACTAGGTGAATGTAATTCTTCTGATAACGATGAATCCGTTAAAGATGAAGGTGACAAGCTCCCCTCATCTTTCCTTTCAGACACATGTGCAGCAGTGCAACCTTCGGTACAACAACATTTTGTCTATCATCACAAGACAAGTGTAGGAATCTTTATGTGACAGTTCCTCTTGAAATTCAATGGCAAACTCCCACCAAATATTCATTTGAATAAGATTTCCTCATGACAAGCAAGCTGGCGCTGGGTTCAAGTCCTGGTGGGTCTGGCATTTTTCTCTCTTTTAAGGCAGCTTACTTCCCAGACTGATCTTTTGACTTTGAAGTTCTCCCGATCCTTTCACAATGGATACGATTTAATCTTGTTTTGCACCCGTACAACCTGTGACATGTATGTCACTTTTACGGAATAGTAACATTAATAATGATGTAGTTACAAGGCTGTGCTGGGCTTACAACCAATTTTCTTGCATTACAATAGATGACTTGCACAAAGATCCGAGCCGCAAGTGAGACAGGGCAAGTGCACCCTGTCCCTGTGCACCCAGGCTACACTGCGGGCACCCTACACCGTCTGTAGACTAGTACTAGTGTAGTGTACTTTTGTTGTCAGCATGAATGAACGGTGCACGGCATGATCAGTACCGTCACTGTCTTCAGCAGCTCATGAGTCATGCATGTGCACTTGTAGGGTTAGTGGAAGCAGGTACTGTATTGTACTACTCCCTGCGTGGAAGTACATGACTGTATAATTATGTGAAGAGAAGCCAGGCGTCCAAACCAACCCAAAATACTCTTGCCTTATTCTTCGGTGAAATAGTTATAAAACATTGTCTTACTAAACAACAGTGAGCATAGAAGCAACCTCGATGCACCCAATAATATGGCATCCGGGAACAGCAAGTGTTGCACGAGGATCCCAAGAACACGTCAAGTTACATGCTACCGCCATCAAAAGAACGAAGGATAACTGTGCTAGCCTAGTTCATATTCAATGTAATGCTAACGGTACGGGATATAGGAGCCTGTTGGGAAGGCGTGGGTGAGCTGTAAAATCTTGTACGGTTCGAACAGCACAACATACATGCAGCAGTTATTGCGACGGTTAACGTCGATGGACGAGAGTCATAAAGCACAGTCCATGGGGGTTGACGTTTCTGGGCTTCCTTTCCGAAAGGAAAGTTATATTTCTTCTCCAAAAAATCAGGATCATGCTGATTATACCTGTCTGTTATGAAGACAAGGAAGCAGCCATGGACATTGTGCCATACTAAAGGAACCACAGGTAAAAGATAAAGCACTTCATCTGAAAACTCAAGGACTATCCATAAATACAGCAAATGATAATCCTAGCCTGGTAATGTCCAACTCCGTCATGTGAGCCATTCGGTGAGTTATCATGGGAAGCATAATGTTCGAAATGCTGAAATTTGAACAGTTGCAGTTGTGTTCGTCGCCACACAATGCCATCGCCAGTTCACATTTGAAATGTAGCCATTTTACGCTCGTGTCCCTGTAAACGGCATGGAAGGCTGAGCAGATTCAACTCTTCCATTGCTTCCTGATCTGTACAGTAGTGCGGTTGCGTTCCCGTTCCTGACACACCGGTCTCCGCTAACCAGCATCATGAGCACTCCAATGGTTCCCGCCGCTCCTTCCGCATCGTCCCAGCGCGTCCCGTCAAAATGTGAATTACTGTAGGCAATGGAGCCAGTGTATGATGAAGGCGAATGCACTGTTTGATGATGCTCCAACAAATCCTTTCTGAGACTGAGACCCAGCCGGAGCCGCATCGCCGTCATTATCAGCTAATCATGGGGAGGTATAATGTGACTTTCCACCACTCCCTGATTCAATCATAGTTTGCGAGCCTGCGCCAAACTGCTTTCTCACTAGAGCCAGGCATTGGATACATATGGCTTCAGTAAGGTTTACAATGCTATGTCTCTGGCCTAAGTCCAAGTCTAGCTACAGCAGCTCAGAGTCAGGGCTGATGAAGTGTTCATATCGGAACAAGTGAGACTTCAACAGTAGCTAGTACACATCAGGCCTGAGGACTTCGCAGCGTTTCTCCAGCACACTTGTTCTCTCCTTCAACTCAGATATTACTTGAAGTACTACTAAAGGCCATCTGGCTCTCACACTCAGTCCTTCCACCCCTCATTTTCGTGGTTTGGGCTTCCGCACTTGACTCGGCAGGTTCCTGGCCTCTCCGCAGTCTGTCCTCAGGAGACTGGGGTCGCTCTGGAGCTAGTGCAGCCGAATCGAAGGGAATCGAGTTCTTTCTTAGACGTCCACAAACTTTCGTCGTGCTTGACTTCGCTTCTACTGCGGGAAAGCAGTTACACTTCAGGACCACGACGTGCTTGTTGCAGCCTACACCAATGATACATGTACTAATAAATATTCCCTCATTTTTTCTGCCTCCCGGCCGGCCGGCTCGAAAAGGAACGTATGGAATCAATGGGAGCCTCAGTTCCATCTCTCGTCTGCTAGTGCATTCAGGAGCGTAGCAGCGCTTCGGCATGACGATACAAGCCGAATCAAAACAACTCTACTCTCTAGCCAAAAAAAACAGCTCAGTGTTCGTCAGGCAAAAAGCGAAACTTCGAAAGTCACGAACTCAAAAGGTGGGGAAGTCAGAGTCAGAAGGTCCACTTGCCCCGTCTCGAACCCAGACAATCTTTGTGCAAGTCATCTATTGCCGACGTTGCTACCACTGTTTTTTACTGATATTCCAAGTACAAGTTTTTGACTAGCTGGTTTGGAGTTGACAGCGTTGTGAATGATCGAGACTCCTCAACGTCTGTTCTCACCTTCCAGGAGCAATACTGACTTACACTGCTATCTGGTGTTCACGAGGTGTTTGTCGCACTGGAAATGGAGTGTTTCTATAAATGAGCGTATCTGGTGGGGGTATGGATTGCAGAAGAGAGCTATAAATTTAAGGGTTAGTCCTCAAAAACAATCTTCTTCAGCCTACTCAAGCTCAACTAATGAGTGGAAACTCCCCCAAGCCCTGTGCATTGAGCAGGGACTGGTGTTTGTTTGTGCAGATTTGCCGAGGCTAAGGTTCTATGCACTTGTCCTGTGTTCTAGATGGCAATTGTGAATTATTCAAGTGTTAACAAATCGTCGGGAACGCAAGTTTGGTCTAGTGTAGGAGAAAACAATTTTCTTATTACATCATAGGCAAACAATGGCGGATCCAGAGATCTCAGCAAAATGCTGAAAATGGGTATTGACAGGTACATATGTGTATGAGTAGTGAAGGCTCTAGAGTGTTATGTGCGGCTTCTGATAATATTTGTTTGTATTTTATTATATTTTAAAAGGATTTCTCTAAAGCTTTGGGCCTGTAGAGGGGATCTCTTCCAAGAAGAATGAAATGGCAACTTTATGTAGAGGGCTAGGGAGCAGTTAATCGAGGATAGGCTAAGTAAATAGATCGAGGAATACAAAATCTGGTAATTAAGGAGTTCACATTGCACACAGAAAATCAATAGTTAGCGCTTGCACCCGAATGCATCAGAGCAGTGTATAGGAAATGGGAGAGCCAAGTGACTACATGCAATGGAAAGTCACAGAGCAAAGCTGCATGCATACCCACGTATTCTCACAACACCGCACAAGGATGATTGGGGTACACCAGTGTGCTGGTTTCGATCAACTGGTGAAGCGATTGGCGTTGCAAACAGCCAAAGTGATCGCTCACGACTGAGCTGCAGCAGTACCCGCGACCGGGTGCAAAGTTCCCTGATCGACGTTGCAAACAGCCAACCAGGGTGAAGCAGTTGGCGTTGCAAACGGCCAAAGCAATCGCTCATGCTTGAGCGGCAATAGTACCCGCGACCGGGTGCAATGACTACTGATTGGCGTCGCAAACAGCCGACCAATAGTATGCAATTTTAAGCAGAGATAGTAGCAGCAAAGCAACCAGTTGAAGGAAGCTGTTCCCACCTATATAATGTGGGAATGGGAGGGTGGGTGGCAAACAAATTCCGGTTGCTGCTCAGTGACACTGCAAAGGAAAGCGCAAGCCAAAGTCAGCGCAGCAAGAGCTACCCAAGGCGATTTGGGCGCGCATGCGCAGCAGTTGAGTGCACGTGTAAAGCCAGCTCGATCGCAGCTAGCATGAGATAGAGAGCAGCGCATCGGTCTTATCGCTAACTAGGGTTAGCCCAAAAGCTAACCCAACATTTAGCGCTTGCACCCGAATGCATCAGAGCAGTGTATAGGAAATGGGAGAGCCAAGTGACTACATGCAATGGAAAGTCACAGAGCAAAGCTGCATGCATACCCACGTATTCTCACAACACCGCACAAGGATGATTGGGGTACACCAGTGTGCTGGTTTCGATCAACTGGTGAAGCGATTGGCGTTGCAAACAGCCAAAGTGATCGCTCACGACTGAGCTGCAGCAGTACCCGCGACCGGGTGCAAAGTTCCCTGATCGACGTTGCAAACAGCCAACCAGGGTGAAGCAGTTGGCGTTGCAAACGGCCAAAGCAATCGCTCATGCTTGAGCGGCAATAGTACCCGCGACCGGGTGCAATGACTACTGATTGGCGTCGTAAACAGCCGACCAATAGTATGCAATTTTAAGCAGAGATAGTAGCAGCAAAGCAACCAGTTGAAGGAAGCTGTTCCCAGAAAACCAGCACACGGCACCCCAGCAAGCGTTCACCACCAATGCACGAGAGCTAAGAACAAGTGATTAAGGCACGAGATGGATAAAGGTAGGCATGCAGATGGATGAAATCCAACGCAGGTTCTCAATACGGCAATTTAGCAATGACAATCGGTACCTGTATGTCAAGGCTATATTACATCGACTGGAATGGCAGCACTGCTCGGTCTGGTTGTGCTTGAGCAGCTGGGGCGAGACGTCGGAATTCCTCCATGCGGAAACGAGACAGCGAATCGGCAATGCAGTTAGACTGGCCAGCAATGTGAGCAGCAGTGACGGTGAAATTGAAGCGGGCGCACACAAAGAACAGCTCCCTGATCAGGGTCATCACTGGCGGTGACTTGGATGTGCCGGAGCGGATGCAATCTACCACAGCCTTGTTGTCGCAGTGCATTGTGATACGAAGCTGGCGCCATTCCTTGGCCCACGTGCAGCACGCTGTGACCAACGCGTAGAGCTCCTTCCACTCAATGCTGTGAGTGAATTGCTCAGGCGACCAGGTCCCTTGAAGCCAGCGGCCGCTGTTGAATGCGCCCCAGCCCAGGGTGCCACTGGCATCAGTGAACAGCTCCAAGTCTGGAGATGGTGTCCAATCTGGGAACAGGAAGAATGATTTTCCGTTCCATTGTTCCAGGAGCCGTAGCCACCATTGGATATCTTCCTGGCACTCGGTAGTCAGACTGATGCGGTAGTGAGGCTGCTGGTAGCGACTGCAAATAGACCACAGGCGCCGCATAAATGTCCGGCCGGGTACGATGACTCTTGCAGCGAAGGAGAGTTTCCCCAGAAGAGATTCGAGTTCGCGCTGAGACATGGTGGGGTTGATGCTCGCTGCAGTCAACAGGCGCTTGATGTCGGCCAATTTGTCGTCAGGGAGCCGGGCTTCCATCTTCTCCCAATCCAGGATAATGCCCAGGAATGTCAGGGTACGAGACGGGCCTTCCACCTTTGCAGGCGCGAGCGGGACTCCGAGGTATGAGAATGCACGGAGAAGAATGGCCAGCTGCCGATTCGCCACTGCCTGGCCCACGCTCACGCACAAGTAGTCGTCCAGGAAATGCAGCAAATTAGGGATGGAGAATTCGTGGTGCATTATCCATTCGATGGTGGCTGCCACTGCATCAAATACCGCCGGGCTAGAGCGGAGCCCAAATGGCAAGACACGGTCGTAGTAGTACTTCCCCTGCCACAGGATGCCGAGGAGATGCCAATCCTGTGGGCGGACAGGTATTTGACGAAAAGCACTCTTCACATCGAGTTTAGAGAGATAGACAGGAGACGGGGAGGACATAATGATGTTAATGGCTTCATCAATGCTGATGTACTGCAAAGAGAAAGGCTCGGCAGGGATCCCGTCGTTAACGCTGGAGCCGGCAGGGCTGGACAGGTGGTGTATCAAGCGTAGCTTGCCATTCTTTTTCGGAACAGCGCCAATGCCAGAGCAGTACATTAATGGGAATGGGGGCGAGTCAAATGGGCCAGCCGTGTAGCCGGCGTTGCAGGAAGCGGTGAGCTGTGCAGACACAAATGCAGAGTGCTGGAATGCTGATGAGAGGTTGGACGAGTGCTGGTTAGTTATGCGGTTGCCGGTAAAGCCAATGTCAAAGCCGCAGCGGAGGCCGTTAATAACATACGAAGCCAATGAACTGTCAGGGTGGTTACGGAGCAGTGATTCGAAGCGAGAAACAGAGAGGGGTGTGTGGACAGCAGGACATGCGCTTGTGAAATCAGTAGAACGTGAAGTGCAGGGAGAAATATGTACAATCGCGGGAGCTGCAGCCAAAGCAGCAGAGTTACTGGCGCCTACCGCACTTAGATCCGTTGTGGTCCTTGGACCCGCAGCGGTTGCAGACATGGGCGTACTTGCACGTGCTGAGACTGCAACGCCCAGCGTTGAAGTTCCGGCAGATTGGTTGGCCATTAGACACCGTACGGACTCCATTGAAGGCTTGCTGGTTGTTACGTTGCGGACGAAAGGGACACTGGCCGCCTCCGGGATGGATGAGGCGGCAGGACTCACATGTGGGCCTTGATCGGCTAGTCACGGACATTTGCCACAGATTTATGTCGATGACGTCAAAGCGCTTGCCTGGCTGAGCAGAAATGGCAGAGCGAAACTGGGTGTCGTACGACAGCCAAGCCTCCGGATAGTATTGCCTGTTGGCTGCAACTATGGTGGCTTGGTAGGAGAGCATCTCCTGCAGGCGGGACGGGTTGGCAGAACACACGACGTTCATGAAGAGAGTCCATGCCTCCAGCCATGTCGGCAAGTCGTGGACGCGTCGACGAACGGGCTGCGCCGCTCCACCTTCCACCACCTCCAGAGACTGGCCGCCACTGCTGAACTGCAGCTGAAGCTGGCGTGGGGCAGAATACGAGGTGGCGATAGTATCGGGCAGCAGCTGGGTGAAATCTACAAAGTCACCCTTCAATATTTTCTCTCGTATAGTCTGGGGAACGGAGAGATTACCAGCGTTGGAAGACTCCGCCGAAGGTTGAGTTCCAGCGGATCCAGGGGCAGTGATGGTGGCCAGCATTGGAGCGATCGCCTCCGACAAGGCAACGGTGACGGCGGAATGTACTTCCTGCCGCACAAACTGGCGCAAATCGTCATTACTGCTCCGGTCCGGGATCTGGGGAGTCGGAGAAGCTGCTGCAGCACTCTCCAGATCCTGCTCTTGCTCCTGCTCGTGCTCCTGCCGCGAGGATGGCGTGGCCGACGGAGATCGAGGTTCCCGTGCCGCCGAGCTCGACGTGTCCTGGATACTGAGCAGCAAACGGGCAAGAAGCTGGGGCTTTGTTCCGCTCGAATTCAGCCCACGGCCTTCCAGCTCGGCCCGCAAGTCCGACACGTTCATACGGCGTGCTTCAGAGGTAGACAACATGTTTGTCGTGCAGTAAACGGCTGCGAGGAATCTACAAGGAGTCTGAATAATTAATTCTATTCTCAACAAACAAACTCCGGTTGCTGCTCAGTGACACTGCAAAGGAAAGCGCAAGCCAAAGTCAGCGCAGCAAGAGCTACCCAAGGCGATTTGGGCGCGCATGCGCAGCAGTTGAGTGCACGTGTAAAGCCAGCTCGATCGCAGCTAGCATGAGATAGAGAGCAGCGCATCGGTCTTATCGCTAACTAGGGTTAGCCCAAAAGCTAACCCAACATTTTTATGCACAGTGGTGGACACAGAGGCAAACATGGTGATGCAGGTTGCAGGGGCAATACCAATACTTAAGGAGGCTCCGAACAGTTGCGCAGCGCAGCGTAAAATGGTAGAACTACCCGGAATTTTTTTGCCGCGAGATTCAAAAACTTTGATCTGAGCCCCCGGCTACCTCCCATGCGGAAATATGAAAAGGAGCTGCTGTGGAATCTGTTTGTCAAGGGTTGTTTTTAGGTGTGTTTGTGCTGGAATCGTCTTCCTCCGTATGCTTGCTTGGGTTTTTGAGCTACGATGGGAAGGGCTTCTGGCCGTTACAAACGGAAAGCTGTTGCGGCTCACCTTAAAATTCCCTCATTTTTTCTGCCTCCCGGCCGGCCGGCTCGAAAAGGAACGTATGGAATCAATGGGAGCCTCAGTTCCATCTCTCGTCTGCTAGTGCATTCAGGAGCGTAGCAGCGCTTCGGCATGACGATACAAGCCGAATCAAAACAACTCTACTCTCTAGCCAAAAAAACCAGCTCAGTGTTCGTCAGGCAAAAAGCGAAACTTCGAAAGTCACGAACTCAAAAGGTGGGGAAGTCAGAGTCAGAAGGTCCACTTGCCCCGTCTCGAACCCAGACAATCTTTGTGCAAGTCATCTATTGCCGACGTTGCTACCACTGTTTTTTACTGATATTCCAAGTACAAGTTTTTGACTAGCTGGTTTGGAGTTGACAGCGTTGTGAATGATCGAGACTCCTCAACGTCTGTTCTCACCTTCCAGGAGCAATACTGACTTACACTGCTATCTGGTGTTCACGAGGTGTTTGTCGTGCTGAAAATGGAGTGTTTCTATAAATGAGCGTATCTGGTGGGGGTATGGATTGCAGAAGAGAGCTATAAATTTAAGGGTTAGTCCTCAAAAACAATCTTCTTCAGCCTACTCAAGCTCAACTAATGAGTGGAAACTCCCCCAAGCCCTGTGCATTGAGCAGGGACTGGTGTTTGTTTGTGCAGATTTGCCGAGGCTAAGGTTCTATGCACTTGTCCTGTGTTCTAGATGGCAATTGTGAATTATTCAAGTGTTAACAAATCGTCGGGAACGCAAGTTTGGTCTAGTGTAGGAGAAAACAATTTTCTTATTACATCATAGGCAAACAATGGCGGATCCAGAGATCTCAGCAAAATGCTGAAAATGGGTATTGACAGGTACATATGTGTATGAGTAGTGAAGGCTCTAGAGTGTTATGTGCGGCTTCTGATAATATTTGTTTGTATTTTATTATATTTTAAAAGGATTTCTCTAAAGCTTTGGGCCTGTAGAGGGGATCTCTTGCAAGAAGAATGAAATGGCAACTTTATGTAGAGGGCTAGGGAGCAGTTAATCGAGGATAGGCTAAGTAAATAGATCGAGGAATACAAAATCTGGTAATTAAGGAGTTCACATTGCACACAGAAAATCAATAGTTTTATGCACAGTGGTGGACACAGAGGCAAACATGGTGATGCAGGTTGCAGGGGCAATACCAATACTTAAGGAGGCTCCGAACAGTTGCGCAGCGCAGCGTAAAATGGTAGAACTACCCGGAATTTTTTTGCCGCGAGATTCAAAAACTTTGATCTGAGCCCCCGGCTAGCTCCCATGCGGAAATATGAAAAGGAGCTGCTGTGGAATCTGTTTGTCAAGGGTTGTTTTTAGGTGTGTTTGTGCTGGAATCGTCTTCCTCCGTATGCTTGCTTGGGTTTTTGAGCTACGATGGGAAGGGCTTCTGGCCGTTACAAACGGAAAGCTGTTGCGGCTCACCTTAAAATTTTCAGGACGAATTTTGCTGGCGCGAAGTCGCAGAAGAGCAGGAAATTGGCTGGAGACGATGTAGGTCAGGACACCGAAGTCCAGCACACTAGCAGTGGTAGCAGTCAGCTTTAGCCATCTGTGCAGCTTGAAGTGGGTGGTCACTCTCTGGTAAGTGGTCCCACTTGCAGCTCCCACATTGACACAAAATCCTGGTTCTGTGGAGCTCCCCATTCCCGATAATTTGCTAATTGGGCAACGCATTGTGGAGCTGCGTTTGCTGGCAGAGCTCCTACACAAGGGTTGCAGTTCATGTAGGACGGAACTGCGACTGATTGACTGCTCTGGCGAGGAGAAGAAGGGCCTGGTTAGCGTTTTACATGTAAAGTGCAGCAAGTGTGGTGTTGTGAGCAAGCTGCAAACCTCCAATTCTCACACTGGTAAAAACGGCCAAAATCGGAGTAACGATGTAAACACCAAGTGTGCCTTGGGTAAGTGAACATACCAGTAGTTGTAATTATAATTTGTGTACATGGAATGCATTTGTTCGGTCACTGCTCCAGTTCCTGTGTGTTTGTGTGTGTGTGTGTGTGTGTGTGTGTGTGTGTGTGTGTGTGTGTGTGTGGTCAAAGGGTGTGCGCGCGCGCGTGTATGCCCGCACGCCCTGCTAGTGTGTATGTGCATATGTCCATATTCATGTGTATGTGTATGTTAGGGGCGTTCAACCGCCGAGATTGGGATCATGTATCAATATTGTATTTTCATATTTGTGTACGTGTGCGTTCACACGGATGTTTGTGTGTTTGTATGTGTGCGTTCCCACGGATGTTTGTGTGTATGTATGTGTGCACGCGCTCGCGAATGTATGCATGAGCACACTGGTTTGTGTGCATGCGCACGGATGGGTGTACGCTCAGGCGAATGCGCATGCGTGTGCGGGATTTATTGTGTGTGTGTGTGTGTGTGTGTGTGCGCGCGCGTTGGCTTATTTGGCATTCTGTTTTGTATTTTTCACTAAAGGCATGGATCATGCCAGTATCGGCGCAACACATGTTAGCCATTTTTTGACCTCAATGAACATCCCTCCTCCAAGGGGAGAGACGCTGCAACGACAGGAGCGGGAAATAGGTCCCGTCATTGAAAAAGTGGCGTAGACAAGCTGTGCAGAGTTTGCGGAAGAGGAGAAGAAATTGAGTGGTGGTAACGGAGTCACCATGAGCTTTGACACTGGGTAGCAAAAGAGAAGCCGTGCAATGCCCAGCCTGACAGTTATTGTGAACAAACACGATCATTGGACTTATGATATCTAGGCCTCAACCAGCGAAAACAGCCCTTAGGGTCAAATTTTTCAAAATTCCTTTTTGGTTAGAAATTTGTCGAAACACATCTACTGAAGGACCTCAGCCAAGAAAATGTTCAATATTCCGATTCAAAACGGGTGTATACACCAATTTACAAGATGTACTCCAAATTGGTGCAATCTATGTATACGATGTATGTGTACAATAAATATTGAGCATTCTAAGGTGGGTAGGGAGCTGTAATACCTTTGAAATAGTGCAGTAAGCAGCTAGAATGACAAAGAATAGCTGAAGAGTGCGGAGACATGATCGACTTATTATTTTGCAGCTGCATCCTGCGTGGAGTCATTCCGCAATGTCTTCCATTTCTTCCTCCGCAGCTGACGACACGACGTCGCTGCCATCACTAGCCCCAGACTTAGAATTTATCTCAGGTGATGACTCCTCATCTTCCGACTCTGACGAGTCATCGACCACCTTGAGCCGCAACGCAGCAGGATATGACGGCTGCGATTCGGCCTTGCTGTTGACATCGATGTCGGAACCAAAGAAGGTTTCATCCTCACTCTGAACTTCAGCGGCTACTTCAGCATCCACTCCCCACCAGGCTCGAGCTAGCTGGGTAATCATCTAGTTTAGGGTCCCAAATTATTTCGCACTTTCCCAGTGTTCTGTGTACTTTCTGTGTACGTGAGAGCGTGTCAACCCCAGAAATTTGTAAATCGAGATCAAAAACACAGTACTAGTAGCTGTTGATATGGGTTTTTTTCATCAGAACCGATCAGACAGGGTACTGCTGATGAATGCTGCGAGCAGGGAGCCGAAGGTGTTTCGTTCCTCTCGAACTCTTTGCCTCCACACGAACTCGCAGAGGTAGGTTGGAACAACTCGCGAGACGTGCCGAAGTTGCGTTGAGTTGGCGCTTTGCACGCATTCACATATTCTCGACATTGTTGGTATGGATGCTCTTGACATAGTGGCAAGGTCTGCATCTCCAGCGAAACCCATCGTGGCTTTCCTGCCTCCTACAGTCCATTTCAAAACTATAGACGCGTACCTAGGCAAAAACCGTTATACCAGCATATACCACTTAAAATCTGTGATCACTTTGTGCATAAACTTTTCCAAATTGGGCGTCTGTTATCCAATCGTTTAGAAACTAATATGAGAGTAATTGTGGAGCGGTCCTGAGCAATATTCCGAAAACTATTCTCAAAAAGTTCCAGCCAAATTTGAAATATTTCAAAAACCCTACGCGTCTATAGAGTTTAGTTTTGAAATGGACTGTAGTGAGGCCACATCGCGCACCACATGTGTTACAGAGCATTTCGTTCCTGATAAAGCGCCGAGCGGCAAGGAACTCGAGTTGGCCAAGTTGGGTCCTGGAAAAGATCGGCACAAGGGTGAACACGGTCCACTGCTCCATCAAAATTTCATCACTATGTCTCCCTGAGGGACGGCATTCCGTATCGGCGCACCGGGACGCCCAGCCATTATCACAAAGTCAAAGGAAACAACTCAATACTAAGGACACAAAACTTCGAAACACACTCAAGCACGCTCTCACGTACACAGAAAGTACAGAGAACACTGGGAAAGTGCGAAATAATTTGGGACCCTAAACTAGATGATTACCGCTAGCTGTACACAATGACTTCCGCGTGTGCTCTGTGAACAGCTCTGGCATCCGCAGGCATCGCAACAAGATCAAGGAACACTCGAGTCGCCACTCGACACCAATTCAACTAACTAACTTCAAATAATTTCAAGCAAGGAGTTCAAGAAGAACTCGTCGCGCTGTTCGCAGCGCGATCAAAAAAATCGTTGAACGTCACAAATCGACCTTTTTCTTGAAAAAATTACGAAACCTCTAAGGGTCGTTTTCGCTGATTGCGGCTCATTTATTCTGTGTTTTTTGCCAATCTCTTTGGCTAATTGTCTGGGTTTGGTCCGTTTCTATTCTTGTGTCACTGTGTGTTGGCTATATGAACTAGAGGAGTACAATTTTAGGTTCAGAGGTGTGATACTCAGTTCATACTTGTCACATTTGGTTTCGTTTTCACTTCTGATTACTGTATATCATGCAAATTTTGGTGGGTCAAAATTTCGGTGAAAACTTGCACTGGACCATTCGGTGTCATCATATATTCGGTGTAGAAAGCAAGAAGAAAAAGAAAAAAAAGAAAAAAATCGATGTCAGGTGGGACTTGAACCCGCGACTTTGAGATCGCGATCTCAGCAAAAAGTGGTAAATTTATGATCCCGTCACGGGTCTCGCGCACGTGAGATCTCATGATCATCTAGAGTCGTAAATGTACTAATCCCGCTTCGAAGTTTCCTCGTGCCGTGGTCAGAGTAATTTTTCACTTCACTGAATCTGTCAGCGATCAATTGTAGTGAGTGTTTTTTTTCCTCTTCCTTTCACCATGTCGCTAGTTTCCTGGTTGTCTAAGAAGAATCCTAAGCTGGTAGGGACGTTTGAGAAACCCAAATTGCCTGGACTTCCTGATCCCAATGATGCTGCCACACCAACTGATGGGAGTTCCTGTGACGCAGCAAATGGGCAAATTGAGAAAGTTGTTAGAACTGCTGCAACTGCCACCGGCAAACGAGGTCCATATGCGCGTTACTCACCTGAGGAGCGTTTGGATATGGAAAGGTATGCTGCCTTGCATGGATTGCCTGCAGCATCCAGGCATTTTTCTAAGAAGTACGGCAAAAATGTGACTTACACAACTATCCAAAGTATACTGGCACAGTACAAGAGCGAACTTGGGAAAGTCTCAGTTCCAGCTCGTCTTGAGTCGCTTCCTTATGCGCCAAGAGGCAGACCTACCGTGCTACCCAACGATATCGATGATCTTGTCTGTCGTCATTTGCGGGCAATTCGATCAGCCGGAGGTGTTGTAAGCCGTCGCATCACAATTGCTACAGCCAATGGTATTGTTCGTGCGCAGCGTCCGTCACTCCTGATAGAACATGGTGGCTATTTAAACTTCACTGTTGGCTGGGCCAACTCCATCCACAGCAGGATCAACTTTACAAAACGAAAAGCGACAAAGGCGGCCAAGAAATTGCCGGAGAATATCCTTGGCCTGCAGGAGGATTTCTTGCAGCGGGTGAAGGACACAAATCTTGAACACCAGATTCCAGTTGACTTGATACTAAACTTTGACGAGACGGGACTGCCAATGGTGCCGAGGTCGCAATGGACGATGGCCGAAAAAGGGTCGAAGGACGTGCCTTTGCTAGGCGTCGACGATAAACGCCAAATCACTGCTGCAATCGCATGTACACCGACTGGTTCATTGCTGCCTCCTCAGCTCATTTACCAAGGTACTACAACTCGGTGTCACCCCCCTGCTCACGTCAGATTTCCTGATGGTTGGGACATTTGGCATTCCGAATCTCATTGGTCAACAGCGGATACCGTGAAGCGCTTCATTTCGACAATTTTGAAGCCGCATGTCGATTCAGTTATCCAGCGGGAAGGTCTCTAAGAATCTCAGCGTGGCCTGGTGATTTTGGATGTTTACGCCGCCCATCGTACGCCTAGTGTCCTGGAGGAGTTCCAGAAGAACGGATTTGAGGTTGTGTTTGTGCCAGCCAACTGTACGAGTGAGCTCCAGCTGCTGGACCTCAGCTTGAACGGTCCCCTGAAGGAAGAGTGCAAACATGGGTTTTCACTGTGGTACTCAGAGGAAATCTGTGACCACATCAATTTATGGCAGGAACAGGGTGAGGAAATATCAGCTGCAGTGGCATTTCGGCCAGACCTTCAACTTTCAGTGATTAAGCCGCTGCATTGTCGCTGGGTGATGGATGCGTTTGCAGAGGTATCGTCACAACCTCAGCTCATTCGACAAGGCTGGGAATCTTGCGGCATCACAGGCATGCTGGTGAAACTGACCAGCGGCAGCAGTGAAGCAGCTATAGTCGACACAAGTAGCAGTGCTGCTTGCTGTGATCCGCATGTTCGAGATAGCATATTGGTAGCATACAACCCGGACAGCCGTGCTCTGGTGAAGGAGTTTTAAGGATGGATGGGCATACTGGCAGTCATGCCTGTACCGTTATTGCATCCCTCTGTGCAGACTCAGCAGCAATGAAAAGCATTCCCTGTTTTGATGAACTGACCAGCTTTCCAACACTTGCACTGCAAGAGTGCTTCATGAAGGAAATCAGGGAAGGAAATGAGCTGTACGACAAGGAATTTGCACCAGCTGGCAGTCCATTCCTCAGTGTGTACGATGTTGTTCAGGGATGCTCTTCTCTTAGTCTTGCCATTCCGTGTCACGGTGAAATTGGATTTGCAACGCTGGAGTCAGGCCTGAACAAAGTTGGTAATTTCCTTTCCAGCTGCACTGGTGCTAAGCAAGCCGTAGGAACTGCGAAAGGTGGATCTGTGGCTCTTGTGTTCTCTGCTGATAACAAGTGTGCCATTCTTGATAGCCATGTGCATGGTCGTCACGGTGGTCTTCTGCCACTATGTCAGGATGCTGAGAGCGCCCTGAAATTCCTGTGCAATGCTATCTTTGGTGGTTTGTCGCTACAGCGTGGTGCTTCCATTACATTCTTGTCAGTGAAGTCAGCCTGAGCTTCGTGTGTCCCAGGGCTGTATCGATCGTGCCCACACTGGCTAGGCAATCTCAATTGTAGTAGCATGTGCTATCAACTGTTGTTTCTGTTCTGTCCCTCTTCTCTGCGGCTAGCCTTGCTTTTGGCTCAGCTGGTGCGGTGCTTGCTTGTTGTCTTTTTCTTTGTAGTATTCGTGTACAATGCCGAGCAGCCAGTTATTGCTTTACTCACCGGGTTATAGTGTTACAGTACAGTACTCAGCCGGTTGTTACTTACTCTATTCTGTGTCGGATTTTGTTCTTGACCTGGGTCCAGTTTACTGCTGCGTCACATGATGTGAAAGTGCCTGTTGCAGTTTATGTTTTACTTCTATGGTGGTGTCAGTTTTATAATGCACTTATCCTACATGTCGATAACTTGTGTTTTTGGTCATCGTGCATGTGTCATGCGTGCATAAATAAGTCTGTTGTTGCCTGTGGATGAGAGTCACTGCAAAAAATGCGAATCACCGAACTTAAAATGACACCGAAATTTTGCCGCGAATCACCGAACTTAAAATGACACCGACATTTTGCCCAAAAAAGAATAAAATTTTAGGTGTAACTTTGAATAAGGTAGATTTCGCCTTTCACCGAAATCACCGAATTTAAAGTTACACCGAACATTACATGATTTACAGTATTATTATTATTATTATTATTATTAAACTCAATCTCGTAGCATGTGCACGCATTGCTAATGTGGGGAGCAACCCCAGAGATGAGGGCGATAACCAGCCATGGTAAAAGTACAAAAGAAAACAAGAAAACAGTGGAAAGAAAGGAACAGGGGGAACACAAAGCTCAGCCAAGAAAGGAACAGGGAGGAAAACAAAGCTCAGCCAATTAAGTGAGATAGCCGGAAATTACATTGTTTAGATTTGTGCAGGCGTTGGTCATGGTATCGGGATCCATACAGGGAAGATCATTGGCTATGCAACCCGCATCAAAAGTTGTGCTGCCTGTTCACACTCTAGCCGTGTCGGCAAGACCGCACCAAAACATGATTGCCGCCAAAACTTCGACAAATTGGCAAAGGCAATGGAGGGCGACTCTGCAGGGGAAATATGAACAACTTTGCAGAACTCAGGCATCAGCATTGACGTGCTTGTTGGTGATGATGATTCATCGGCCATCAAACGGATGCGTGAGGAGTGTGGAAAAAATATTGCCAAGAGTTCTGATTTGAATCATGTGAAGAAGAACCTTGGCAATCACCTGTACAAGGTAAAACCGGAGGGTCACAAGGAGCTTTCGGACAAGGTAACCTTTCAGCTTGTTTGTGTTTGGCTGTTTTTGAATTTTGAATTCTCACTATGGCACCATCTCCAATAAGAGATTGTTGTTGTTGCTGCTTCTGCTGCTGCTGCTGCGCGATAAATTACCGATGTAGAAAAAGAGGAGGGTGTGTGTGTCGGGGGGGGGGGGGGGGGGGTACAGGTTCTGCGAATCAGCAAATAAAAATGATACTTCAAAAAAAGATGATATAGACTGCCTGGTAATGTGAATTTGTTGTTTTCAGGTGATCAAGCACTTGCAAAAATCCTTTATGTATGCTGTGAACCAGCACAAAGGTGACCCTGAGCGACTGAAGAAGGACCACCTTTGCTGCATTCCTCACCAGTATGGGCAGCATGACAACCGTGAAGAGTGGTGTAGGTACAAGAAGAATCCCTCCACTTACCGACATGAAAGTTTGCCATATGGCCAAGACTTGTCCTGCGCAAAGACTAAGGCAGCTCTCCTTGACTTGTTTGGACAGTACGCTAGCAATGCAGAGAAGCTTGCGAGTCACGGCAGCTCACAAGCGAATGAGAGCCTAAATAATACCATTGCTAGCAAGCATCCCAAGACTCGGTGTTATGACAAATCACCATCCTTCAACTTCCGGGTTGGTGCGGCTGTCGCTCAAAAATATATTGGTGAGTAAATAGAACGACAGGCTATCTGGTCAATTGTTTTGAAATTTGCTAGAAGTTTGGTAATATTTCATTTTGTTCTCGCTGTTTGTCGACTGCATGGTAGCACATTTTGTAAGAGGTGTAACACTGTTTCATAAGCCTTCATTATGTTCTTTTTTGGTGCTTGCACTGCAGCCTACACATATGTATCAACTGTATGCTCAGAAGCTGGTCTTTCTCCCAGCTCTCATGCCAAACAGCAGGGCACCAAGCTGGACAAGTAGCGCTCTGCAGATAGACGGCGCAAATTGGCCAAGAAGTCCAAACGGCGGCGTCTATTTTTGAAAGAAGGTAATGTGAAGGTAATTTCGATTGCGTGCTTCGTGTTGTTATTTTTGAATTTTCTTTTGTTCTAGTGGTGTGATGCTCTTCGGACCGAATCACCAAGGGTGCAAATCAAATACAATAATTCTCTTCTGGTTCTGTGCTTGTGTGTGTGTGTGTGTGTTTGTGTGTGTGTGTGTGTGCGTGTGTGTGTGTGTCTGTATGTGTGTGTGTATGTGCATGCGTGTTTGTGTAGGTCGTGGTCAAAAACAGTCGGGCGCAGAAGTACACGAAGGTGTGCAGTATGCGAGTGAGTGTGCACTCACTGAAAGCAGGGAAAATACCAGTGATATACCAGCACTGACATCTGTCAACTTTCAGCCCATAGCCATTTCTGAAAAGCAACCCTCCTTCGTTGCATTCGACCTTGAGACAACAGGAACATCATTGCAATGTTCAAGTCACGAAAATTGTCATTTTGTTCCCATCTACGATCCTTGAACGATCCCATTTCCTCTCAGTTTCTTTGGCTGTGGTTGTTGACAAGTTACACGTATTATGAAACCTAGAGTTATCATTAGAGATCATGCAAGGTCGTCAATTAGTGATGTTTGTGTGCCTTTCTCTGGTCATGCATCAGGTCTCGGTCATGATGCAGCCATTACCCAGATTGCCGCATGACATGGTGACCTGGCATTCAGCAGCTATGTTCTGCCTACCGGCCCGATTTCAGCTGAAGCAACTGGTGTCACTGGGCTGTCGAAGTGTCTTGTTGCTGGAAAGACCATAATGAAAAAGAATGGCAATCCAGTTCCGGCCTCACCTTGTGCTGATGCACTCCAGCAGCTGATTCTGTGGCTGAGTGCTTTCCCCAAGCCTGTGGTGTTGGTGGCGCATAATATGCGTACCTACGACAGCCATATTCTGCTAGTTGCAGCTGCGCGCTATGGCAAGGTGGAGGACCTGCAGAGGACTGTCAGCAGGTTTTCTGACAGCCTCGTTGCATTCCGATCAGCCTATCCATGTAACACACATTACTGTGGATGAGGTACTGGACACTATTTGTATTTTCTTGTTCCCGGAACACTAGTTATGTGATCACATTACACCATGCATTCACAATCTCTTATTGATCATAAGAGACTTTCATTGATGTTTACATTTTCAATGCTTTTTCATTCCTTTAGGTCTGCAGAGCTACCGGCAAGAGAGTCTTGCGTCGACTTTGCTCGACCTCAGCTATTCAGCCCATGATGCTGAAGCAGATGTCCTTGCACTGTCAAAGCTTCGTAATGCTCTCCACAGGTGCCTTAGGCCACTGCAATGAAACGCAAGCAAAAATGCCATCATGTACTTATCTATGCTTCAAAAAAAATATTCCCGTTTCCTGTCAGCTTATTTCGCTGTGTTTGTTGCTATGTTATGCATATTGTGGTCCATACATTTAGAGCTACATATTATGCCTGTTACAAATGAGTGGTGTATATATCCTCTGTTCACCTTTCACCACAGACCAGCACCTGGCAGTCTCATTGACGGTGGAATCCACTGCAGCCAGGCACGAGCACGATCGCCATAGCAAGGCACGTGCTGCAGAGATCCGGCAGCATATACCCCAGTCTGCTTTGTCGGATGCCATGTGCCTAAAAATTGCCAAGTCGGGCCTGTCGATGGCCCATCTGAAGCTGGCCCACTCTCGCAGTGGCCTGCAGAGTCTGCTGGCAGAGCCAGAAGGTGCGGGGAGCACAAAGCCCAGGGCCACAAGGTGCAAGAAGGACACTGCAAAGCTCCAGGAGTAGATGGATGCAGCGACCACCCTGCAGACTAGCGACGGTGACCAGGCAGCGGGTCCAGAGCAAGCAGCACCCGTCCAGCAACCGGCTAGGTCGAAGCAGACCTTGGCCCTATATCGTCAGCGCAAGGCTGAAGGATATTATTTTCCAGATGCAGATTATCTTGCATGGCTTAAAGAGCCATTAGCTTGAGTATTCGTCACAAGAACAAGACTATGATTCCAGTAGCAATCTCTGTGTGATGTGCTTACTTCAAAAGTGCCTTCAATTGCTGCAAACTGGTATTTGCAGAATGGGCCGAAAATGCAACATGTCCCTACCTTTTTTGTTTGGGAGAGGCCTAGAGTGCCTGGTGACACCATCAAAACTATTCATGATTGGAAACAAGGGAGCTCAAGGAACACAGACCACCAAAAAAAAACAGGGGAGTCCATGGACAACATATTGCAGGCAAGACCATTTTTTGCGATTGACACTCGAATGAGATTCGGAAGCGGGAAATGTCAAACTAGGGGCTCTACACATGACAGGAAAGCACTAAGTTTGAATATTTCACCCTAGACCTGTCCACAGTTGATGCTTGAACCATTTACCAAAAAATATATGGTATCCACAACACACTAGGCTTCTGTGGGCAAATAACGATTTTTTGCCGTTTTTTGCTGAAAATCAAGAAATTGTACACTGACTAAATGCCCCGGAATAGCTCTTACATGCCTGGTGACCATACCTAAAAACTATACCAAAGTGAAGAGGAAACATCACTGCACAATTCTATTTATAAAAAACAGGGTGTCCATGGACCTTTTTTTACTCCTATAGCTGGGAGCCTCCTTAAAAAGAAATGGAAGCAAGAGCAAACCCCAAAGAGCAAACCCCAAAGAGCAAACCCCAAAGAGTCCGTAATTAAAATAAAAAATGACCGTAGGATGCACCCAGCGTGCTGACAGTGCTCAATACGGCGAAGGCAGTGTTGCCGGATGATTGTGAAACTTGAAGTAGCGACAAACAAGCCTTGATTGGCCTTGTTGTTCTGTAATTTTAAAATCGATAAAATACACCCCACCCAGGAGTGCTTAGCCATCCGGGAGTGCTAAGCCACCCAGGAGTGCTTAGCCACCCAGGACTGCTTAGCCACCCAGGAGTGCTTAGCCACCCAGGAGTGCTTAGCCACCCAGGAGTGCTTAGCCACCCATGAGCTCTTGAAACCACCCAAGAGTGCACAACTTTATAGACATGGTCCTTGATGGCATAGTTCACATCACTTGGTCCACAGCTACTGCAGTTATGTGGTGTATTCGTGCAGATGCAACAGGGTTCATTGTGCACACAGTCCCGGGTTTGCTGATGTGTTGAAGATGTTCTCCCCCTTCCACCAGAGATTGCTTTCATTTTGATGTTTTTTTGTACACTATTACCCCCTGGATATGTACGAAGGGCGACAATAAAGTGTTCGACCTGGCCCAAAAGAAACCGTATATCACTGGTTTCTTGTTTCTAATTGTCACAATATCCACACTGCAAATGAATGTATTTCTCTCAGCAATGGCTCGAGTGTCATCAATCCACCTCAGTAGAAGGTTTTCATCTTGCCAGTCTAGCACATGGTGAGACTTCTCAATCTAAAATGGCCAAATGCATTGCAATTACAGCTTCACACTCTTGCAACAGGGTATGATGTATCTTGGCAACAGAAGTAGTGCTAGAAGCAAACGGGTAAGACAAACTAATCACTAATCAGCTTACTTGAACACGGTGGTTGAGATGATCAGTGACAAGGAGGTGCCCATGCCTATCCTCGGCAATGTGGTCAGGGAACTTGAACTGACCATCTGACTCTCCGTGTGATCCGAACATGGTAATGAAGTTTCCATCAGTAGTGAAAACCTGCATGAAAACGAAATGTATTTAAAACTCTACACTGTGATGACTATGTCCTTCAAGAGTTCAATACTGTGTACAGGTCATCTCTCGTTACTACATAATCTACGGGACATAAAAAAGTAGGGGTGAAACAATTATACCGAATATTCGAATACTCGTTTGGATTTTTCGAATATAATCTTACTCGGAATAAATCAGAGTACTTGCTCATACATGGTACATACATTTACCACAGAAGTCTGCAGTTTCAGAGCAGCAGTCAGCAGATATTGATGTGCAGACTGTGTGGTGAACATTTGTTCACGAGTAGAGACAGCCCAAATGATCCACCAACCAATACACCCGAGAAAAGAACTGCTAATCGGTTCAATCAGGGTTGTATCGTGTGTTTTTGAGGCGGTTGGTGTGCGATTTTTCGGATATCAAGAATACTCGAATACTCGAATATTCGATCGGAGAAAATCAAAGTACTCGAACTCGGGATCTCAGTGCCAACTTTCACCCCTAAAAAAAGTCTTTTAACGAGACTTATCATATTATTTCACATCCACACACACATACACATACACACACACACACATACACACACATATACACACACACATACACACACACATACACACATACACACACATATACACACACACATACACACATACACACATACATTCACACACACACATACACACATTCACACACACACACACATGCACACACACAAGTGCACACACACACAAACACAGGCACACACACACACACACACACACATTCAGTACTCACTGGATTAAAAGCCGGGATCTTGTATTTTTCAATACCAATTTTGACGGGGCTTATATTCAAGAGGAGCTTCTATTCGAGAGGGTTTTTTATTGTTTCATTCCATACCTGTATTCCAATCGAATCTCTACAACTTTAATATTCACAGCAACTTGGCCCCGAGTTAGTTTGCACACACTACGTTGGCCAGGACATGTACCACTATGAACATACATGAGATGTTTTTTTACGCAATTGACATACATGCCACTACCTGGTCACCCCACGCTTCGCGTATAGGAGTCTGGGCTTCTATTCGAGAGATTTTTTTAGACAGTGCTTGTAAAAGGGGGGGGGGGCTATTATTCAAGAGGGTTTATATTCCAGAGGGTCTTCTAATCGAGTGAGTATGGTACACACAATCACATGCTTACATATGTGTGTGAGCCCCCCCCCCCCCCCCCCCCCACACACACACACACTGAGACTCCGACTCCGACTCAGCCATGTCCATCATGGGAGCGATGATAGCGAACGGCTATGTTAGACATAGCAACTTGTGCTGGCATTACACCATTCAACAGCTTGCAAGGCTTATGTATTGACCACCATTATGCCTGGTCTACAACACACAGCTGATTTAAGTAACTTTTCTGTCCATTGAACCCCCTTTTTTGCTTTTTCCTTTTTTCATACAGACACCACACCACATGCTCTGGCATGCACTGTCTATTGGCAACCACACAGGGGAATGAACGAAGAGCTAGGTAAATGAGAAAGAGAAGAAAGACGTGTGTGACCATAATCGTCGGGAATTGAACCCGGAACCTTGTAGTGACCTGACTTCTATTACGTCACTTCATACATAAGCAAGAGCAAGAAATAAAATCACTCTCTTTGGCCTCAACTTCTTTGTGATCCGGTTGGCCATTGTAGCCGTCGTCTAGGGCCTGACGTAAAGCCCCTAAATTGGTGACCCCGACTTGCACTTTTCGGAGTTTTCATCCTGCCATCACCACCATACCAGCTCAACAGTGCACAAACGCAGCCATACGCACGGCTCACCGGACTTACAAGTGGAGCTATGCACGCCTCTATCAGTCCCCACCTCACCCGGCACACCTCGCCCAATGCAGTGCTCCTGCTGGTACCCCGCCAAGCCTGCAACATGCAGGCGCCTCTGACATGATAACACTCCTATGTTACGCGAACGTTTCCTCTTTTCTTCCCTTCTGCCTCCGACATGCCCTCAACCTCTGTCACGTTAACACACCTCTGACACGTTAACCCGCCTCTGTCATGCATCTCTCTGTTTTCCACTTCCTGCTCTTCGACTTTTGTTTCGGTCTTTGTTGCCACGTTGTCAACAAATTTCAAAAACACACATCGCTCTCTTGTGCATATTGTATTCTATTTTCTATTTCCTTTCCGCCTTGTACACGCCACACTTCCTTTCTTTCTCTTTTTCTTGTTTATCGTGCTTCACTCCTCCCGACCTCACCCTGGCAGGGGAGTACTGTAGCAACCCGACTCCTATTACGCCACTTCTTATGTATGCATGCGCAAGAAATAAAATCATTGTCTTTGGCCTCAACTTCTTTGTTGCCCGGTTGGCCATTTTAGTGGTCGTCTAAGGCCCGATGTAAAACCCCTAAAACCTCACGATTGGAAATTGTCTGCACATACCACTGCACCATAATTATGGCGCACGCACTCACGCATGTGCGTGCACACACACACACACACACACTCACACACACTCTCTCTCTCTCTCTCTCTCTCTCTCACACACCCACACACACAGCAGGGGCGTCGGAAGGTAATTTAGTGTGATGCGGTCAGCCATCTGAAGTACAATTTACTCGTGGGGGAGGGTGGCCGAGCCGAAATTTTGGAAAATTAGAGCCCAAATCAGTACATTATCTTGATCCACGGGTGCTTTCGGCAAATAGTGGTACGGTCAGTACCGTAGTGACCGTACCATGTGCGACACCCCTTCAAACAAACCAACATACACACACACACACACACACACACACACACACACACACACACACACACACACACACACACACACACACACACACACACACACACATACACATACACACACACACACACGCACGCGCACGCACACACACACACACACACACACACACACACACACACACTACTACTACTAATATGATACAGCTACCCTAAACGGGTCACGCCGCCCTCCACCCAAGCATGAGCACTATGAGGGGCAGTGGCAAATAAAGAGAATCAGCTAGCAGAACTGGCAAAACAGATGAAACAATGGAGCAGAACGGACGACTGCTGTACAATCATGTTCGAGTACTGTAACAACAACCTGACAGCTACAGTGACAACAACTGAAAATGAACAGGAAAGAAAAAAAATTTAAAATTTCACGCCACGAAAAAAACACTGTCCACGAAAGAATCCACCAAGCAAAAGGAGTGTGGGCATCCGAAATCCCACCAGGACTCCACTAGCAGTTCTTCCACGTTGACGATGTAAGCGGCAGGGCAATGCCTCACAAATCCGACAGACTTCCGCAACGCTTGACCAGTGCACTCATGACGACGAAAGATTGAAGTTTCAATTCTCACCATTCCGCCATTGCGACCTTCCTCTCCGCACTTGCTCGTCCACTCCACCGAAACAACGACCTGTTCCAGCACTCCACCAGCCAATCCGCAATTCCCACCACTGCATTCTTCGAGCTTGGATTCTTCACAGCACTCGAGGGATAGCTACTCCACTGCGAGTGGTGGACCACGGCCGACGCAGCAGTGACAATATCGAAGTAAATTGTCCTGCAAGCTACATCGCGATTCCGCGCTCCAATCATGCAGCACTACCTTGGCAGTGTGCGAGGGTGCTCCAGGGTCGACTCTGGCTACGCCAGAGTCGCCCTGGGCAGGCAGAAAAACTTTGGAGAAAGCCAAGAACACGGAGCTCAGAAAGTGTAACCTGCTCCCAAGGAGCACAAAAACAACACACACACACACACACACACACACACACGCACGCACACACGCAGAACACACACACACACACACACACACACACCTCAGACCTCAGACCTCAGACATGCCCATTGCGGAAGCGATGATAGCGAACAGCTATTTTAGACATAGCAACTTGTGCTGGGAATACACCATTCAACAGCTTGCAAGGCTGATGAATTGACCGCCACTATTTTTAGCCTGGTATCCACTACACAGCTGTTTGAAGACACACACACACACACACACACACACACACACATACATACATACACACACGCACCCCTGCATGCACGCACACACACGCACGCGCGCACACACACACGCACACATTTGACCTTGACCTTTGATTCCCATCGCCGAAGGCGATGATAGCATTGCTACGGTAGAAGCCATAGCAACTTGTGCTGGGATTGCACCATTCAACAGCAAGGCTGAAGAATTGACCGTCACACGCACACACACACACACACACACACACGCACACACACACACACACACACACCCACCCACACACACACACACTCATACTCATACATGCCCATTGCGGAAGTGATGATAGCGAACAGCTATGTTAGACATAGCAACTTGTGCTGGGATTACACCATTCAACAGCTTGCAAGGCTGATGGATTGACCGCCACTAATTTTTGGCCTGGTATCCACCACACAGCTGCTTTTGAAGTGGCTTTTTCTGGCCAGTGAATCCCTATTTTTTCTTTTTCCTTTTTTTCTTTTTCTTTTTTTTGACACACACACCACACCACATAGTCGTGCATACACTGGCTGTTGGTAACCACCCAGGAGAATAAAAGAAGGGGTAGGAGTATGAGAAAGAGAAGAAAGTCGTGTGCGGCCATAATCGTCGGGAATTGAACCCGCAACCTCTCGATTGGAAATCGACTGCGCATATCACTACACCATATGGGACACACATATACACACACACACACAGACACATACACATTAACTAAGAAACGTTGCACGTCGCCCACACGTTGAGTGACATGTTCAATGACACGTTCAGAAAGTGCACACGACCGTAGTCAGTAGCAAAGCATGAGAACACAGCAACAGCACTATCAAACATAGCAGCATAGCTTGGGCGGTAGCACGAAGCTGCGTGCACCCATTATTCTGCATTATCACTGCCGGAGCAGGATTTTGGCGGAGCCAAGAGAGGAGTCAGAGAGGGTTCACTGCGGAGCAGGATCTTGGCGGAACCAAGAGAGAGGTCACTGCCAGAGCAGGATTTTGGCTGAGCCAAGAGGATAGACAGGTCTGAGGGACGGGGACCGAAAAGTCCCTCGTTGGCTAGGCATTATTTTTTTGTTTATTGAGACAGCATGTGATAAAGAGGATACTGAGAAGAGTTCAAGCAACACAGATGTGAACACAGCCAATGTCTCGCAGTAAGACAATTATCTTGATGAGCTCCTTGCCGGTGTTCCGCATTCTACGCTGGAACATTGCTCGTGCAGCAAAGGGAGCGTGCCCAAATAGAAGGACGAACTTTGCTGCAGTGATCAGCTTGACCTTGGCGTCAGGCCGCTTCGCAGCTGTGAGAGCAAAGGTTGTGAAGGCATCCAACTTGGTCCGGACAGAGCATCAGCCACCGGCATTGGAGTTGACTGGCAAGTATGATGCTCTAAACAGTTAGTGTTGCTGGACACAGATAAGTAGAGGGTGAGGACGAGTGCAATGACCACAGGAGAACTAAACGGTGTGTGCCCACCTTCAATATGTTGACAGAGTCTGGTGCCACCAGGTCAGGTCATCCTTGGCTGAGGCAGAGAGGTGCAGCATTCTGTGGGATGATATCTCAGATGTGGCCTTGAAAAGGGCAGACAGGCAGCGTAGGGCAGATGGTGGGACGCGAATGTGAGTTGGAAGGCAGGCGAGTTCATGCTTGAGGACGCAACCCCTGTCGAGTGTGGCAGATACTAGATAGGTTGAGCGTTATATTGGAAAACCAAATAGATGGTTGCACAAGAGTGGCCCAATCATATCTGCTGGCGGACGGAGTTCATGCAACACGCCAACAGCTGGCTGTACAATCTGGTTGGGATGTCAGTGTCATCTGCAACAGTACTAACCCTCATCCAAACTGGAGCAGACTGCAACACCATGGGCATAGGCCAGCCTGTGACTTACTTGAGTAGTGCACCTCAATAGTGACAAGTACTAGTACTTGATTGATTGAGGCACTGTTTGTGTGTGTGTATGTGTGTGCGTGTGTGTGTGTGTATGTGTGTGTGTGTGTGTGTGAGGGGGGGGGGGGGGAGTTCCTTACCCACCAATGACAGGTAGACCGACTAGTAGTAGTACTAGATTGATTGATGCCCGGGCTAGGGCTGTGCCTAGGTGCAGACTAAAGATGGGGTGACCACTGTGTGTATGGTACTGCAACGCATGAGCAGTAGAAGTGACAGGATTGAAAGGTGCACTGCACTGGGTTGGATGTAACTGGTTTCACACTGCCACAAGATGGTTGTGATCAGCAACAAGATGACTATGCATGGCTATGGCACTGTGCAATCAGCTCAGAGGACCAGTGCACATGACTCACAAACACAGTGATGCAGCTGTTCAAAGAATGCTATGTCCACTGTACTAGTGACTTGGTGTGGAGTTGCACAGCCTGATGTTGCAGAACTGATTTTGACAAAACAAGGATTGTTGCTGGCAATGACAGGTAGACCTATTACTACAATAATGTAATTAATTGTTTGATGCCAGGGTTAGGCTGTGCCTGGGTCAGTGGGCGCAGACTAAAGTAGGGATGACCACTGTGTACAGTACACTGTCTGTGCTGCAAAACATGAGCAGTTGAACTTGAAGTGGCAGGATGGCAGTTGCACTGCACTGGGCACTATGCACTGTGCACTGGGCACTGGGCACTGGGCACTGGGCTGGATGTTACACACCACTTCAGTGACTCAGTGAGATTGCCAGTGCCTGTGGTTACGTAGTAGTACAGTATAGCATCTTGACGATCAGAGACACAACGACTAAGTCAGTCAGTGCGTGTATGCAGCTCCAGTGCATATGACTCACGAACACACAGAGAGTGTGAGTGATGTCGTTGTTCAAACCATGCTATGTACACTATACTAGTAACTATTACTTACTTTGTGTGAAGTTGTACAGCGGTCTGACGGTGCACAACTTTCACCAACCAGGTTGTTGCTGGTCAACAGTTTCCTTCTCGCGAGCTTGGGCCAGAGCTCTATCGAGACTCAGAGGGAGTGACAGATCTAGTTGTAATCTCTCTGACAAGGATGTATCGGCAACTACTGCAAAGAGGCGACGACGGATCATTTCGTCGTTCAGTTGTTTGAAATCATACCTTCGGCTAAACGGAACGAAACAAGTACCGCGTACCGGCATGAGATAATATCCATAAATGAATTCCCAGCTGCTGCGATCTCTGAGGGAATCTTGCCTCCTCGCAGACCAGATTTTGTTTCCTTCCATAGTGATCCGGGCGTGCTGGGACACAAAGATCGCGTCCTGGACTGGGACTGATGAAAACAAAACTGGTGAGTAGGTTGTCAGCTTCGTCACCCATACCGACATAGCCTACTAGAGAGTAGACGAGTGGACTTGCGCTGACTCTGGCTGCAAATGGAGGCCAAAGGCGAGCCTGTACCTGGTAAAGCATTGTGAGTTGTGACTCCATTTCTCTCAAACATATGCGGATTTCAAATCAAACGGCGCTGGTGGTGCAAACGGTGCCAACAATTTACGTTCTCAGCTGCCTGCCCCACTCGCCGCGCTCGGAGTACATTCACATAGTCCATCGGCCAAATCTCAGAAAGGGCCTCTTTCGGCGAAGGTGATGCACTGAAGCTCCAACTAAACGCCCTTTGGCACACTAGCTCATGAGACCCCATAGAATACGAATCCGATTGTTGGACGTTGCCAATCCAGTCCAGGATAGTCGAACTGGGTCGAATACCTTCTTCCGATTTTCGTAATTTCGTCCACCATTACATCTTTCTCATCGACTTTTTTTCGCTTGGCGTATGTTCTTGAGCCGCTGAGCAGAATCTACGCACGCTCGAACACTTGAAATGCCTGCATGTTGACGGTTCGCAAGATTCTAGCGAGCTTGGTGGAAATCTATTATTTATTTTGACATTTTTGGGGGAATCTGAATTAGAACGGTAGAAGCTCATTCGGAGAAGACGGCGTGTCGCCGCTGTCGGATTGTCGCTACTGTGTTTCAGACGTATTTGCTTGAACGTGCTATTGAGGATGGACAGAAGATGAAGTGACGGCTTTCTTGAACACGGACGTTGTGTCTACATTGTAGCTGAAACATCTCATCTGGCGTCTAGAACGCAATAATTATTATGAGTTGTGAGTGCCAGCTGAGCTGAACACAAGCTGGACACCATTCGTCAGCTGGGAACTTGCATCGAAGCTCTTGATAGCCACGATAAGCATAATTATACAGAGGTAACCTTGTTTGACTCAATACGCATGCAGGTGATACCACTAGTGGCACTACCGTTGAATGTAAATGGTGCAAAATTGATGCAACAGCGAATATGTACTTCGTACAATCACGAACAATTGTAAGGCAAGTGTTCATGCCTGTCATAGAAGAATTTCAGCCCGGAAGTCTTGTTGTCATGGTCATAAATAATACAGGACTTGAGTTGGCTCTGGACATAAACACACTTGTGGTGAATACGGTCATTGTTGCGAGAAAAATATTTAGCCACTGTATGTTAACACCTGATGCCGCACTACACGCAATATTTCATGTACATGTATGTGAGACTCAATTGCATCCACAAGGCCATAGATGCATGTAAGCACACAATGCTGTACAGTATAAGTAGTAGTCGACATGTGGTGCCTTCCTGCTGCACATGCACATGCGGCAAGTTGGCAACGACACATGACCTATCTGCACCGCACAGCGTGAGCTTAGAAAGGAATATTGCGCACATAGTGCTATTTGTGTTCCGATATCGTTAGGCCGGTATACATGTACTAGTATCCTTATACATGTACCTGGTCACTCGATAGGCGATGCCGACTGTACTAATCGTAACCATATTACCCGACAGGCTATAGCACACTGCGTCAGATCACTATGAAACAAAACAAGAGCTTTGCCCGGGGCGAATATACACTGAATCAAAGTAGGTTTCAACGGTACAGCACTAGTCACGATGAGGGGAGTTACGAGGATGGTTAGGCCATGACACATAGATGATGATTGTTAATGATTCATGCACGGTGGAAAATTACCACCAATGGCAATGGCGATGATATTGCTTTCACAACAATGACATCAGTAGGAGCAGTGACACAACCTTACTGCTCCAAGTAGGATTTACAAGCGAGTGAAGGGAGAGCAGACTGGTCTAATAGCAGACCGGGTCTAAGCAAGGAAGTAATCGGCATCAGAGGTGAGCTTGCACATCAGAAAACAGATAATGATCACCAAACACAGAGAAGTTGGCTATGTGTATGTTTGTGTCACTATGTGTGCATGTGTGTGTGTGTGTGCATGTGTGTTTGTGTGTATGCGCGCACATCTGTGTGTGAGAGAGAGGCAGACAGACAGATAGCATATGGTGGGAGGGATCAAGGTCTGACCTCAGAGTTAAATGCTGACGGTGTGGAATAGCAACAGTGCGAAATCGGGCAGGGTGGTTAATGGCCCACACTGTAGCCGAGTAGGAGCGCCAGTGGTTGAGGGCTAGCACAGGAGTAGCAGCAGCTCCAGCCTAGGAAGATCAGCTTCTGGATGAAAATCTCCCGGACACAGTAGGTACCAAGCTTCACTAGCAGATTGCCGGCAGGGGTGCACGGCGAGCACCCGTACATCCCTCAAGCCACCAGAGCCGCAGTACTTGGAGACGATCCAGGTGCTTACCCGCCAACAATGCTGAGAAGGCACTGGAGCCATACAGGAACTTATGATCGAGCATGACCACAGACTTGAAATACAGGGTCCGGCGTTGAATACTGAGACAGCGACGTCTCCTCCACAGAACACCACTCAGCCCCACCATTGCATTATTTTCGCTTTTTCATGATTAATTTTTTACAATTGTGTTAGAGCACACAGCACTCGATGCAACATTTACCAGTGACTAAATAACTCCGCGTCTCCGACCATAACTGCAGCGTTCCCGTGAGCCTGTTGGATTTCCGTCAGCCTGTTGAGATTATCTTCATCTCGTCACATGTGAGCCTGTGTATTTCATCCGTATCGTGGCACAATTACACAGACACGATTTCCAATTCAGGCCGGTTCCGTTGCTCGAAGGGTTGGCGGTAAGAATTGCTACGCCGTCTGTGGCTGCATGGGAACTTGGCGAGTCGTCGTCTTTCTCCATAAATCCTGATCGTCACGCGAACAACAGCCACTATTGCCTAAAAACTACGACACAACAGTATCAAGCTCGCCCCAGCAGAAGGACACGAATGACGAGCGCTAAGACGGAGAAAGAGAGACAGGGTTACTGGTTAGTGAGAGCTAGTGCAGGTACGCTGTCATCTCCTGAGGTGGTGGGCGAAGCAGCGAAGTGAAACGAAGGAAGATAGAACTTATTAGAAGGCATACGGAGGCACCAAAACCTATTGCCTGTCACATACTAAGTGCCATTTAGGGTTGACAGCTGTCAGCTGACAGCCTCAAAAATTTGAAAATCTGCTCAAAAAACTCTCGATCAGAACTCTGCGCACTCTCAAATGGAGCGCACAGTAAAAAACTCGGCGACGAAGAACGCTTCGTATCGACGCCCTGGACTGAATTCGGCACGTCCAACAAACGGAATAGTGTTCTCTGATATATTCTCTACGTGCTGGGTATGGTCGCGTTTAGTTGGAAGCTCAGTGCATCACCACTTTCGATTTTGAGACTTGGCCGATGGACTAACAGGCCTGAATCAGGTGATCCACAAGGGCAGAGTTCCTGCCAGAAGCATCCAGTTCACTGGGGAGGCGTGAAGCCGTCATGGCGCAAATATCTTTGACCGTAAGGCAGCCATGGTTCGAGACAACAAGGATGAGGACAAGATAAAACACAACCCGTTGAAACACAACGATCTGACAAGAGTGATCCACACGCAGAACGGATTGAAATAATAACTAGGCAAACCTTAGCATGCCACGTCAAGTGCCACGACGCACGCCGCCTACGTTGAGCGACGCGCACGAATGAATGCTTGGTTGAGTGTCACGTTGAATAACAAGTAGAATGCCACGTGGCATAGAGATTACTGATTAGAGTACCATGTGTGCATGTACCATGATGTTTGGTCGTCATGGTTACCGTGATGTACAGTGCACGTGACCGTAGCCAGCAGCAAAGCATAAACATACAGTAACAGCGCTAGCAATCATAGCAGCAAAGTTTGAGTGGTAGCACGAAGCAGCTGTGTGCACCCATTAAAGGCCCTTATCACACTGCGTTCAAAAGTCACGTTTGCGTCTGCGTTTTCTTCGGTTTTTGACGGTCGCCTGGGAAATGCCATCATGTGACGTTATCGCGAGCCAGTTGGTTTCCAGGCGCACAGCCGCAGACGCAGACGCAAATCAGGGGGGGGGGGGTCAAAACCGAATCGCGTAAACGCAGATCGGACTTTATTTATCGCAGCACTTCCTGCATTGTTTGTGATTGTTTTCAAGTGATTCTCAAGTGTGCTTTTCAAATCTTCATTTCCATCTAGTTGCTGAGGCCGGCGAGAGTACTTCTACTACATGTACTGATTGGTTGATTTTGGATTTGCGAGGCATGGAGCTGATGCGAGCTCGTGGCTGAGGTTGCGCTGACTAGTTGGCGGCGGCTAGCCTAGCTGGACGATGTGCCTCAACAACGGAACTGCCACCCCAACACAGGCAACGCAACGGCTGCAGTCTTCCCATCGACTCCCATTCCCCAGCACCACTGACAAAGAACATACATGTAGAAGAAGAAACAGAACACTTCTCAATCTCAGCAAAATAAATTCAACATCCACGGCCATCTGGAGATCGATTACCCACATTTTGTATTTTCCCGAGTGCACAGATTTTGACGCAAACGCTGAAAATCACAAGTATAATATGATATCACGTCTTGCGTTTTCCAGTCTCAAACGCAAACGCAGACGCAAACGCGACTCCAACAAACGCAGTGTGATAATCTGCTAAGTGATAATCTGCATTATTACTATAATGCTACACACGTGCACGCCCGCGCGCACGCACACACGCACACACACACCCACACATACACACACACACACACACACACACACACACACTGACATACACAAACAAAGACACCCACCCACACACACATACTATGGCTGCAGCTATGGAGTCCTGCAGCGTGAAATGCATTTGACCATGGTAGGGACTGGACAGTGTGGGTATGCCACGGATCCAGGTAACAAAACAGGTCATGTCTTTGGAGCATAGGTTTGTTGTGGTATAGTAAACGATGAACTGCAAATATGGAGTTGCTATCAACATCTGTGTCAGACCTGGGTTGAATGGAGCATAATTTCTCGCCGTAAACTCTGAGTGTTAGACTTGGATTGAATTGAGCATGATCACTCACTCTGAACTATACACACTGGGCAAAGCTGTGGAATGTCAAGTGACTTGCAGCTCACATAATGCTATTGTCTTTGTCGGTGGAGCATGAGACTCTCAATCTCATTGTCAGCTTCGAGCCCCACATTGGGCGCCAATTGTCGTCGGATTTTTTATGCAGACGCTAGGGGACGATAGGCTGTTTCAATATCTCTCTGTACGTCCCACGTATACAACACACAATAGTCGAGTTGTTCTTACTCATTGAGAGTCTCAGGAAGAAGGCGTAGAAGAAACACGAATGCGTACAATATGCGCATGTGTGCTGTGGCGCAACCTGCGCAGTCTGTGCGCGGTCCGTACACAGCCCGTGAGGACACAGCGCCACACAGATTAAATAGGCCAAAAGGGGAACTTGTAGAGGTCACGGATGGGGACCTCCATGGTCACGGACAACATGAAGACTATTCACAACAACCGGCATCAAATGGATCATCAGGGAAGCACAAGCAGGAAAAGAGCAGTGCACTTCTAATAATTGTAAATAGCGGACAGCAGAGAGCTTTCCCTCTACAGCAGACCCAGGTTCAATACAAGTAGCAAAATCTGGTGAGAAAGCTGAATACCGTAGAGCCGGCCATCACCAATGTATCATGTCTGCAACTCTGCATTCCTGATAGAACTAGTGGTGTTAGGTTGGTTTTCAAAGCAGACATGATCACGTGATACTTGTAGACACCAGTCCAAACAGTTGCCCAGTAACATTCCATTACAGCAGTAGTTACAGTAGCTATTCCTGACACGCTTCTTTCCTTTCATACATACATGTTACGTGTGAATTAGTCAAGTTACTTTCATGCACTCACCATACATGTTACATGTTACTTGTGTGAATTAGTCAAGTAATTAGTTACTTTCATGCACTCACCATGCACGCGCATACACAAACATACACACACATACACACATACATACACCCACACACACACATACACGCACACACACACACACACACACTCACGCACTCATAGACACCCTCACAACGGATCATACACATGTAAACACACACATGTAATCAACACACGAAGCACAGTTGCCATAATATGGATATTATAGTTCCGACTAGGCCATTCGTGCCATTACTTTTCAAGTCAAATACAATTAACAAGGTAGCAAGTACCGTAATGTTGTGTATAAAAGCATGACTCGAATAAAAGCCGATTTTTCGAACCGCGCCGTGACAGAGAAGCACGATTTGAATAGAAGCCGTGCTTCTATTCGAGACGAAAAAGTTGCAACAGAAACACCATACAACTGCAGGCCGCGTAGACAGGCTGCAGAGTACACGTGCAAGTACTGCACATGTACAGTACAAGTCATTTGTGACAGTGCAGTGCAGTGCATTTATAGTGCGCGCGCACTGCACTGTCGCAGTCTGTCGATTCGTGTCACGCACTGCAGTGCACTAGTGTAGACTGTAGTTCATTGGGCATGGGCCCCGTCAACTACATATACAGTCTACTCTAGTAGTAGTACACTACATAGCACTGTGCGTCTTTCCAACAAACCTGGACACATGCCAGAGCAGTAGACTATCCCCACTGCAGACCTACAGTGTACCATCATGGAAGACTTCTTGGTGGTCGCGGACATGATCGTGAGTGAAACACTGCATAGGGCAAGCAACACTTCATGCAACGTTGCAAAATGAAACCGCTGCGTAGTTTTTGTTGCAATACCGATTCTCCGTTCGGTCACAGTCATGGCTAGCCAGGGAGAATAAAATTGCTTCGACCCTAGCAGTCGATCCTCATTCTTCCTTCGAGGATTCACTGACAACAGCTGCAAAGATGCCAATGCCGACGACAGGAAAGAGAAAAAAACTACAGCCTTACTTTCAAGCTGGCTTTCATCAAGTCCGCAAAGGAAACGTCCTGCAGTGCTGCTAGTCACTTCCACAATGTGAATGAGAGCATGGTTCGTCGCTGGAAACAGAAGGAGGCCAGTCTAAAGGGAATAGAAAAATCCACAACCTGTCGTGGTCGTGCACGGGCACGCCTAGTCGGCGGTGGCAACACGTTGCTTTTGTGTGACCTTGAAGATGAGCTGTTCGGATGGATCGTCGCAGCGCGCCAGCAATGTCGACGAGTGACGCGGAAGTCGGTCCAGGCAATGGCTAAGCGTATTCACGACGAGCAAGAAGGACAGGAACCGAGCAAGGAGGACAGGAACCGTTCAATGTAAGTGCTGGAAGGTGTGGGCATTTCATGGAGCATCTTCAACTAATGACAAGAGTGAAGACGCACCAGAGCCATCGAACTCCTGCTGACCTGATCCCCAAGTTGACGAACTTCCTTGTGTTTGTCAGGAAATTGTTCGCCGACAACAACGATCTAAACCCTGCCAACATCTTTGCCATGGATGAAACTGCCGTTTGGTTTGATGCGACTAGCAACCGGACAGTCAACGGGATTGGCGCCAGGACAATCAGCATGGCCTCACAGGGAATGACAAACAAAATGTCACTGTGGCACTGATGGCATCTGTGTCTGGTGCAAAGCGGGGTAGATGACATGGTGCACATGACTGTAACGATGTACGTCACACTGCTAGCTATCCAACCGATTACAAATTATTACATGACAGGTATTTCTTGCAGACGTACACTAGGCTACAGACTACAGTATCTCATGCTTAGTTACTACATAATTATTGTACAATCATCTGTCATGGTACTTCTACACTACATCAATCACCTCATTTTAGTTCATCTCCATATGGCATGAATCGATTTTTCTGCGTTCCCGGTTCGGAAAGGAACATATGAAATGGGAGCCTCAGTTCCACATCTCGTGTGCTGGTGCATTGAGAAGCGCAGCAGCGCTTCCGCATGACGATGCAAGCCAAATCAAAACAACTCTAGCCAAAAAACTAGCTCAGCGTTCGTCAGGCAAAAAGCGAAAGTCTCAAACTCAAAGTCAAAAGGTCGGGAAGTGAGAGTCAGAAGGTCCACTAGCCCCATCTCGAACCCAGACAATCTTTGTGCAAGTCATCTATTGGACTTGCAGCGACTTGATCACTCCCACAGTTTCCTGTTGGAACAGGAATTACGCCGTCGCAAGAACGCTCTGCAAAAATCAACCCAGGCTCTGCAGGCCAGAGCTTGGCTTTTATTAGTCCATGGATGTGGCTGAAACTTCGCAGAAAAGTCTTCAAGTCAATCAATTCATGATTCGAATTCCGAGGGGATCATCCTCAAAACACTGTTGTACAATGTTGCAGAAAGCGCTTGACGATCCCAAGCTGTGGTTTTTAGTCCCGCTTGGGTAGTGCTGCATTCTGCAGATCACGGCACGCCTTTCTCAAGACGCATCGAGCGTGTCCTGAATCTGAACAAAAGTGTAGACATCGCGCAGAGTGGATCGTTTCATCTGCAGTGCACCGCTACACACCAACGGTCAGTGCAGCTGCTTTTGGAAACTGCTTCCCACCGTGTGGAGTCTACCGCCTGTGCATGCAGCAGCCTGGTGTTTCTTTCAAACCCAGGTGGAACATTTTTTGGGGAGGCGGGAGGGGCGTGGGGAGGGGGGGGGGGGAGAGGGTGTGCCCCCCCCCCCCCCCCACCCGACCTAAACCCGCCACTGCACCTCATATTTGGCAAACAGAGTATAATTATAGCACTTTAGAAGACAGCGCTAGTGGTGTCAACTAAATAGTTAAACAATGAATTTTACTAGTATCAAACAACAATGGGGACCACAGTACTACAATGTCAAAACAGTGAGAACTTTCGCACATGCTTCCATCGCACACACAGTTCAGGCTTCAGCTTTGGAATGTATACTGCCACCAGAACAGCAAGGTGAGATTTGTTGAGCACACACGCTTGAGTGGTAAAGTGACAAGGAGTGCCATGTTTGCAATGAGTGCCATGAGTATAATTTGAACTGGGTGCACAAAAGAAGTATGTGCAACATTTGTCACTGTTTTGACATTGTAGTACTGCGGTCCCTATTGTTGTTTGATACTAGTAAAACTATTTATTTCACTACGTGGTATGGTGCTACTAACGCTATCTCTTAAAGTGCTATTTGGTCAATGCTCTGACCGGTAAACATGTAGTTGGGGTCACAATCGCTATCTTTTAAAAGTGCTATTTTGTTAATGTTCTGACCGGCAAAGTGCTGGCTATAAGGACATGCTTTCTACCTTGTTTATCACCATTGTATTCGACTTGAAAAGTAATGGTATGAAAGGCCTAGTCTAAACTGAATGCCTTCTGTGACTCGTGTGCTGAATTGCTTTTCTCCAGCAAACAATCTATACACACACATAAAGGCATATAAACTCACCCGCGTAAACACACAAACGTACACAAACACACACACACACACATACACACACACACACACACATACACACATATTATGCCATGGACATCCTCCTAGAACAATAGCCTAACCTGGATCCGGTGATTGTCCTGATCCACAACCAGCAACCTGCCGTTGGACGAGATAATACCCCATGGGCAGTTGAACTGTCCTGGTCCACTTCCTGCAGTACCAAACTTGTTCAACTGCCTTCCTCCTTTCTCAAACACCTACATGTAGATCATGCAAATAGGCACAATCACACACACACACACACACACACACACACACACACACACACACACAC
Organism: Sycon ciliatum; assembly: GCF_964019385.1. Classification (NCBI taxonomy): domain Eukaryota; kingdom Metazoa; phylum Porifera; class Calcarea; order Leucosolenida; family Sycettidae; genus Sycon; species Sycon ciliatum. The sequence continues at coordinate 2,374,762 of NC_088645.1, forward strand.
ACACACACACACACACACACACACCCCATACCCATACCCATACATACCCAGACACACGCATGCTCTCTCAAGCGTGCACGCACAGACACACACACACACACACACACACACACACACACACACACACACACACACACACACACACACACACACACACACACACACACACACAAACACACATACACACACACACACAGCCCATACACACACACACACACACACACACACACATACACACACACACACACACACACACACACACACGCAAGCACAAATACACATACATGCCAGTGGCGTAGGAAGTGGGGGGGGGGGGGGGCAAGGGGGGGGGGGGCGCGCCCGGTTACCCAAACCTTCTGGTGGATGTAGGGCCGAAACTCAGTGAACATGTTTGCATGTTCAAGCGAGAAGCATGCAGATCAATCAGTACGAGCGTTGTTTTCCGTGGGCGGTTTTCTTCGAAATGGGAAAGGCGGCAGTACTTTGCTACAGTCAGAGCCAGTTCTTCTCATTGCTATATCGCAGCTTTCTGGAGAAAACCACTTTCCAGAAGAGGTTTTCGAGACTTACTTCAAGACTTACTGTTACTTGTCGGAGAGCAAGGTACGACTGAACAGTGGTCATACATTTCAACATGTTCATGTAGAAACTGAGCCCGAGGCTTGCACCTATCATTCAATGACCTCTACACGATTATAATTTTCACCAGGGTCACATTAGTCATCTACACTATCGTGGAAAATGCGTTATGAACGGAACATGCTACTCCTAGTCGCAGGATTTTTATCACTGGCATGTGATGAGTCCGGGGTTCTTGTTTGTAATGGCTGAACATCGGGGGGGGGGTTCTTGAACGTAGACTTACCCCACTGTCCTTACCAGTACGTTTTGCTCTATGGTTGCCTCTAATTCACCATTACGGATGCATTTCGCCTTCAGATAATTTTCTCCTTGGACATTGACCAGGCTGTCAGTCAGAGCTACTTATCCAGTGGTCACTGCATGCAATCTCTTGTATTCAACATACATGCACAGCACATTCATTGTTCTTGTCCAGATTCGAGTACTAGTACTAGGTTTTCACATGTCCAGTGATGAAGAGTGAAATACTTGAACAATTACAACTTTCTGTAGAAGGATTACCGGTACAACCACACCAGTATATGAGCAGGTCAGTGGCTGGAAGTCCCCCCCCCCCCCCGCCAACTAAAACATCTTCCTACGCCACTGCATGCACACACATGTATACACTTCTCGCACTTGTTCACTTCTGAAAACTTGGGTCTCCTCGACGGAGGGCAGAGAATTTCAAAAGGAATCTTGGAAAGGTGATTCAAGTGGCTTGTGAACCGCCCAACACCTGAACCCCTCTGAAATGTTCAAACTCTGCGTGGATTTGACAATAATCTCACTTTTGGGCACATCACACGTTGATAAGTGGGTAGGCACAAGGTGCAGAAAGCAGATTGGCAGCATCAGGCATCGTCCTGGAATTCAACTGCATTTGTAGAGGCTTCAGCTGCCTCTTACTTCAACTAATACATGTGTGTGTTCTCAGACCACTGGTATTAAGACACACTCAACTTGGCAAGCACACCAGAATTTTTATGCATAGCAGTTATCTGGCACATATGAACACAAAGAAGGGATGAAAACGGGAAAGGAGGGAGAAAAGTGGCATTGTTCCTTATCTTTTACAAAAGGAGTCACGCCAAATATTGAAATAAATCAGGAAAGATTGAAAGGTTGAAGAATGTCGAGGAGATGACTAAGCGTGGCTGTGAGAAGGAACGGACTCGACACTACACCAAATTAATGGCAAGCGGCTGAATCGGTACACTACTATGTTGTCTTCGGAGACTGGTTGATGGACATTTCTGAGCCAAAGAAATCGGGTGACGTCTCAATCAGGCATCGTCAGCCCGACTTGCAAAATGCCTTCTCTACATCACTGGTTATGCCGATCGGTTTCAGATGGAATCTGACCAGAATTCCACACAGATCTGGTAGCAAGTTTGGCCCGCTTTCGCGGCAATCATTCAGGCTGTGGTTGTTGGGTTTCGTTTTGGCTGACGCATCATAAACAACTCGAATCTTCGTTGTCATGTTGTCAGGCTTCACTACGCAGTGGTGTGGAATGTTGTGTTTCAAGGCGTCAGCGTTCTTGGTCATGTTGACTGTCTCGATGGTGCCACTGTTGAGTTGTCGTTATATGGTGTCGTTGTATTTGTCGAGGATTTCTGGGGTCTTGGACAGACGGAACACAAGCGAGCGGAGCCGGCCAGTTGCCAGCTCGTAATTCTCTGGTAGAGATGTGTCAGTTGCACTATCTTTTCACAGCCATTGAACGCTATGCCGCCCATTGACAAACTTCATCATCTCATTGAACGACTTCAACACTGCGTCTTCAGGCTGCAGAGTGCTGGAGATGCTGGTAATACCGATTTCTCCAAGGGACCAGAACTTCTTCAAGTCGAAGTCGTCATGATTGTATACGTCCGCTGCAGTCAGCATCATGGTGTCGACTTGGGGTAGATCTGCAGACGTGGTAACCGGCCTGTCGGAACGAATCCAAGCTTGGTGTCCAGAAGAATTAGGCCATCCGAGAATCGGACATGGTCGTTTCCAATAAAAATAATAATATCTTTATTAGGATGACCCAGAGGCTTGTCGCCTATCAAGGGGTTCACCGCTTTGAAGGATGTACATGTACATGTACATGTATGAGCTAAAGTGAAAGTAGTGAAAAGTTGTGCAGCGTGAATGCGTTGGGGAGCACACGGGGGGGGGGGGGGGGTTATGTACAATGACATCGTAGAAGTAGTCACTACCAATGAGCATGTATATTGTCACGACTTCTGGTCGATCAGCAATGGGTTCTGCTAAGACCATTCGCTGCAGGCTGGGGTGTTTCCTCATACCGATTGGCAAGCGCCTCATCGTAGAACTGATGTTTGGGTGATGTTTGCTGTAATGGGGACGCTACCGCCATCGATGGTCTTCACTTGGATTTGGACTCGTTTCAAGACCTTGGTCTCCCTCTTCTTTGAACCAAACGGAGCGATCAACAGGGCATCTTCACCATTGACGTCGGCATTCAAGGTGTTCTGCGTCGCCTTGCTGATAAAGGACCGTGTAGAGCCGGTGTCGAAAAACAGTCGCACTCGGCAAGACCGCTTGCTGTCGTTATCTGTGAGGTCAGCTAAAGCCATCTGCATAAGCACGGCCGATTGGTCTGTGTCACTCACTGTGTGAATTTCCATTGGCTCAGGCTGTCAAATTTGCAATCAGCAAGTGTTGCTGTTTCGGACCGTGCGTTTGCAGATCTTGATTGAAATGGTTTCGCATTTCCATTCAGTGCGTTCATGCTTTTGCCTCCAAATTTCTCCGGGCACAAGGTTCTGTGGTGAGTGTCGCGTCCACAGTGATAGCATGGTCGAGGATTGTGGCAGTTTCGTGAGATGTGTCCCGACCGAAGACAGACAAAGCACCGGTTTTCTGTCTTTGCCTTCCTCTACTCTAGCATCACACACTTCGTACATTTGTCTGTAAAGTGGGTATCTTTGCAGTAAAAGCATCGGGGTGGTGGCCGCTGTGCTGTGTGTGATAGTAGAGCTTCTTCTGATGAATGTGTGTAGCTTGGCAAACCGCCAATACTGCGTGGGCTGTCTGTGACTAGCCTACTGTCGGCGTGTGCAGTGCATGTTTCCTTTACTTATATCGTAACAGAACTTTGCATAGTGCGTGGACAATCCAGGCACTGTTTCCGCGTATGATTTCCAAGTTGAAAATTACCTTTCTGGCAGCTTTCCCATGACAATGGACAAGAAAATTTTCTGGTTCATATCTTTGCCAACAGCCTCCAGTGATCGCAAATGCCTTTCGATCTGCGTGTGGAGTTTTCTTAGTGCGGTGGTGTTGTTTTCTGCCGATGGAATTTCCATTAGCGATTTGTAATGAGCATTGACGACGCGTTCCTGCTTCCCAAACGGCTCCTTCAACATTTGAACCGCCCCATCGTAATTTGCATCATCTAGCGGCATGCCCTCTAAAACATCCCTTGCGCTGCCTGTAAGACAACCTTTCAAGTACTGTATAGCAGGAAATTTTCGGACGGAAATATTTTCGGACAAAGCCGAGTTTCGACATTTCGTACGGATTTTATTTTCGTACAGTGGTGCATGCTAAATGCACTTGTTTGCTTGCGGTACGCATGTGTAGTGTACATAACTTCACAGGAACAAATTTTAGTACGGAATTAATTTTAGTACAAAAGAGGGCGTGTACGAAATCGTACGAAAATAAATTCCGTCCGAAAATTTCCTGCTATACAGTAGCTCATCTTTTCTGCCTTGGAGATTTTTGATTTATCCACCGAATGTTGAAAAATTCGCAGAATTCATTCCACTGTAGAATAATGCCATTGAATTTTGGCAACTCGAGTTTCGGTAACCTAACCCCAGTGGAGTCTGGCTGCAGCCCTGAGACATTTTGCTTTATTTAGATCAACCAGTTCCGTGAGTATGTTCTCCAAATTCCGTGTGTGGGTTCCAAATGTGTCATTTGAGTCTTCCCTTTGTTTCCCATGTATTTCATCAAATTGTAGAATTAGGCTCTTGAGAGTAACTGATTATTTTTCCATTTCAGATAGCTGCTTCCATGTCATCAAGTTCTGACTACTCCCTTTGTTTCATATCTTTGCTGTCCAGATTCTTAGGATTGAACGAAAGCAGGGTTTCCGTGTACTTGTCTAGTGCCTCATTAGATCCCTCTAAATGTTGGTCAAATTCCATAATTACCTGCCTCGCTGAGGTAATCGCGGTCTCCGAAATTGCATTGCCGATGGCCTTGTTTAAGTCCACTTCCAGTTCTGCCAGGGTTTTGAAATGGCTCGTCGTGCTCCGTTTCCTGGTTTGTAGCCCAGCCAATGGATCCGCCATATTTGCTCGTAGGATCGGGTTTTGGCACCAAAATGTGGTGAACACACGAATATACGAACTCACACTCATCCCTGTGACATTGCCATAAATAGTAGAATACTTTCAAGGTTCTATCTTTGCATCTCTCTCTCAGCAAAAGTCAAAAAGCCCTGAAAAAGGATGGCACATGCGCCTCACAAGCGGAGCTGGAGAAAGCAAATGACGTCACGTAGAGCCGACGTGAAAAAAGAAAGTAGTAAAATTATAACTAAGTAATCGAGATTCAAATCACGAAGCTGACGTATGCGACAATTGTCTGAGTCCATGAAAGCAGACTTCAAGCGATCAACAGAGATAAACTGTGATCGTCCACTGACTTCGACGGAGCAGTACTTTGGACTGTTCTTCAAAAGCGAAACAGACCATTGGATGGCACTTGCAAGGGATTCTGCATTGTATCATACTGAACAAAAACTAACGCAAGAGAGATGTCAGGTTGACGGGTACGCAGAGAGTGGAACTGCTAGCCGTGTGAGGTGGTGGCTTCAGATGGACCATAGCAGAACAAAGCAAACGGCACACCTACTCTGTAGTGGATAGTGGCAACTCAGTACTGTTGGCATGTAATGCACCCAGAATATGTGTGGTGTAGTTCCTTACACTAACTCAGCAGTTAAAGAGGATAGGCCAGATATAACAAGTTGATATGATGCCAAGGAGCACTAAGAGAAGAGCATTACTCAAGTGTGCAGTATTTCCAGTGGCAGTGGTGACAGCTTTCAGGTGACAAGGCAGATGTTCCGTCATGCCGTTCACCGTGGGGTGGTGAGTTTTTGGTACGAATACGTGCGGTACTAAAGAGGTGGAGTTAAGTGGATAGGAAGTGAGATTAAAAACTGAATACCAAGGTTAGTAGTTGTAGTGCTTAATACGCCGATACCACTGATGCAGTGTGTCAAAACTACAGTGTGTCGTACTGGATCAGTGAAATAGCTTCAGGCCAATGGTGAATGCCTGGTTAGAAGTACAGCACTGGACAGGATGATGGTGACGGGAATGAAAACATTGACTGTATCACAATTCAGAATTGCAATTAAAATTAACAGAACTGTCAGGATAGACATACAATGGAACTCACTCAGTATATACATGGGTAAGGTGTGAACCTGCTGAGTTTGGTTCTTCTTCGTCGCACAGATTTTCCTCCCATGAGCACATATACAAATGTGGACGGATACGACATCCTCTGATAAGATTTCCTTCGAGTACAACTCGTGTATGACAGACTTTTCAGCTGGGTTCCAACAGAGATTAGAATTAAACACTATTGGTCGGCTGTTTGCGATGCCAATCAGTAGTCATTGCACTCAGTCGCGGATACTATTGCCGCTCAAGCATGAGCAATTGCTTTGCCCGTTTGCAACGCCAATTGCACCACCATGGTTGGCTGTTTGTAACTTCGATCAGGAACCTTTGCTCCCGGTCGCAGGTACTGTTGCGACTCAAGCCTAGTCCACATTCGACGAGGCGAGACGGGACGCGACGTAAGGATCGACGGGAAGCGACGGGACGGTCTGACGGAGTCCAATGTGAACACCAGGAACGGGAACGCAACCGTACTACCGTACAGATCGGGAAGCGACGGGAAGAGTTGGATCGATCCAACTTTTCATACCGTAGACGGGCGTAGACGGGGACGCAAGCGTACAAAACGGCTGTAATTCGAGTGTGAACAGGAGACGGCATCGTGTGCCGACTACTCCCGATTCGTACTTGGATATTTTTAGCATTTTGAACAGTGCGCTTCCACTGATAACTCACAAAATGGCTAACATGACTTGAGTTGAATTTTAGCAACATAAGATCTCATGTCACCTATTGTATTTAGGGATAGTTCAGAAGCGTGACAGACGAATTATTCTATCATTTTCTTGGGCTATTATTTGAATGCCACAACTTTCAGGGGCAATCTTCATGAAAAACTGGTATTAACAACCACACAACAAGCCGACCTGTTTGGGAGCTATTACGCGTTGTATTATCAGGGCATAGGCAACAATTGCCGCATACAGTATGCAATACTATGGTCCAATGCCGTAGTATCGCAAGCACCAATGTGCGTTAGACTGGCCAATGCCAGGGCTAATGGGGGCAATAATTGCCCGGCGTGTCAATACACGAGCGTACGGTAGGGATGCACTTGTGAGCACATGTAGGCGCACTTGGCTCAATGCCGGCCTGACCCACGATCCCTACCGTTCTTAGGCGTGTCAATACGTGAGCATACGGTAGGGATGCACTTGTGAGCACATGTAGGCGCACTTGGCTCAATGCCGGCCTGACCCACGATCCCTACCGTTCTCCCAAAAATACAACATGACCCAAACAGGAATTATCGGCATTACTATAGTTATAGTAGCATTACTATAGTTATAGTATAATATGTATATCATATGTACGCTACAGCTGTCGCTAGGGCCGTCCAATGCGGCTACCCATTAGCATAACGGGCAGAGACTAGAACAATGCCGCTGGCAATGCTCTGTCTGCGACAGGGGTGCGGACATAGCGGAGGTAGGCAGAGCTTTGCCACCTGCCGGCGGTCTTCAGCACATACTCAGGCACGCCAGCTTTGCCTGCCAGCGTTGCAGCGCCTCGTCGGAGGCTGTGGCTGCGCACGTCTTTGTTAGGCAAGGCTGTTTGTAGTAGCCTGTTGATGTTATGCGGCTTCAGGGGCGTGCCGTCATCATAGCGATAGAGCGGGCCAGGTGCCGAGCCACGGGCTGCTAGGTAGCTGGTGGCTGCCGTGTGCGGGCATGTCGGCGAGCCTGTCCTCCTGACGCTGATGTCCTGGCCGCTGCCGTATTGGCTCGTCTTTGTCACACGCAGGCGCAGCTCCACGCGGTCTGGGTACATGGTCGCATCGCTGTACTCAAGGCCGGCGCCCCGTGTCGTGAAGGTGTACTCGTTGACTCTGAGCAGCCCGTGGAAGGCCAGAGTCACGGCGCTCCAGAGCATGGCGTGGTTGTGCGGGCTAGGCACAGTGGACTGCAAGTAGTGCTGTACGCCAGCCAGATCGTCCAAAGTTGCGGCCGTTAGCACTTTCCGGACTGCCGTCTGGGATCTGAGCGCCCCCTGCTGGAGCAGCCGGACACGCGGTGAGGCGAAAACATCCAGGCAGAGGCCCTGCAGGACGTGCTGATGTCTCAGCGCCTGGGTGTAGAGTTTCAGAGACGAGCCAGACGAGCCGGACGAGAATTTCCAATTCAGAAAGTTGATCAGGCTGGGCTCCGTCACCGGGTACGGCGCGACCTGCCGTAGGGCAGCAAAGCGTTCGTAGGAACGCTGCACTGAAGCGTACGTCGCGCTGGAGCTGTCTGCCAGGCCGTGACGGATGAGCTCCATGGCTGCGTCATCAACTGATGGAGGGTGGACTGCGCTGGTGGTGTAGGCGCTGCGTCGGCAGTTGGGTTGAGAGTCCGGAAGCGCCGTACCTGCAGACGGGAGAGAGAATCAGCAAGATCATTGCAGTGTCCGGCGATGTGGCGAAGAAGGAGGACAATGTTATGCTGGGCGGCTTTCAATAAGCCGGCCCTGACCAAGTTCATGACCGCTCTATTTGGGGACGTGCCAGAGCGCCAGATGTAGCAGATTGCTTCGTTGTCAGTGTAGAGTAGCACTCGTCTGTCCTCCAACGTGTGTGCCCAGGTACAGAGGGCCAACATCACGGCGTACAATTCTTTCCATTCAATAGTGTGCTCAGCTTGGTCAGGAGACCATGCGCCATAGGACCACTTGCTGCCGAAAACCAGACCGAAACCGTGTCGACCTGAAGCGTCGGTGTACAGCCCGATGTCTTCGGCTGTGCTCCAGGACGGCTCGATGAGGGGCTTCCGACCATTCCATTGGCTGATGCAGGCATCCCACCACAGGATGTCAAGCTTCGCCTCCGAGGGTACGGCTACCGGTGCATCTAGGCTAGGGAGCGTTGCTGCGCTGTCGAACAGGCGTCTGCAGAACGTGCGACCCGCTGGAATGACTTTGGCTGCGAAAGACAGGCTACCGGCCAGGGACAGCAGTTCCCTCTTGGTGCACATCTGCTTCGACAGCCACGCGGCAAGTGCTAGCCGTAGTTCAGCCAGTTTCGCAGCCGGGAGGCGCAGCTCCCAGGCGGTTGTGTCGAGCTCGATACCCAGGAACGTTATTGAAGTTGACGGCGGGCACACTTTGTCCTCTCCGTCGGCCAATGGGATGTTCAGCATGTCAAATACAGCCAGCAGTGTCTTGAATTTGAGCATAGCTGCGGAGTTGGGCGGCAGGACGTGAAAGAAATCATCTAGGTAATGCAGCAAATCAACAATATCGTAATTATTAACTGCAATCCATGCCACAGCGTCGGCAAGTCTGTTGAACAGAAACGGGGAGGATCTGAGGCCAAATGGTAGTACCTTATCGACATAGCACGAACCTTCCCAAAAAATGCCAAGTAGGGGCCAGTCGTCAGGGGAAACAGGGCAGAGCCGGAAGGCGTGCTTCATGTCAACCTTAGAGAGGAGAGCTCCGGGGCCGTGCTGGAAGATGCAGCGTATTGCGTCATCTACCGTAACGTAATGCAAGGAGAATTCGTCAGGGTAAATGCCATCGTTAATGCTAGAGCCGCTAGGGGCAGATAAATGCATGATGAGGCGTACGCCGCCAGACTTCTTGGGCACGATGCCAACGCCAGAACATCGGATATTAGGGAATGGGGGTTGGGAATAAGGCCCGGCCATGTGGCCGCGCGCGCATTCAGACTGAAGGTAAGCAGAGACGGCGGCAGGGTTGAGCAATGCGGAAGGGAGATTAGGGGCGATGAGGCGGGATCTATTACCGTGATAGCCAATGCGGGCCCCGAAGCGCATGTCGTGACAGAGAGAATGCACAAAATCGTTATCGGGGTGCTGGGATAGCTCTTCAAACAGCAGGGGAATATTTACAGGGGACCAAGGCGCGTGTGAGCTAATTGGAGCTGCGGGGTTGGCCAGCAGAGCATGTGGATTGGCCATGACCGAGGCGGCCGCAAGAGAGGCAGCTGTGGGCGAAGCGGCAGTTGGAGCGGACGCACTTTCCTTGGTTGAAGAGGCGGCATACTTCTTTGTCGACCGTGTCGTTGCCGCTGCTGGGCCGAAAGGAACGAGCGTCGTTGCTGCTGTTGGGCCGAAAGGAACGAGCGTCATTGCTGCCGGTGGGCCGAAAGGGACGAAATGCCCGCGCATCAAATATAATTGTGTATAGGTCCTGGACTATTGCGTCCCACCGCATGGTTGGGTCCGCGGCCAGGAGTGAGCGGAATGATCGGTCATACTCCTGCACGGCCTCAAATCGAAATTTCCGGGCTACTTTCAGGATAATCTGCTGGTACGCAAACAGCTCTGGGGCCCTGGAGGGGTGTGCTGTGGCGTAAATCGCGCAGTATGTTGTCCAGGCGTCGAGCCAGGTATCGATGTCCTCGACCTTCCTGGAGGGCCTGTTGGCCGGTGCTAGGACCACTGCGCCGTGCGAGCTGTCGTGGTCGATCTGGAGAATGCTGCGGCTGGTGTCCCCTTGGGACGGGTTAGGCAACAATGAGCCCAATTCAACAAATTGGCCAGTTACTATTTTATCGTGAATGGCTTTCGGCACGGTTGCATAAAACGTTCTCTTACCTGCGGGGTTCATTGGCGGTGAGACGGCAGCCGCCAAATGCGGAGCAGGCAGAGCGTCCTGCGGAGTTGCTGGTGCTTGCCGTGGGAGTGCCGCTGTGTGAGCTGGCGGTGGGGGTGCCGCTGCGTGAGCTGCCGGCGGGACTGGAGCTGTGGCCTGATTTCCAAGGGCAGCACGGACCTCCTCCCGGATAATGTCCCTCAGGGACGGAGCAGCAGTTGCCTGGGGTAGGTTCTGCTCGGCTGCCTGAGTGGCCAAGTCCTCGCGCACTGCAGTGAACTCCAATGACTCGAGCAGGCGAGTCAACAGCCTGGGTTTGGTCCCCGTCGTGTCTAAATTGCGGGCCGCCAGTTCTTGTCGCAGCTCTACAGAGCGCATTTTCTTGGCGTCGTTCACTGACAGAGATTCAGACATGGTTGCTCGGAAATGGAAAGTGCTCAATGCTCAAAAACTGGCCAAGGTTGTCAAGCGATCTGACTGTTGGCGCAGCAAGGATGAAGAAGAAACAGCATCGAGAGCCGGAGTAATGCGCATGCTCCGCGTGGTCCCGTGCCGGAGCGCGGGAGTTCGGAGCGCGGGAGTTCGGAGTGCGTGTTCTGCACGGGCACGTGATGCGCTATGGCAAGTACGTGCAAATTATGTTAGGAATGTAATTGTTGGTGGGTTGCTAACTTCACTTACCGTGCCATGCACGGAAACTTATATTTATGAACTTGATTCCGCTTCTTTCAAGGAGAAATAATCGAAAAAAGTCCCGAAAAAAAGAAAATAGGTCCGAAAGTCACCCCGTCACGGACCGTGCCTTATGACTCGCGCCGTTCGACGTTAAACGTCGCAAAGACTGCTGCATGTCGTGTCGTACGAATCGTACAGGATTTTACAGCTCACCCTAGCCCTCCCGACAAGCCCTTACGTCCCATACCGTCGGCGTTGCGTCGAATGTGAACTAGGCTTCACTCAAGAGCGATCGCCTTGGCTGTTTGCAACGCAAAATTCGGGACTGAGTAGAAATGTTCGGATTGTAAAGCTGGGTGGTGAAGTGAGGTGCCCTAAAGTCTGAAAATATCTGATTTGCGAAAATTTCTATCCGGTGGCGGGGCAAAATCTGGGAAAGAGCAGAAGTGTTTTGATTGGGGAGGTGGGCGGTTTAGTGAGGTGGTCTAATGTCAGAATAGTCCTGAATTCGCGCTTATGAAGGTAAACTAAGGACCGAGCGCAAGTGGTCGGGCTGGTCGGAAAGCAGAGTTCCACTGTATATCTTCTTTCATTTTTTAAAGTCATCTAACCCCAGCCATATGACAGTGCATAGGCCATGAACCGTGAAATTCACTTAGTGCGTACTTGTGTGAATTTTAACAATTTAAAAAGCAAGAGCAATCACGAGTGTGTGTGCTAACAATTAACTTGCAAATGAAAAACAAGAGAAAGAAAGAAGGACAAAATGAGAAAACAAAACAGCAGTACATTTCGCATAGAAAACCAAAGGCCAATCTTGACCACACCACACCCGACACATTACGTGAACACTTTCAACCATATTATGTTATCTTTCTGTACACATATATTAGGCTTGTACAAAGGCTGATATATGGCTTTCAAAACTTTTAACTGTAGTCCACAACACTGACGACCACGGCACAATACAGTGAAGCAAGAGTCGGAATACGAATCGCAACGATCAGGACTAGCTAGCAGATGATTGTACACTGAAGATTCTCTACTGCTAAACCTAAGAACAACACCAACACTCTCACAACTGCAATTTTTCAATTTTTATGATTTCGAACAATATGCTTCCCATGATAACTTACAGAATCATCCACATGACCGAGTTGGATTGTACCAAGCTACTTGGATAATCATTTCCTGTGATTGTGGATTGTCCTGGGGTTGTTCAGATGAACTTTTTTATCCTTTACTGTTGTTCCATTTAGAATAGTGTTAGGTACATCCTACCGTATGTTCTACAACCTTTTCCAAGCTGACCTGCATGCACACTCGTACTCACCTTTTTTCTCCTCTTGTCAACTTTTGTTCCGTTGACCTGGGTAGCTACTTGCGCGCCCATGTTTGCCATAGCTACACATGACCTTCATATTGCCGCACTCACTCGATCTCGCTCTCTCTCTCTTTCGTAATGTAGTTGCTTCGTTCGTCTTTGTCACCGTCTCTTCATCTATAATAAATGTCTTCCCAACTACCCGTTCCCGTTGTTCTTTGTTCGTTGTTCGTTGTGTCTGCGAGTATGACTCCTCTTCCTTATCAACAATAGCAAAACTATGGCTGATTTTTGCTCTTCATACCAGACTGAAGCATCATACGACTTAAATTGAGAAGAACTAGTAGAAAGTTCAGAAAAGTAAAGCCACATGGACTGTACTTTATGACTCGTGTCCATCGATGTTAACAGGCACAATAACTGCTGCATGCTGGGTGCACTGAGCTAGGTGAGAGTTGCTCTGTCTCACTCACAGCTCAGATCTTTGTGCAAGTCATTAATTTTTGTTCCTTGTTTCAGTGCATACTTTAGGCAGATATTTGACTTTGTCCAATAGCCAATGAACGGAGGGTCCCTCTGCGAAAATATCATAGAGGGTCATGTAGGCCAACCAGTGAAAACGAGATCCAACTTGAATGAAATTGGAAATTTTGCAGGTGATAGTTTGTCATTACAGAAATTCACTCATACACGTGATGATGAGCTAAATATCCGGATGTTGGATGTCACTAGAGCTATCAGCATTCTTCTGACTATTTCTGACAATACAATGTCAATATGTATAGAAACTAATATTATGATATGTACTTCCTCCGCTAAGCAAAACTTCGTTGCGCTTTTAGTGTTCTTGTAATGAAATTTCTGTCGACATTAGACATACATGTCAGTGATCTATCCCCTACATAGGGTAGCTGACGGTTGTCGTCCATTGTTCTGACAATCTTTTGAACCTCCGAAAAGCGTGGAGTCCTTTGAAAAAAATCGGCGAAGCAGAACCGTTTCTCGACAGGATGTCACCAGAACACAACCCCAGGCAAGCGCGCATGACACCAAAGTGCAAAAATGAGAAACAGTTTGAAAGACCGCGTGGCTCGAAGAAGTGTCCAGGAGCCGGCCAGCGCTCAGGCTGAGTCGATGGTGGGCATCCGCACACAGCCAAAATCAATGCACTTGTGTTCGCAGCACAGGGGAAATTAAAAGCATTCGACATTCAGGTTGTTGTTCAGTCGGCGCAAAATCCTGATCTCAATGTCTGCGACTTGGCGTTCTTCCACAGCCTGTAGACAGACGTGTCACTCGTGGCGAAGAAAACCAGAAAAGAGCTTCTGCAGGGTGTGGAAACGTGCTGGCACGACTACACAGCTGTGAAGATGGTGAGGGTTTGTTTGGGTCTGTATGGCTCCTTTCATGGCTTTCCGGAGAGTGGCCACAACTACCAGTGCCACCGTTGAGGTCGTCAAGCTCACATTTCGAGCGAAGAGCTTGGCGATCTCCACAATCAAAATAATCGTGTCTTGGAAACTTGTAAAGGCTGCGGAACAAAAGATGGCAGCGCTGGCGGCGAAAGTCAGAGAGGATGCAGACTCAATGTCATCAGGGAGTGAGTTGTCATCAGATTGAGACGAAGAGTGAAGCTGGACTGCTTTAAAACGAGCTGTGTGACATCTGCAAGTAAATATTGTTCATATGCTGCCTTGTTTTCCACTCTGCAAAGCGTGTTCATAGCCATAGAATGATTCGAACTGAACTGTAAAAACGCAACGAAGTTCTGCTTAACGGAGGAAGTATTTGTTGTGGTGCCATTTATCATGAGTGTGTCATGCCTCTTACCTCAATGCAGCGTCATCCGTAGTCTGCTTCCATTGAAGGGCAGGCGGAACTGGTCTGTTCGATCCAGCCATGGCCGGACCAACTTTTTGGCCCAGATATTTTTTCTTGGAAAAATCACATCGAAAATGGAAAATAACTGTCGATCAACTGATAGCTGATCCCGAGCACTGAAGCGTTAGTCAGAGAGTGTTTGGAAGTCTTTCAGCCATTGAGGAGTGGTAGGAAATGTTTTGAGGAGTGTGTTGGAAGTCGAGCTAAGATGTTACTACACTGAGTCAGGGGAAGAAACTGCATTCTCCCAATGTCGGAGCTCGCGCTTCCTGTCGACTGGCCTGACACTTAACCGACTCACGACTGTGTCTGGAGCACTCGAAAAGCCCGTCGTACCCGGGAAGTTACTGTTTTTGCTTGTTCTGCCAAAATGTCCCTGCCAGCAGTGGCTGTCTACCCAAACTCGGCGTTTGAACAGTCGTGCATACATGCTCGTCTGACTGTTCAAGATGTGACTTCTGCAGGCTTCAATTGCATTTAAATAACTGGGTCAATGAACCATTTCGACTGTAAAACCGTTGTTTTTCTACTCCGTGGTTTCGATACAACCTCACAGCCACACTCATACCGGGTAAGTGCCAGGTTTTGGCCGTTGTTCCAGTGGTGTATGATTGACTAACTATATGACCCATACAACATTGGTTGTGAGCCAGTGTTGCTCACAACCAATTTATTACTTATGAAGCTGCGTGATGCGTCCTACAAGATTTTATATGACCCATGATCACTTTAGGCATGGCCAGACCAATCCTTATCTGCTTCCACTTGGCCTACATTGTTCTTGTTCTGAGTTCTGTTCTCATTTTAGTGCTAGTCGTTTCACTTTCCATCATTCTTTGAAATAGTTTATTTGAATTTTATTTGTTTCCCTACCACGATCGCTTGTTGTGTTATTAATTTTCGTGCTTTCCGTGTTATCCATTTTACCAGCGCCTGCAAGGCTGCATGCGGAATTCTAGCGTGACTGATGATGTCATTGCTTATGTCTTTGCTGTGGATAGTCAGGTAGCTGCGTTGACATTTTTATTTTACCACCATTATTACACTCTGTGGACGACCACATACATCCACTCGCTTGCACAGAACAGCAACAAGAGACTCCTTCCAGCAGTGAAGTTTTATTCCTTCTGACAATTGTTTCAATCATTAAGGCCTCGTCAGAGAAATTTGAGTTGTTGAATGACTGGAAAAGAAATAGTCGCCTAGTTTATACTGTGAAGAAGATGTTGGTGCGACTTAAGTGATACTTGGGTAAATGTGTGTTGCTCCTTACATGGGAGCTCGAAATTTCCCTGCCAACTTGAATTCTCAATTGCCTAACTCACTACTGCCATGTAGAGTGCACGAGATGTCCATCGAACCTTCCACTCGTTAAAATATGTTATATTGGCACTTGAAATGAGAGGTAGTGCGCTGATGAGCGTGCACTTGATACTCGAAGTGTGAATGCAAGATGTTAAAATGTTAACCGGTTTCTGAAATCATGGGACACTCTGCAAAGAGGTGATAGTTACTGCCGGATACTGCAACACAGCACGGATACTGCAACACAGCACGGATACTGCAACACAGCACATATACTGCAACATAGCATGGATACAGCAGTCATGCTAGTACTTGTAGTTCACCTGGCATCAACCCCATGCTCTCCCTATCTACACTGCACCATCGGCTCTCTCTTCTAGCGCATGTCTCATTTAGCTCACGTTCATACAGTCATGGAAGAGTCAGTATAAACTAGGTGATTGTTTCTTTTCTAGCCATTGAACAACTCAACCTTCTCCGATGAAGTCTTAGTGACCAAAACATCTGCCAGAAGGAATAAAACCTCAATGCTCGAAGGAACCTCTTGTGCCCTGTATTGGGCAGGTGAGTAGATGTGTGTCATCGGCTACAGAGCACAATGATGATGGTGAATATCAATGCAGACACTTTCAAAGGCCGAATGCTGTTTACGCTGTGGTTAGTCACGTAGCTGATCTTGTTTTGTTTCTTTGTTGGAGTTGCTGTTTTCTTCACTTCATGTTCAGATCTATTTCATGCACTTCGTGGTGGCTGTCGTTGCATTAGCTGCTTCAGCCACGACGAGATATTACTGGTTGTTCTGCCCCCCTTTTGTATGCCTTGTTCCACGTGTCTTTTCCTGGACTAAGTGCTCGTGATTTTGTTCTTCCTCTTGTTCTTCTCTTTCTCTCTTCACTGCTAACTTGCATTATCTGTACTACAAATTTTTTTCTCCTAGAGGTTTTTGTGTTGTGCTGGTGTTGTGTTGGGAAAAGGAGGAGTTTTAGAAAAATATATGGCACCTTTCGCACCACACGTACAGATACGAAACAAATGCTGTACCTATTTACTTGCTCTGCTGTGAGAACAGAGAAAAAGTCCATGTTGGGGCTAATCATAGCAACCATCAAATTAGAATTCTGAGAAATCTCAGCAATAAACACCACACAAGCACTAACTTACTCTCACACAACTGTGATTGATATCGGTTACAGCATACCAAATACCATGCTGGGGCAGAGACAGTGCTGCAACACCATACGGGCTACCGATAGCACCGTTATCAATCGTTTTCACGTAAGACCCATCCTGATGTAGGACCTGGAAGAGAAACACATTTGATTTCCACAACAACAAGGAATACAGTCAACAAAGAGGTGAACAGAGTGTTGCAGCAGGCTTGATAGGCAATTGGACAGGGAGGATGAGAGTACAGAGGGGTACAACACGGGAAGTGAAGGTGCAGGCAGTGAGATAGGAGAGTGTCAGGCAGTTAGTTGAGATAGGAGAGTGTCAGGCAGTGAGTGGAGATAGGAGAGTGTCAGGCAGTGAGTTGAGATAGGAGAGTGTCAGGCAGTGAGTTGAGATAGGAGAGTGTCAGGCAGTGAGTTGAGATAGGAGAGTGTCAGGCAGTGATTTGAGATAGGAGAGTGTCAGGCAGTGAGTTGAGATAGGAGAGTGTCAGGTAGTGAGTTGAGATAGGAGAGTGTCAGGGAGTGAGTTGAGATAGGAGAGTGTCAGGCAGTGAGTTGAGATAGGAGAGTGTCAGGGAGTGAGTTGAGATAGGAGAGTGTCAGGGAGTGAGTTGAGATAGGAGAGTGTCAGGCAGTGAGTTGAGATAGGAGAGTGTCAGGCAGTGAGTTGAGATAGGAGAGTGTCAGGCAGTGAGTTGAGATAGGAGAGTGTCAGGCAGTGAGTTGAGATAGGAGAGTGTCAGGCAGTGAGTTGAGATAGGAGAGTGTCAGGGTGCGGATGATAGCCTTTATACAGGCGTTATTTCTCACTTAAGAAATTCAAAATATTAGTCCTCTGGCCTAATTTGTGTTATTTAGAACAATGTTTTCTTCCTGATGAGAGCTGTACAATAACTAGGTTTTTTGAATTTCCATCATTGTCCATCACCAACCGCTATACTATTATCCCCTTTTCTTCTTTGTCCATCACATAATTAGTGAAATTTTTCATGATTTGTTTGTTCTTCCAAGAAAAAAAAGCTTTCATACCTGGCAATTCGGCTTTTTGTTATGATGGTGGTTCTATTAGAGAGCTTTTCATACCGAATTTCGGAATGTTTTTCGACTGGGTCTTTCCGAAGAAAAGTGCGTGCCGAAAAACGGCATTTTCAGTGTTTTGCATTCCGAAAATCTGATTCGATTTCGTTTCCAAGGGTTGCCATGCAAAAAAAATGGAGGGAGTCGAAGGCGCCAAAACCGAAAACGTTTTACAACCGAATCTTGCATATTCGGTTTTGAGGACTGCTGGTCCAACAGAAGCAGCGTGTGTTCATGGTGTTCTCTGACGGACTTCCTGGTGATACCAGCAAATTTTGGGTCAGACAAGGCTAGAACTTTTGCAGTCTCCTCGGATCCCACAGAGGCGCGAACAAAGGGGTTGAGCACAAAATACATGTAGGGGTTGCCTGAGCAGAATCAAATCCATGTGCAGGTCAAACTGAATCTGGGCGCGGTTCGAAGACGAGGACGGACTGATGGTGGACCGAGTGATCCAACGGCTGAAGACGAGGTTGTCGAACTACTGTCTTGTACTGTCAGTAGGCTCCATGGCAAAGGAAGATAGAGTGTGATGGAGTGTGAGAAGATCTAGTCAGCATGGCGAGATCAGCGAGAGCAGCAAAAACCAAAACTACACACGTGGAAAATTTTCAAATAATTATATTCAGCGAGAGCAGTAGAAAACAAAAATACACACATGAAAAAATATTCAAATACGTGTATGCGCTCCCAAACAGGAAAGAGCCGAAAATCCAGTTTCGGAAAACCATGCATTTTCGCCACCACACTTTCGAAAGTTCAACTACATTTTCGACTCCTGCCGCCAAATTCCGAAAATAATTCCGAAATTCGGAATGCAAAACCTCTCCATTAACAATTGAGCCATGATCTCAGTAAATGGACCTTAGGGGTTAAATTTTTGAAATTGCCTTTTATTTGGACAATGTACTTAAAGTCTTTAGTATGTAGACTTTCATGTGACAAACTTTCAAATCAATATTAGCCTTGCAAGTACCTTGAATTCTCTATAATTGTAGAATGCACTATAGTTGTCCAATTCGGCTATGTACATGTATGCAGTATCATAATTGTTGCCGGGTTTGCGAATCTCGCAGTCACTGAGTCAGCCAGTTCATCCAGTCCGTACTTTTTGAAGAGTTGGCGTGACTTTGGCAAGAGCAGCGCTTCAGCTGGCGGTGCGACATGACAAGATTTTCAAGAGGTCCTTGTCAAGTGCAGCAAAGTGATTGTCACCAGGGCAGCTGCATCCGATTGATATCCAGTCCACTTACTCTGCGGTGATTAGGGTTTCCTCGACACGCGGACCTTCCTGCTCCAAGTCATTGTAACTCTTATCTTCGTCATTGTCAGACGGACGGAGCTGTTCACTGTCACTGTCATCGTACCCGGGGAGACATCGCAGTAAAACATCTCGTCGTGCTCATCTAGGAGAGATGCGTCCTCATGCGGCACACCGACAAACTCAATCCTACATCGTTACTCGCCATTCTGACTACCTACAATTGATCGATTGATCGATCAAACCTGCAAACAAAAAAATTCAAGATCGACTTCGTCTTTGACTTCATTGCCTTCACGATTGCGGTCGCGTTTTCTTTGAGTAACTTTAACGTCACATTTTGATGAAAGTTGAAATCAGGTCCTAAGGTACATTAGAGATAGCCGAGGGACTACATGCAATGGAAAGCCACAGAGTGAAGTTGTTGCATACCCGTGTATTCTCATAACATGGCTTAAGCATAGTCTGGCTACACCAGTGTGCTGGTTTCGATTAACTGGTGCAGCAATTGGCATTGCGAATAGGCAATTGCTCATGAGTGAGCCGCAACATTGCCCTGGACCAGGTGAAAAGGTTCCTGATCCACGTTGCAAACAGCCAACCAGGGTGAAGCAATAGACATTGCAAACAACCAAATCAATCGCTCATGCTTGTGCGGCAATGAAACCTGCAACCGGATGCAATGACTATACTATTTACGTCACAAAACAATTTACCAATAGTGTGCAATTTAAGCACAGATAGTAGCAGCATAGACACCAGTTAATGGAAGCTCTTCTCACTTGAAGTATAGTGTGAATGGGAGGGTGGTGGCACCTAGAATCCCATGCATGGCTGCTCAGGGACCCAAAAGAGGAAAGCGTGAGCCCAAGTCAACGCAGCAAGAGCTAAAGTAGACTCGTACGCCCAAGAACGCGGTTTCAGAGGGCCAGCCTAGCAAAGTTCTTATTTTTCAGCGCCCCAGGCTACGTTCTTATTTCGCGTTCTTACGCGTCCAACATGACCCGTGACGCTTATTATTATTATTATTATTATTATCAAATTTTTGATAGGGCAATCCCCACAGGCCTAAGGCCTTCTTACAGGGTACCCTAGAAATGAAAGTACTGAATTACGGAATAGGTGCAGTGAAGAGCATAAGCGGACTGCAGCGGGGAGTGCATTCCAACGGTCGGAACCGATGACTCATGTACAATGCACTTTGCGCTACATGTACCGGTTGTACACTTTAACTTTACATGCACGTGTAGTATGTAGCGCTGCACTGGGTGATGTTTTCGCGAGGACCCGACAAGAGTTTGTGGTTGCGGACTTGTTTTTCGTACTCGGACAAGATCATGAAGGTCCAATCCGCTTGCAAAACGTGCAATACCAAAAAAACGTTGCGTTCTTAAACATCTTGGAGTTCGTTCTTAAATCCAGGCTGGGGCGTTCTTAGATTTCCAGCCTGGACGTTCTTGGGCGCTACGTTCTTGGGCGTCCGAGTCTACTGTAACTAAGGCGGTTTGGGAGCACATCCGCAACCGCTGAATGCACATGTAAAGCAAACTCAGTTGAAGCGCGCGATAGAGAGCAGTGCATCATTCTTATCACTAACTGTTGTTAGCCTCAAGGCTAACCCATCATCTCTATTTTTGGATTGCTAGGCAATGTTTTATTGTTGGAGTGCTGTTTCATGTGTTGCTATGAGCAGTGGACACTTGTAGTACAGCAGTTCATCAATGTATGATTAATTGCACGTCACGAATAACAGACTTGGAGGAGCAGCTTTTCATGATCCCTTCATGTAATAGGGAACGTTTCCAAAAGTTGCTACTATGCGCAGTGGATCTCGAGTCAAGTCTGTATGTCATAGGATCAGAGGTCTTGCAGGCAATTATACTGACTGATGTACGCATGGCAGCACTTGTGAGCATAGAGTGTGCCTGCCCTTGTGTGTCTGCTTCCCCCATGCAGACACATATTCATAGATCTCATTGCATAAATTGGGTACAGTCAGATCTCACTTATGCGGTACTCTTGTATCCGGATCCCTCGCCATCCGGAAGAAAATGGTTGGTTGCCGATTTACAGCACATGCCATGCATACATACAGTATGCATGTTCGATTCCCTCGCCTATCCGGATATTTTTTGTGGAAAACAGATGTGTGCGGTTATGCGAGGTCTGACTGTATATCAATATCAAGGCTCAGACAAACAGGACTGTGTGTGTAATGATCGTGATAACACTAGAGACACCAGAGACAGTGAGCAATACATGAGTATGAACAGTTGTTCTGTGGATCAGCGAATGTACAGTTTAACTACCACGCTTTTTTGCAATTTCTCTGCAGCATCAGTGGTCATGAACATGAACTGCCAAAGAATTCGAATACTGTGAGAGTTGAATTTCTAATGGGGCACAAAGTCTTGCGTTTTCATAAGAAAGAATCCATTGTTAAACTCAATAAACGTTCTACTAGTACGCATGTTATTCCTTCTCTCCTCTGTACTAGAGATGTAGAAGACAGGTGTGTGATGGCAGGATTGCTAAACTTTGCGCGTGCTAAGTGGGAATGTTTTGCAAATTGCTAAACTTTAGACTCTTCACACTTTCAACTCTTACAGTAAACCAGCAAGTAGAATCAGATCATGCAGCGCATAGAGAAGAAAACATTATTTTAAAGAAGATATCCAATTCCCGTCAACAAACAATAAGACCTGAATAGTACCGCACATCATTGCTGAAGCATATGGGAGGACAAAAGACCCAGAAACGATTCATGTATCATCTTGAAGTCTGGTCAATTCTCTAGTTGGGCAGCACACATTCATTGTGCTTTTTCATAGACTTCTCCACAGAGTGCGATGGCACCCAAGGGCTCACAGCTGTAGGAGATCATTATTGTTGGAAAGCGACTTGCACACTCTCATTAACATGGTGGAGCACAACCAGTAAGATGCTTTGCAGTCTACTCCTCTAATACGACTTTTAGCAGTAACACAAGTGAGGATCGCTTATTACTATCACGTTTTATTATACATGGTTCTTGTCTTGTAGAGTCTGTTGTTTGATGTCATACATTGTCTAGTGTACGTGTGAGTTTGGTGTGATGGGTAACACCTATGGTATGTGGTACACGCAAGAGTCTGGGTCGTCAGGGCGTGATTTGTATGTGGTGCGGTTGCCTTGGTCTTTTGACGTGTGTTCTGTACAATCATATTGGTCTCAGATTGTTGGTCATGATTCACCCCCACTGTCATCACTGCCTGTTCTTTGTTCTTCCTTTCTCAGCTCTTCGGTGTCCTTCTTTGTTTAACTTTTCCTCTCTTTCTGCGCCCTCGTCGCTGTATTAGTTATAGAGTTATAGAGTTATAGAGTTATAGAGTTATACAGTTATACAGTTATACAGTTATACAGTTATACAGTTATACAGTTATACAGTTATACAGTTATACAGTTATACAGTTATACAGTTTGAAGTTTGAAGTTGGAATTTAAAACGTATAAACATGCAACTGATAGCACAACGACAACGAAATCAATAGTGAAGCCAAAGTTATCGCTGAGCGGTTGGAGATTGATGACTGAGTAAACATCTTGGCGAAGTCGGAAGCATTCATCACATTAAAAGATCACAAAGAAAACTTTGAAAAGAAACTCCCATGCCGCCTCATCAACCCCACCAAACCCCAGCTAGGCGTTGTGAGCAAGGAAATTTTGGAGTCCGTCACTGAGCCTCTGCGGAGCCACGTCAATCTATGGAAGAACACGCACGCCGTCATTGATTGGTTTAACGGCATCCAGAACCCAAGGGAGTGTACGTTCGTCGTGTTCGACATAGTTGAATTCTACCCGTCCATTTCCGAGGAACTGCTGAAAAGTGCCCTGGAGCATGCAAGTAGTAATGCTCTCACCCGAAAGAGCAACGTCGATATCGTGATGCACGCCAGAAAATCACTGCTTTTCGCGGGTGGTCGAGCAGGGATGAAAAAGGACAAAGACGAGATTTTTGATGTTACCATGGGATGGCATGATGGGGCGGAAGCCTGCGAGTTGGTTGGCGCTTTCATCCTCAGTAAGCTAGTGCCGATCTTCGGGAAAGAAAACGTGGGTCTCTACAGGGATGATGGCTTGGCCATACTCCGAAATGCTACTGGCCACCGCGCGGACCGGGTCCGTAAGGATGTTATTGAGCCATTCAGGAAGCTCGGCCTGAGAATAACAATAGATACCAACATGAAAGCCGTGAACTTCCTCGACATTACCATGAACATCGCAACCGGCATCTACAAGCCCTACAGGAAGCCTAACGACACGCCACTATATGTCAACACAAAGTCCAACCATCCGCCTAGCGTGATCGAGAGCATACCTGCTGGCGTCAACAAGCGGCTCGTATCAATCTCATGCACCAAGGAGGTCTTCGAGCAAGCGCGGCCGCTTTA
The DNA here is from genome assembly GCF_964019385.1 of Sycon ciliatum. Classification (NCBI taxonomy): domain Eukaryota; kingdom Metazoa; phylum Porifera; class Calcarea; order Leucosolenida; family Sycettidae; genus Sycon; species Sycon ciliatum. Next base: position 2,398,488 of record NC_088645.1, read on the forward strand.
TGCCGACGCCCTACGCGCAAGCGGTCACGCAAGTGAACTGTCGTTCCCTGATGAAGACCAACCGGCACCGGCAGCGGGCAGTCGTCCCAAGAAGAGAAATCGTGACCGCAGGGTTATCTGGTTCAACCCGCCATATAGTGCGAGTGTGGCCACAGGCATCGGTGCACGGTTCCTAAGCCTCGTCCAAAAGCATTTCCCTAAGGGCAGCAAGATGCACAAATTATTCAACAGGAACACTGTGAAGATCGCATATAGCTGCATGCCGAATATGGCCCGACTCATTAAGGCCCACAACAAGAAAGTGTTGCACCCACCAACACCGGACAAGGACTGCAACTGCAGGATCAAGAACTCGTGCCCACTCGAAGGAAAGTGCCAGGCGGACAACGTCATCTACCAGGCCATGGTGTCGGACGACACTCGTAACGCCAAGGTCTATACCGGCATGTCTGGGCCGCCTTTCAAAGCTCGCTACTCCAACCATTTGACTACGCTCAGGCATGACCGCTATGAGAATTCCACCGAATTGTCAAAGCATGTTTGGTCGATGAAGCGGGACAACAGACAGTACGTCATTGACTGGAAGATCCGCGACAGGGCCACCTCGTTCGATAACACGTCCAAGAGATGTGGCCTCTGCACTACCGAGAAGTATCACATCCTCGAAACCGACGCCCGCACTAGGCTGAACAAGTGAAATGAGATTGTGTCAAAATGCAGGCACGAAAGCAAGTATGTCCTATCAAATTTTGTGCCCATCACATAAGGACAGTGATTATTCTATGGCCTTGGTAGCGCCTCTATATCTGTTACCTGGCATGGCACCACTCTGCGCTATCACCTTTCCCTAGGCACTCTGTGCAATGCATCATGAAAAATGGGCTGGTCACACCCCGCAATATCATCACCCTCATCTAGCACCTAGGCACTCAGTACAATGCATCATGAACAATGGACTTGTCACACCCGGGACCCGACATAGTGATAATTTTCACACTCCATAATGACGGAGTTCGCACCTTCTGAGTATATAACCAGTGTATCATACTTTGTTTGATCATCCATCTGATGATCCGTTGCTTGAACGGTGAAACACTGTGTAATGGAATTTGATCTCTGACTGTTTTTCCCCTTGTGTGTGATGAAGCTCTGCCTCGCTTGCATTGAGCACTATCCACAGTTTGAGACCATTCCCTGGTGTGAAGTTCGAATTTATATAACTTATCAAATCATTTATGTTGTCGTGTGGTGGAAGCCATTGGAGAAGTTGATGTGCTAAATGTTAAAAAATTGTAAAAAATGGCGATCTGTGCTAATGATTTATCCCTAGGCAGGTGAAGAGAGTGCTCACAAATTCTCGACCTCGCCTCAACAATGACCATGCTGAGTGGGGCCGTGTTGGTGTGTTTGTACAGGCTCTTGTTGCTTGTTTGGTTTCAAGATGACTTGTCAATCAACGGACGTAGTGATTTCTGATAAAACGCATCTACTCAAGTGCTGCGAGGTCAACAGTGCCCATGTGCAACAGGTTGAAAAATGGACAGTGGAATCAGCAACTATTCAGTCACCATCAATCACCGTAACATCACTCTGCTTTTCCAACTCTCACATGTACGTCATCCAGTGGCACAAGACGCTATTTTATCCTTTGACTGCTACGGGGTAGAGGGAATGGTTCGATACCGGAACGGTATGAGCCATTCCTTTGTGTTGGCCCATTGCCTCCAAGTTGCCCAATTGTTCGCATCAAATCAGAGATGGCTCCAAACCGGAAAGGTATTAGAGTGCACGTCAAATTGACTCTGAGTTCTGAAATTCGGTAATTCCTATCGCTCCATGAGGGCCAGTACAGAGTAACAATAAGCGTTGTGTGTGCTTCCATTACTTTTCATTGGTGCTTTTAAGGCGAGAGGCGAGCCGCTGTTTACCTGCGCACGGCTGTTTTTTGTGCGATTTCACGCCACTTTACAATATGGCCGCCGAAAGTCTCGATCGGGCTTCAATGGCAAGAACATTTGAATTTTCAAATCGCCAGAACCCAAGTAGGCCATGGTTTCCCGTGGATTTTGGTGACTGGATAGCCCAGACAGCCCTGGGAACCCGCTGATCGCGTGCGTCTTGTTTCAAGCTGTCCGCTCGTACCTCACATGCCTGCCTTTCCTTCAAGAAACATTTGTTCTGCGTCGTGCAGCTTTCGCTTCACTCTGAAGTACTCCTTGTGTCGTCACTGTCAAACTCGGCCCCGAGAAGCCTTTCCTGGATTTTTCCCAGGCTAGATGGCAATTTTCCCAGGTAGAGGACTATCCTCTGGTTGTCTTCCCTGAGTGTCGTTTTGTTCGCGCATGAACTTCTGAGTTCGCTAGGCGGGTCAGGAACCTGTTTTCTCTTGATTCGGAAGACAAATGGCGTGGCCCTTTAGTTACTGTTGAGCCTAGAAGGCTGCTTTCTGCTGTAAATTGCTTAGTTGGCATGTGGGATATTGTAGAAGAAGACAGCAGCTGGCCAAGTGAGCTGGACATTGTGATATCTCTCCTATTGTGCGTTGAACGAGTACGAAATGTTTGAATATTGTACACGCGCGAACGCCAAGCAGAGGCCGATAATCACAGGGGCGGTCAATCTCTGGACTACCAGGAGTAGTTTTGAGCAAGTTTGAACTGGCAAGACAGCTAATTGGGCAGGCCAGGTAGCCTTTCCACCCACAAGAGCTAAACAAGGAATATCAAGTGTCCAAGCAATGTGCAAAAAATATTGGACCGCGTGTGGATATGCGTCTCTGTCGAGCGCCATAAGTCAACGAATAGTAAATCCATTAACTCAAGGATTGGTGCAAGCGCAAGCTGAGATCATTCTTTTCGACCTACATAATATTTTGATTGTGAGAATTGAGTAAGAACTAACCACATAACAATCATCTAAACATACACCTGCCCTGCAAATTCTCATCAACACACCATGTATATGACCACGTAATACTACGGGCTCAGTGCCTGGTCGTCATCTAGAATCCCGGTATAGTATGGGATCAGCAGTGATGGGTTACAGAGGCACTCCAGTCTCATTATCCAGGTCATGGTTCTGATGGCTAAACAAAGGTATGGTAGGTGTAACAGAAGACCTCTCCAACAAGAACAACCATGCACAAGTATTATTGAGTGGAGTAGGAAATATTTTTTGGAATTTCCCAAAGAGAGGAAGACCTGATGACATCACATGTGCTTAGCTTGCCAGAAAAGGTCGACCACAGCATATACATGTCGAAGCATTTTTAATTGAAAAGGTAGGTGCTTGGTACATTCTGAAGCCTTCAATGGACCCTGAAGTTCCTCCCGAGTAGGCTCCACCTCCAGGGAAACGAACTTGGCTAACATTTTGTGAGGATACATATGCTAAACATTTGATATAGTCACATGTTGAAAGGGTGAGGTAATACTCATTTTTGACAATGGAGAGGGAGGTTGATAACCAATGTTGCAGGAAGAGTGAAATTGCTGTGAGTATCAACATAAAGTTATACTTATACAGTTATACTCCCATCACCTGAGCATCCAGGCTAAGCCCAGACTAAGCACCCAGACTGACCAGTCATACTAACCACCCAGACTGACCAGTCATACTGACCACTCATAAACTGCATCGGAAGCAGTTTAACATTGGCGCGGCCAAAGTATGTGTGGGTGGGGGGGGGGGGGGGGGGTGCGGGGTACTCCCGCGGGAAAAATGTTTTGAAAATTGGGCCTAAAAGGCCATATGAGCCCGGATCAGCGAAAACCATCGCTTGTGTTTGATATCAAGTTGATCAAAAAGTGACGTTGAAGTCGAGCGAAAGAAAAGCCGCGGACCTAACAACTCCTTTCTGTCTTTCTTGTCACGACACTACTCTTTCTTTCCGCCTGACAAGCCTGTCTTTGTTTGTTTGCCAGTGACTAGCTAGCTAGGTAAGCCCCAGGCAAGTGAGGAGACATGGCTGGGAAACCCCACGTACCTGAGCTTGGCTGGCGAATAGGTACGATCGCGGGGCGCAAGCATCGCACGCGCATTGATCGTCGTTGACGCCAATCACGACACGACATTTTTTGGTGATGACTGGGATGGCGATTGTTCATCAAGGGAGTCAGGTGAAAGCCGCGGAGCTCCACAGGACGACTCTCTCCTGCCGCAAAGCGACTCGGCGAGGCTGCAGACTTTGTGAAGAAGAAAGCAGCGCTGATGAGAATGACGACGACTCGAGTGGATATTGTTGAGCGATGAACGACTCCTTCACTAGTAAGTTTGTCGGATATCGACAGTGACGATGCAGAGCAAAGGCGTCTCGATTCACGACTGGAAGAGCAACGAGAGCTAGCGCCAGACAAGATCTGCTTCGTTGGCTTGGACACTGAGCAACTTGAAACATTTATTTGGTCCATGCAACAGCTCCCCAAAAATTCAAAAAAATATGTTCCTTTAGGGTCAGGTAACCGTTTGTTGCAAACCACCAGTTCTCAATTGGGAAAGGCCTTCGCGCTTATGGCATTGTATTCGTTGAAATGTTGTATTTCGACTCCGCCGTACCGCTGATGTTGCTGCATGGCATATGCTATATGCGCTGTGTGCGTTTTGCTGTATACGCTGTTATGTCCAGTTTTATATGCGTATGTTTTGCATGTACGCTGTTTTTGCATGCTATAAATAGCTGGTGTTATTAGTGTTCATTGTTAATTATTCGATGAAGTGAAATAAACTGTGTGAAGGAAAAGAGTTGTCCTCGTGCCGTGTGGTCGTACGATCCTGACAATTTAGAGAATCTCAGAGGGTTCATAACATTTGGCGACCACGCCAGGATAGGAGCGAGCATGGCAGAGGAACTATGGAACAATTTGGAAGCCAGCTTTATCGACAATGGAGAGCGGTTAGGATTAGAAGGCGAGTTGTTGAAGGTACATGTGGAGCAGAGGCTCCAACAGTACCAAGAGCGTGAGGAGCGCAGTGCCAGACGGCGAGAGGAGGCGCTCTGCACCGAGTTTGACAAAACACTAAAGGAGATTAACGAGCGCATCGCCAATGCGTATGAGGGTGATGGTAAAGCCGCGATGGGAGCTACAGAGGAAGCTCCCAGTAACAGCGGGGGGCGTCAACCGTTGATGAAAATCCCCTCATATGATGGAACGCAGCCATTGGAGCGTTATCTTGACCTGTTCGAGGACATCTGTTCCAAGAACGAGTTCGAAGAAAGCGAATGGCTGCTGCGACTGCGCATCGCGCTAGCGGGTAGCAAAGCGGAGAGGATATGTATTGGATGCAATAATTACGAGGAAGCGAAGCGAGAGTTGCTCGCCTCGCTCGGAAAGACTCCGGATAAAGCGTGGAAGACATTGCTGACAGGCAAGCAGCGGTCAGATGAGTCGTTTCACCAATACGTTGTCCGTGTTTGCCGAGAAGTAGAGGTGTGGGCCACACTCGCTATGACAGAAGATGGCGAGGTGGACACCAAGTATAGCGCCGATATAGGTAAAATGTCCCCGGTGCTGCAAGCAATGGCAAAGCAGGTAATCTTGGAGCAATGCGGACCTGAGATGAAGACGTACCTGGTCGAACGGCAGTGCTACGGGATGTCACTGCGCCAGGTACAGGAGCACTGCGCGTCTTACCAGGTCGCGCACGGACGACAGGGTGATACTGCCAGGAAGCCAGTAGAACGATCCGTGCCAAGGCCCACGGCGTCGGCACAGTGCATGGCGATATCGGTCGCAGATGCAGAGAAGCAGCTAAAGTCGCTGCCACTGGAAGGGAGAAAGGGTTTTCTGCAGCGAGAGAGACTCTGCTGAAACTGCCTTAAGTATGGCATATGGCCAGAGAATGTCGGTCAGGCTCGAGATGCACGAAATGCCAGAGGAAACACCACCTGCTAATACATGAGGTGTTGGATAGAGCAGGTTACAGCCGGGAGAAACCGACTGAGATAGTTACGGAGAAGAATGTTGGGTTGTGCTGTCTACACTCGCCAAGTGTGCGGCTGATGACCGGAGTGGCACGAGTTGAGGGAAGAACTCGAAACGCGAAGGTTCGCGTGTTCCTGGACTCGGGTGCTGAGGCGTCATTCGTGACTGCAGCGTTGGTGTCAGCAATCGATGCAGAACACGTTGGGGTTGAAAATGTAGAGGTGAAGCCGTTCGGCGCGGAACCAACCCAACAGCGCATGGATAAGTACGCCATCACGATCCAGGGTAGCTCCGCTAGCATTCGGGTACGCGCGTTCGTGAAACCAACGCTTGAGATGGACCTGAAGTGCGCAGGTCTGCAGACCATTGCCCAGTGGCACAGTTGGGGAGTAGAGCTGAGTGACAAGCCTCAACAAGGGACATCAGACGAAATACATATGATGATTGGTGCAGACTATATCAACACGGTACTGCACAGCAAGAAGGAAGTTAATGGTGAGACGGTGTGGAACACAGAGATAGGTAATGTATTATCTGGTCCAGCGTCTGCACCAAGTCGAAACAGTCAGCCGGTGACCGTGTCATGTGTCACAGCCCACATTGAACAACTATGGCAGTTGGATGAACCTCCAGAACAACATCAGCACCTGCCATCTTTCCCGCTATGTCGCCAGGGCAGCGGGTACCAAGTGGGTCTCTTGTGGCGAAATGAGCGTCGCCCAACGGATAACTTTGCTCAAGCTAGAGTCATCGCAACGCGGCTTCTTGAAAAGCTGAAGAGGAATGGGAAGCGTGCGCTCTATGATGATGTGCTGATCAGGGAGTACCGCGAGCTTGGAGCAATTGAGCTGGAGCCATGTCAGAGCGATGCCGGGTACTATGTACCGCATTATGGTGTATTCCGCGAGCATGCTGCAACCACGAGGTTAAGAGTGGTGTTCAATGCCTCGGCGACGGCTCCAGATGGCAAGTCGTTGAACGACATGGTTGACCCTGGACCGTCGCTATTGCCGAGTCTCGCAGGTATGCTATTACGGTTCCGTGAATATAAGAGCGCGCTGCAAGCAGACATCCGAAAGGCTTTCTTCATGGTCGCGGTTAATCCTGAAGACCGTCCGTACCTGCGTTTCTTGTGGCCCGGTCGAAGCGACAGCGATGAACTGTTAACCTGGAGGCTAACGAAACTGCCATTTGGCGTAAACTGCTCGCCATACATGCTTACTGCGGTGATTCAGTATCACTTGAAGGAGCTACGGGCGTTGTCTGCACCCAAAGAGCGAGATCGTATTGATCTCTTGCTCACGAGTTTCTACGTTGACGATTTGGTCTCTAGTGTGTCAAATGCGTCGGAAGCCAAGGAGATGCAAGAGTTCAGCGTGCGTGTTCTTACAGATGCTGGCATGGAGTTACGCAAGTGGCGAGGCAACGAAATCCCGTGCGATCCAGAGGCCGGAGATAAAGTCCTCGGTCTGAAATGGAAAACCAGTGATGACTTGCTCAGCATAGCAGCGCTAGGCGAGTCCGATAGGCCGTCTGTTTGGACCCGGCGATCCCTCCTCAAGTGTGTTGCATCAGTGTTTGATCCGCTAGGTCTAGCAGCACCGGCAGTTGTGCCGGGAAAGATACTGCTACAGCAAGCCTGGAAAGTCGGAGGCGACTGGGATGATAAGTTGCCTGATGGCATCGCAGGCGCATGTGCGCAATGGTGGGGAGAGTTGGCCGAAGTGGTGAGCATTGACATACCACGTTGGATTTGCTGCAATCTTGACACGCCGATTGCGCTTCATGCCTTCGCCGATGCCAGTGAGAAAGCGTTTGGATGTTGTCTGTATGCAGTCGTCAATGGACAGTCGCACTTGGTATTTGCCAAGGCCAAAGTGGCACCCGTGTCTCCGCCCACGTTAGCCCGCCTTGAGTTACAAGCAGTATGTCTAGCGGCTCGCTACGCTGAGTTTGTGGTGAAGGAGCTGCGTGTGACCGTCACGCAAGTCTATGGCTGGACTGACAGTCTCACTACCGTTCATTGGATCAGTAATCCATCGTATAAATGGAAAACATTTGTGGCTAACCGCGTCAGTCAAGTCCAAGAGATATCGAAGAAGGTCGGCATTGTGTGGAACCATTGCCCGGGCCTTCACAACCCAGCAGATTTACCGTCGCGTGGCAGTAGTGCACAGCAGATCCGTAGTCCGTTCTGGAGGGGCGGACCAACCTGGATCACGGAGCCCAATGACTGGCCCACCGCATCCTCAACCGCAGCTACAGATGAGTCCAGTGTAGAAGTACGAGTGTCAGCCACCACCTGCAGTCGAGAATCTGATAAGGAATGGTGGCTCCGATTTAGTAAGTGGTCCAGGGCACAGGGTATGGTGACTCGGATGTTGCAGTGGAAGCACACTGAGCCTCGTGCTGAACTCTATTTTGCAGCAGACAACGTATTGTACCGCATCGTTCAAGCCGCATGTTTCACTGAGGATCTTGAGCTGATCAAGCAAGGTCAACCAGTGAAGCCTGGGTCGAAGGTGTATCAGCTTGCACCGTTTCTGGATGAGCATGCAGTGCTCAGAGCCGGGGGACGACTTCAGCACAGCGAGTTGGCGTATGGAGCCAAGCACCCAGTCCTGTTAGGCAAACATCATCTGACCGATTTGCTGTTGGAGAAAATGCATGTTGAAAGGATGCACCAAGGTGTAGAAGGAGTCTTGTCGTTCATCCGTCAGAAATTCTGGATTATCGGTGGTCGACGAGCGCTACGCAACATTACTCAGCGATGTGTTACATGCCGCTGCTACATGGCTAAGACTGCCTCAGAAGCCTGCCCGCCGCTGCCAGAAGACCGAGTTGTTCACGAGAGGCCGTTCGCAACTACCGGCATCGACTATGCCGGTCCATTGTACGTGCGCCGTGGTGAGTCATCTCCGAAGGTATGGATAGCATTGTTTGTGTGTGCCACCACCAGAGCAGTTCACTTGGAGGTGGTCGATAGTTTAAGTACTGAGTCATTCTTGATAGCATTTCGGAAGTTTGTCGCGAGACGTAGTTTGCCGTCTCGGATCAGGTCTGACAACGCTACAACGTTCAAGGCGGCATCTGACAAACTGAGTGTGCCATGGATGTTCAGCTAAGTCAGCTGAACAAGCACCAACAGACCATGTCGCGCCCTTTAGCTGTGGGTGATGTTGTCTTTGTTCTCGATGATACCAAGCGCAAACAGTTCTGGCGTTTGGGACGGATCATCGAGTTATTCCCTGGTCGAGATGGCAAGCGTCGTGTTGCCAAGGTTAAGTTGAGTACCAGTACCCTGTTGAGGCCGATCCAAAGGTTAGTGCCATTAGAAGTATCGTCATAGGACGTGGCTCCTGGGCTTGCCGATACCGCTCAACCTGCTATCGTCCCTCAGCAGCCAGCGTATGAACCGCCAGCACCGTTACCACCACCACGGCAGCAGGAGATGACGCGTTCTGGGCGCGTAGTCAGAGCCCCGGATCGTTTTTGACTTGTGTGCATTGTTGTACGGCGGTGAGAAGCCTTTTGGTGGGGAGAATGTTGCAAACCACCAGTTCTCAATTGGGAAAGGCCTTCGCGCTTATGGCATTGTATTCGTTGAAATGTTGTATTTCGACTCCGCCGTACCGCTGATGTTGCTGCATGGCATACGCTATATGCGCTGTGTGCGTTTTGCTGTATACGCTGTTATGTCCAGTTTTATATGCGTATGTTTTGCATGTACGCTGTTTTTGCATGCTATAAATAGCTGGTGTTATTAGTGTTCATTGTTAATTATTCGGTGAAGTGAAATATACTGTGTGAAGGAAAAGAGTTGTCCTCGTGCCGTGTGGTCGTACGATCCTGACAATTTAGAGAATCTCAGAGGGTTCATAACACCGTTGAATGTATCTGCACCTAGTACGTACCTCATGCTCACGAGCCTGTGTGCTAAGTAGTCACAGCTACTGTGATTGAACTCCGTGTGTGCAGATATGTTTTCATGGAAGTGAATGGCTTGGAGAGCATCAGTACAGAGCCTGGTGTGGATGCAATATCAGCCCCTGGAACTTGGCCATATGCCGTTAGCTGCGAGATAGTCAGTGAAGCCAATGATTTACTTGGACAAGCCAGTGTCTGAGTACACCCCCAAGGACTATAAAATTCCTCCTTGTTAGCCGGCTGAGTGATGGCAATGCCTAACAGGATCAGACACATACCAACGCTCATACTTGCATCCTACACAGAAATGCCACTTCCAACATTTGTACAGAGATGTGGTGTACCGCATTTTTTGGTCACTTAGAGTGCTGTAGAATGAAATTGAAGCTGTACTTGTGGATGATAAATATGGTGGTAAAGACACACCTGACAATATGGCGGTAAACACACGCCTGCCCACACACGCTCTCTAGGCTGCAAAGTTCTGGCACAGAGCTCTCCTTCTCACCACCACCACCATCAGTTCGCGCCTGGCGCCTTGTCGATGCATGAGAGTGCTGTGATTGATCTAAAACTTCTTGAGACTGGTTATCAGTGGTTGTGGATAAATTTGGAGCACAAAAATATTTTTTGAAAATTTTGCACATGCGATGGTTTTTGCTGATCCAGGCTCATATTTAAATGCCACAGAATTATATGAGAAATAAGAATAGGCATGGATGATGACACACCGCATTGCTGATGCAAAACATGGTAGCTGTACAATAGTCGACAAGCCACGAACAAGGTTTCTAGGGAATCACTAGATCAAAAAGAGTAATGAAACACGTACTAATATATGGAAACAACAAACGAGGCATACAAGGTAAGAACATGTAACAATGAAGCGCGAATTGGGGTTGCTGTTCTGAGCATTGACAAAATTTGCAAAGCAACACTAAAACACATCTAAAACTTTTCGAAAATGCCTCTGCGATACTCCCACTCTCCAACAAAGTCATTCGCAACTGTCTTCAAGTTCAAAGCATTGCAGTCTTCCTATGCGAACATGAAGAAGAGAACAGTGGGACGTTTTCAGTCGCCTTAGTGCCAAGAAGTTGTATTTCTCGCCGGCCGAGATAGGTGAGAAATGATTTCTCGGGAAATATTTTCAGTTCCAAATATGGCATCTGGTGTGTTTATTGTCGCTTCTTTTCCTGACTTCTTCAGTCAGTTTTGAGTCTCACCAGTGTCCCTGCCCTCCCACCCTGCATATTATCATTGCTCTTTTATAACTTTTGACGTGAAGTGCTTGCCATGCTTACATGATGCCTAATCGCCATTGGGGATATACACCCGGTTTTTTCCCTCACAACTGCGTCCGTCGGCGCGAGGGTTTTTTCCCCGGCTGGCTCGGTCCAGAAAAATTGATTTGACGGTCCCAAGTGGTTCTGCATCTGGCCTATTTCTGCTATCGACTGGCACGCCTATTCTATCTGAGACACTCTGTTCTCAGTCCTTGCTTCCATACCTCACTCGTTATCCGGTTCACATCTGGCTGCGGCCAACTTCCCTTCACTTTGTGCAGTGTCGCTATTGCTGTCTCTGTCTCTGTGTGTTCCAGTATATGTGAAGCGAGAATGAGCGCTCACTGGTGGCATTAGTGGCTGGTGATATCCGCAGCAGCTGGAGCAGGACACACACTTCTGACAAGAAGAACTGACGACTGGACAAAGACTGCACGTAAGACACAACACTCAGCACGGTCGGTGCACCATCACCTTCAGCAATGCAATGCGCATGAAGGACTGGCAGCTGGTCATGAACGAGATCCGTCTGGATGTCATCCTTGTACAGTGAGGCAATGGCTGTTAGCTCTGTACTGTAGTTCCGCCCAGCACAGCCTTTGAGAAGAAGGTCTTCCAAATTCCGGTAATTGCAATAGCCTTCCTGGTCAAACTGCTGACGGATGGCTTGCACAACTGTGTCAACTGCAGCAAAGTACACAGGGCGATTGTAGTCCTCGACTGTGGCAGGGAATGAGGGAGCACCAGTACCTTCTTTGAGCCTTGCTGGTACCTTCCTCTTTCTCGGTAGTTGAGGTTCAAGCACATCATTTGACTGCTGCAGCTCCATCACGCTCGACCAGAAAGCCTCAAAACTACTGTCAGTACGGAGAAGCAATAGAGTGTCAACAGTAGCTTTTGCAATAGCTTGACCTTCACTTTGCAGACAAGGTGGTAGACTGCAATGACTTGCTGAGGTTATTACCAAGAGATAGAACTTTTGCGCCGAGAGAGACACCGAAGAGGAAGTCAAAATTCGCCAATTGCCTCCTCACACCATTGCACTTTGCTGACATCTCCTTATCGTTCTTTGCAAGCTCGGTACATGACTCCAGGCACTGTTGAAGGACGCTGTAGTTGGTCTGGATGCTCTTCAGAGATGCAGCCCGAACTGTCCACCTGGTCGGACACCAGGTGTGGAATCCAGGTTCTTCTGGTGCAAGCTCAGCTTTCAGGCGCTTGTACTCAGCAGTATGTTTTGCAGAATACTTTAAGAGCTTGCTGAGCTCAAATGTGATGTCCATCGTATCCCTGACATGCTTGACATCACAGATCATGTCCTGAGAAGCGAGATCCAGGGCATGCCCATAGCAGTGAGTATATAGAGCCCTGGGCTCCTCTGCCAAGACCTGGGTGGCAGCTCCTGTTCGGCTACCGTTCATGGTAGGGGCACCATCATAACACTGGCCTCAACAACACTCCAGCTTGAGGTTCATCCTCTACAGTGCACCCTTGATTACGCTGAATATAGTGTCAGCATTAGCCATTGCGATGGCATAAAATCCTCAGAACTCCTCATGAAAATGAAGCTCCGAATCTACCTATCGAATGACAATTAAACACTGCTCCGTACAGCTGGAGTCAGTGGTTTCATCCACCATGATGGCGAACTTCCTTTCGACGATACTGAGTGCAAGTCCACAGAGGATCTGGAGTGCCATCACCTTCAACATTTCGTTCTGCATATCGGCACTTGTGTATTTTCCTTTCTTCTTCTCTAGCCACTTCTGTAGCGACGGTTGGGATTCGCTGAAGACGGTCAGGAAGACGGTTGTGGAAATTGCTATCTACTTGCACACTGAAATGACTTGCTGAGTTCTACTTTACTATCTACTTCACCTCCATCTTACGATGCTCCTCGGAGAGGCAGTCCTTGTCGAGCAAGAAACCTGATGTTTCAAAGAATGACGAGGAAAGTCTCTCGATTCTCTTTACGGTCAAACAAAAATTGTGAGTTGAGAAGTTCACCAACGTGACCAGTTGTCTCAGGAGTTGTCTCCAACATTTCAACAGCCTCCTTGTGACAGTCGCTGGACTGATGTTTCGAGAATCCTTCCGGACCATACTTCCAGTTTTGAAAGCCAGTTGAAATAAACGCAGTGTCGGCCTTCGTATTGAAGAAAAGCTTTCCTCGAGCTAGGCCACAAGTTCCCAATAAACTGTGGGTCGCAGCACGGCTAGAAAAATCCCTCCGCTTCCAAGCAGGACTTGGACCTGGTACCCTCTGTGCCCTCTGTTTCTCAATCAGGAAAACAGGAAAATATGGATGCAGTGAATGGGACTTTCGGTCTTTGACCACATGCTGGAGAGCTGATCTACTCACCTCCCACCGCTTTAGGAGCTGCATCTGCTCCTTGATCCTTGTTCCTACGGATGCGGAAAACTCGGTCTCAGAGAAACCGAGTCTCACGCGAACCGTGAATTTTTTTTTCCTCGAGCTGCCTTTACGGAGGTGAAGCAAAATACTCGTTTACGCTTCATATCCCAATGCAACCACGAATTGTCATACCAAGATGGCAAGAATGCATGGAACACAACTAGGCTAACCCCGAAGGCTCGCTTTGGCTTGTCATGTGACCTGGTTTGGAAAAGAGCATGTCCTATTTCGGGGTAACCATGGTAACTTTCCATCTCTTCGAGTCAGAACAATGAACTGCCACCACGGTACATGATTACAGAGATTTGCCACCTCTGTCCATGCTCTGGTGCAAAGGTTCACACAGCGCACCGTACATTTTTTATGCATGCATGAGATACCCCATACCTTTTCAGGACTGCAAAAAGAATAGAATAGATTTTCAGAATTTCGATTTAGAAAATTAGTGGTGCGGCTTTGGCCGCACCAGCCAAACCAGTTCCGACACCCCTGATGTTGACCAACCAGGCTAAGCACCCAGACTGACCACTCAGATTAACTCAGACTAATCCAGACTAAGCACTCAATTTAAGCACCTAGATTCCAAAAGCACCTGATATGAGTTTTTACCTTTGCTTGACTCCATCGAAAGGGTATGAAGAGTTGCACACTCTTGGTAGCATAGTTACCCTTGATCATACTGTACACTCTAGTACTATGATCATACTATACACTCTAGTACTATGATCATACTGTACACTCTAGTACTATGATCATACTGTACACTCTAGTACTATGATCATACTGTACACTCTAGTACTATGATCATACTGTACACTCTAGTACTATGATCATACTGTACACTCTAGTACTATGATCATACTGTACACTCTAGTACTATGATCATACTGTACACGCATCGCCTTGACAATGTCATAGGTGACCACACCGTTCGAGAGATTCTTCGAGAGAAGCATCCAGCAGCATCACCTCTAAACGAAGACGCAGTTATGGACGGAGAGCCTCTGCCTCAACCACATCCGGTCATCTTCACGGCACTCAATAGGGACGTTATTCGCCAAGCTGCGCTGCGCACGCATGGTGCAGCCGGGCCTTCAGGCATGGACGCAGCCAATTGGCGAAAGATTTGCACTTCCTTCCGCTCAGCCTCGGATGCACTCTGCGATGCTCTGGTTACCTGTGCCAGGCGAATAGCTACCAAGTATGTGGACCCCTTCTCACTGGAAGCTTATGTGGCTTGCCGTCTAGTGCCTTTGGACAAGCAGCCAGGTGTTCGGCCTATCGGGATCGGGGAAGTCGTTCGCCGCATTCTGGGCAAAGCCATACTTCAAATTGTTGGCTCGGCAGTAGAGAGTGCTGTTGGCTGTCTGCAGTTATGCGGTGGGCAAGAGTGCGGCGTGGAAGCCGCCATTCATGCGGTGAAGACCACCTTCGATGATGACCACACGGAGGGAGTCCTGTTCGCGGATGCAACGAACGCATTCAATCGCCTAAATAGAGCTGTTTGCCTGCGCAATGTTCAGCGGCTATGTCCTGAGCTCGCGCCAGCTGTTATCAACACCTACCGCTCCCCAGCTCACCTGTATGTTGGAGGAGAGGTGATCCTGTCTTCTGAGGGCACCACTCAAGGAGACCCATTGGCTATGCCAATGTATGCGCTTGGCACAGTGCCACTGATCCGGGAAGCCGCCGCAGCTGGGGCCATGCAGTCCTGGTATGCCGATGACGCAACTTCAGCCGGCGCTCTCCGACGAATGCGCACCTGGTGGTCCATCCTAGTAGATCGAGGTACCAGGTAAGTCCGTTCTCCTCGTGAAGCCACAACATCTTGCGCTAGCAACAGAATTGTTTGCCACAACCGGGGTCAACATCCGGACGGACGGCTATCGTCATCTTGGTGCTGCCCTAGGCTCTGCCCTGTTCTGCGACGGTTACGTGTCGCAGAAGGTTGACACATGGTGCACAGAGCTGCAGACCCTCGCCAAACATGCGGCGTCTCAACCTCAGGCTGCTTACGGTGTCCTTACCCATGGTCTCCGCCATAAGTGGTCATTCCTTGCGAGGACAATGCCAGCCATCGCGGACCTCTTGACACCGCTGGAAAACTCCATCAGGCAAGTTTTCCTCCCTGCACTGACTGGTCGCCAGGCCCCTGGCGAGGAAGAACGTGCCATCCTGGCGCTTCCGTGTCGTCATGGTGGCTTGGGAATTCTAAACCCAGGGACCCTTTCCCAGCAGTACGACACGTCTACGGCTGTCACCAGACCTCTAGTCGAGCAGCTCCTTCGACAGGAGGAATCCATCGAGGAAGTTGTTGCTGCCACCAAGGCAGCCAAGGCGGCCCAACGCACAGCTAATCGCCAAGATCAGGCAATGGCCCTCTCCTCCCTCAGGGATACCCTGAGTGACGACCACAGGCGGACTCTGGATCTAGCCGCAGAGAAAGGTGCCTCCAGTTGGCTCACTAGTTGGCCATCTCGCCGGTTCCAGTTTACCATCCACAAGGCTGGCTTCCGGGATGCCCTATGTCTGCGCTACGGCTGGACCCCTCCCCGGTTGCCGTCTCACTGCACCTGTGGAAAGCCCTTCGACACCACCCATGCCCTATCATGTGCCATCGGAGGATTCACTGGGATGCGCCACAACGAGCTCCGGGATCTAACCGCTAATCTGTTGCGTGAGGTTGCGCATGACGTCAGCGTGGAGCCAGAGTTGGAACCCCTCTCTGGTGAAACATTCCCTCTCCGGTCGGCCAACACGGAGGCTCATGCTTGTCTTGATGTGGCAGCACGTGGAGTGTATGGGAGTAGGTTAGAGAGGACAATGTTTGATGTTCGGGTGTTTAACCCTTTTGTCCCCTCCAACCGAAACCTTACTCTCCCGTCTGTCTACAGAAAGCACGAGCAGGAGAAGAGGCGTAAGTATGAACGGCGAGTCCTGGAGGTGGAGCATTCCTCGTTTGTACCCGTGGTTTTTGCAACCACTGGCGGCCAGGGGAAAGCTGCTTCGGCACTCTTTGCCAGGATTGCCAGCAAGCTGTGTGAAAAGCGCCGTGAACCTTTCCCGGTTATGATGGCTTTTGTACGGGCGAAGATCTCCTTTTGCCTTGTTCGAGCAATGGTTGCCAGTCTACGTGGTCACCGTCGGAACCCGCCTCGACATCTGTCTGGTTCGGCTGTGCTGGCAGCTGCTGAATGTGCCCTGGTGCCATAAACGGTGCACATGATACAGTACAGTTTCTTTGGTAATGGTGTTTCATTTACTTTTGTATTTTCAGTTCGTTTTCTTTGTATTTAACTCCTCATTGTTTTTTTACCAGGCGTGGGCCATCCCCTGCCTTCATAGGTGCCAAACATTTTACGTTTTTCATTTCTATTTTGAGAGATCATACTGTACACTCTAGTACTAAGATCATACTGTACACTCTAGTACTATGATCATACTGTACACTCTAGTACTATGATCATACTGTACACTCTAGTACTATGATCATACTGTACACTCTAGTACTATGATCATACTGTACACTCTAGTACTATGATCATACTGTACACTCTAGTACTATGATCATACTGTACACTCTAGTACTATGATCATACTGTACACTCTAGTACTATGATCATACTGTACACTCTAGTACTATGATCATACTGTACACTCTAGTACTATGATCATACTGTACACTCTAGTACTATGATCATACTGTACACTCTAGTACTATGATCATACTGTACACTCTAGTACTATGATCATACTGTACACTCTAGTACTATGATCATACTGTACACTCTAGTACTATGATCATACTGTACACTCTAGTACTATGATCATACTGTACACTCTAGTACTATGATCATACTGCAGCCGTGCTCGAGACCTGCAGATGACGGAACGTAGTAAAGTCCTCCGAGCTGCGCTTCCGCGTCGCCAACAGCGGACCCTCAACCGCATCGTTGATGGCAACGCTTCCGGCTGGTTGACCGTGCTTCCTCTCAAGCAGGAAGGTTATGACATGTCGGCGGTCCAGTTCCGCGATCAGTTGGCCATTCGCTATGGCCAGGAGCCGAACGCTCTCCCGTCGCATTGCGATGGCTGTGGAGCTGCTTTCTCTCTACAGCATGGTCTGGATTGCATGATGGGTGGGCTCATCAAGCGCGGGCACAACGATGTCCGCGACTTCGATGCCCGGCTGGCAGACGTTGCATGGGGAGGTGTGGCTGTCGAGCCGGTGATGGTACCTGTGCAGGATGGCAACAACCGCCCCACACTGCAGGCGGATTGGCTGGTCCGGGGAGTTTGGGAAGGAGACAGGGTGGCGTACTTTGACAACCGCATCGTGGATGCCGACGCACCCAGCTATGTCCGCTCGAACCTCTCTTGGAACGCCGTATCCAACAGTGCTGCCTCTTCCAAGAAGAGAAAGTACAAGGCGGCCGCAGAGGAACTGCGAGCATCCTTCACCCCGCTGGTCTGCTCAACTGATGGTGCACTGCACACAGAGTACCGTGCGTATCAACGGCGACTTGCTATGCGCCTTGCCTCCAGGTGGGACAAGTCCTACAGCAACGTCATGTCCTGGGTGCGGATCCACCATCAGTTTGCTGTTTTCCGGGCTGTCGACCTTCGTCTCCGCGGTTCACGTCGTCGTCTCGGTGGGCTGGCAATTTGCGATGGTGTCGGCCTTGGCGTTGGCCGTTAACATTCATGCGTATGGCACTTGTTGTTGTTGTGTGTGCGTGTGTGTGTGTGTGTGTGTGCGTGTGTGTGTGTGTGCGTGTGTGTGTGTGTTTGTTTGCTTTCCTTTTCTTTTCAGCTGTCATTTGCCCTGATCATGCCGCATGCGTGTTTCACAGCATAGTACATTTCCGCTCATTTTCTTCTTCAACACACGCTAGCTGTATTACTTTGTTCTTGCCCGTACAAGAGGCTTTTCCTACACATGATCATACTGTACACTCTAGTACTATGATCATACTGTACACTCTAGTACTATGATCATACTGTACACTCTAGTACTATGATCATACTGTACACTCTAGTACTATGATCATACTGTACACTCTAGTACTATGATCATACTGTACACTCTAGTACTATGATCATACTGTACACTCTAGTACTATGATCATACTGTACACTCTAGTACTATGATCATACTGTACACTCTAGTACTATGATCATACTGTACACTCTAGTACTATGATCATACTGTACACTCTAGTACTATGATCATACTGTACATTCTAGTACTATGATCATACTGTACACTCTAGTACTATGATCATACTGTACACTCTAGTACTATGATCATACTGTACACTCTAGTACTATGATCATACTGTACACTCTAGTACTATGATCATACTGTACACTCTAGTACTATGATCATACTGTACACTCTAGTACTATGATCATACTGTACACTCTAGTACTATGATCATACTGTACACTCTAGTACTATGATCATACTGTACACTCTAGTACTATGATCATACTGTACACTCTAGTACTATGATCATACTGTACACTCTAGTACTATGATCATACTGTACACTCTAGTACTATGATCATACTGTACATTCTAGTACTATGATCATACTGTACACTCTAGTACTATGATCATACTGTACACTCTAGTACTATGATCATACTGTACACTCTAGTACTATGATCATACTGTACACTCTAGTACTATGATCATACTGTACACTCTAGTACTATGATCATACTGTACACTCTAGTACTATGATCATACTGTACACTCTAGTACTATGATCATACTATACACTCTAGTACAGTATGATCATACTGTACACTCTAGAACCATGTGAACAACAGAAGACTGCTATCTGTACTGAACTTCCAGTCAACATTGTGTAAATAAACAAAAGTGGAACCACACTAATCAATCATGAATCTTACCTGCAGTCTCTTATTGTCCCTGTCAACCACCACAAGATCACCATCGTCATCCACAGCTACATCAGTGGGGTTCTTGAATTCAGCATTACCACTGCCCAGTTTGCCTATATCACGTATGTATGTACCATCCAGTGTGGTGACCTACAGGTACATACATGTACATCACAACACAATACACCAACAGAAAAGAACAGCATGGACAAAACTTCATTTTAACATTTCAAACGTTTCCCAGTACAGAATGATACAGGATGTCTGCATCATACATAAGCTCAGTTACTCATGCAAGAATTGCACCAATTAGAAAAGAAGTGGGCTTTGCACAGGAAAACTTAGTTGCCCACGCACACGGGTGTTATAGGCACAGTGCTGGTGCTGCAAGTATGTGTCATATTGCTGTCCCTGCACAGTTTACAAGTTGGCCAATTTTTACTTTTTAATATTTGAAATCGTGCTACAAAGTGTGTAATGGAGTAGCCATGACAAGATTAATACTGTTATTTAAGAACTAAAGACTACAATATTAATGACGGGAAGTGCCAGCTTCAGCAACAACTAGAGAGGCAGAAGAAGAGACAGGTGCATGCACAGCGAAAACAGAGCAGTTACCATGCAGGCACATAGCACTTGCTCAGAGCAAAGCAAAGCTAAGGCGGCAGCGGATTAATGCCATGACAGCCGAATAATTATGGTTCGCTGCTTTTCTCAGCAATGAGGGATGCAATACGCTTGTAAAGCGAGGCAGATTGCTTGGCCATGCCACCGGTTGTCGAGAAGACCGAAGTTGGCCAATTTTTACGGGCATTTTTATGATTTCAATTCGACAGATTTGTCTTGAATTTCTCGAAACCTGTCTGGACATGGCGGAGCTGTCCTAAATTTTAGTTTCTTTCTGGATTTGCTGAAATTATGTATTACTTTTCCCCACCATTTCACCGTCTCTATTTTGTTTGTCTCTGCTCTTTCATTCATTTGCAACCTTGTTTTCTTCCCGAATGGAGGTGGGGATGCAAGCGGGCATCAGGATTGTCGTAGGTGTGTGGTGTGACTCCTCATGCCAGGTAGTTATGTCAGCCCTAGGTGGGAGAATTCTTGGCCCCGTTGGTCATTCGTTTGCACACGCTGGGCGGTACGAGATTGGCGCCTAGGGCCCGTATGCTTTAGCCCTTGGTGGGAAGGTCGTGGGTGTCAGCAGCTATTCCTTGGCTCTCAATAGTCCGTACAGGCATTACACATCAGCCGTTGGTGGGCGGTACATGATCGTCTCACAGCAAGCAGTATGCTTCAGCGCTTGGTGGGTGTATGTGCTACACCTGGGGGGGGGGGGGGGGGGGGGGGGCAGTATACTTCATCCCTCAATGGGATGTATGTGATAGCTCTTGGTGAGCTGGTTGCTTCAGCCCTCAATGGAATGTACTTCCTCCACATCATTAAAATTGTTGATTCCCAGAGCGATTTTTCAAATTTATTTTGTCCGCTCAACGTGAAAAGAAATCAGCTAGAAATTGAGGCAGAGCATTGTCGACAGACCAAGCTTTAGTTTTGGCCTCCCGTTTTTGCTGCACTTGCAGCTAAGGTCGATGTCTTCATCAGAGTTGGAGGCAGACCCTTCAGTACTAAGCGATACGCTGAACAAGACGCACGTTCAAATTCAGGTCATGAAACTTCGTTTTCAAGCCATCCATGACTCCAGGTGGCAGGCGATGACATGAAAACTATAATTTTTCGAGTACACTGACATGACCTTCCAGCGGGATTGGGTAAGCAGTTCCGCACCCTCTTTTCTTGGCAAGCGCTTCGCTGATTTTGTTGATGTTTTCAGGCATGCTACCCTCACAGCATCATGCGGCACACGTCGTGTTCTTTTTACGAAATTGAGAACAATTTGTTGTTGCCATCGTCAACTTCAGCATTTCGAATTCAGGAGAGATACCCGGATTCTTATACCCGAGCTTGCAGTCTTGATAAATGCCCCACGCAAACTATGTCGAAGGGCAAGAACTCCAGAAAAACGATACGTGCTCTGGGGCAGAATAGTGCGGAGCGCGATGAATATATTTGGTGCGGAAGAGGGCTTGGACAACGTCCGAGACCACCATGGCATCAGTAACAACTTGCCATTGCTCGGAAAGGGTGGCTCTAATGTTCGAACACAGAAAACAGCGATTCCAAAAGTTCGACTTTAGCCCTCAATGGGGTGTACATGTTAGCCCCCGTAAGCAGTTTGCTTCAGGCCTCGGTGGGGTGTATGTGTTAGCTCCTGGTGGGCAGTTTGCTTCAGGCCTCGGTGTGGTGAATGTTTTACCTCTAGGTGGGCAGTTTGCTTCAGCCCTCGGTAGCGTGAATGTTTTAGCTCAAGGTGGGCAGTTTGCTTCAGCCCTCGATGGGGTATACGTATTCGTATCCGGTGTGCAGGTGGCTTCCGCTGTCGGTGGGCAGGTTGTTGGCCTCAAAGGCCGTCCATGCACCCTTGGTGGGCAGATTGCTGGCAGCGTCGGCCATTTGTGCACCCTTGGTGGGCAGTATGCTAGCAGCCCGGTGCTGACAGGATCATTATTTTAGTGCTTGGTGGGCTGCCTGTCGGCCTCTATGGCCGCTCGTGTGATTGGACCATGGTGGACAGCCGTGGGCCAGCCCTTTGGGGCCATTTGTGTGTCGGCTCTCGGTGGGCTGTGGGCGGTGGGAATCACTGAAGATCATAATAATTATGTGATGATATCATGGTGCAACGGTTATCGATTGCTTCCTTAGAGCCGGTCTATAATCAAATACTATTATGTCAAACGTATTATACTGCTAACCGCTTTTTCGTTCACAACTTCCCCTCGAACTTGTGAACTGCATTCAGCATATTCTTCTAATATCCTTATCCAAAAGGAAGTGATCGCAACCCCTAACACAACGTGTCAATTGCTTGTGACTACACATGCGTTGGAACATTTTTGTATGCCCAGGTGTGCGCGCGGGAGCGTGTGTATATTGCCAGTCGAATAGGTGTGTCATGCATTAGAAGATATAACACATCCCGCAAACTAGCTTACTTCCCCATGTATCGGGGCAAGATCACATCGCCTGGTAGGTTCTTGGCACCGGAGTGAGCTACCAAGATGCCTTTCTAAAGAAACGTGACAAAGACTCGGCAGTCTAGTTCCTTCTCCATGACATTTGGGTGGCTGAATAGTAAAGTTGTGTTTGGCAGAGACAAATGTTCATTCCTATCGTTTCAACTGTATTTTCATTTCTCTTCGTTCTCATTAAGGTCTGCTCTCTGCCAATGAGGAGTAGTTGCATAGCTGGAGATGATTTGCTACAGTCCGACTTTACATAATCTACAACTACTTCATTAGTGCAGTGAACGAGGATACATAGCTTTGCCTCATCATGGTACCAGGTTGTGAAAACAATTGGCAAGACATACGGCGCATGCCTCATGATGTCTCTCTGTCTACTTCTTCACTAGTCCACGTGCCATTGATACACCAGACAGACGTTTCTGTAGACTCCCCAGACACGAGAACCACTTGCATCTATATATTATTATAGTTGTAGATTTGGTAATGGAGGACAGTCGGAATGCAGGAAGAATGATTTACCATTCCAGTATTGCAGCAGATGCTGCCACCACCTGATATCTTCCATAGCATTAGAGTTAAGAGCTACAGTACAACCTGTGTTTGCCCAACCTTGTCCGAAACAGAATACTGTATTGACCAAATGTTTCTGCACCAAAGTACTGTGGATCAAACGTGCATCCTTGGATCAAGCGGAATTCTGATATATCATTACGGTTTTGGCTGCAGCAAGGGTGTCCGGTTAGGTCAGATTTTACTGTATCTTGTTGAGAGGCTTTTGATACCTGCTGCAACAAGACCAGAGACATTGTGGAAACTTACGGCCCGGCACAACCCAACGTGCTGCAGAGGAGAGCTTCACCATAAGGGACTCGAGGCTGTGCTGAGAAAAAGAGGCGCACTGGATTGTGGCAGTAATGTTGAGATCCGAAGTAAATCAGTGTGCTGAATGGTACCATATACCAGCCATAGGCATACCGTCATTGAAACTATTCCCAAGTGGCCTGCAAATGAGGTGAATCATGCGCATCTTTCCATTCTTCTTTGGCACTGCACCAATGCCTGAACATTACAATGCATAAAAATAATAGAGGTGAAGTAAGGAAGACTTAGTCTGCCCTGTGATTACATGAGGTAGTGAAATGGTCAGATATAGCTAAGCGTGTGTGGCAGCAGAAGAGAGATTCAAAGAAGTGACATTTGCTGGAAAGGTAAATTAGAAGCTGACAATAAACCCATGATTCAAGCCATGCAGAATAATTCATGAAAATATGAGTCTAAGTCGATACATAGGAAGGACAAAAAACGGGCAACATTCAAAAGTGAGCGAAAAGTGGAAGTGTGCGAGGTTACTTCTGAGGGTAAACAAAGGAGTTAGTGATCTTACTGGGAAGTGTTAAAAAGGCTTTTGTACCAGTCTTGGAGCACAGTTATCGAGAGTGGTTATAGTGGAAGCGGCATAACTTATACCGGGGCCAAAGATGTAGTTCTGGCAGATAATTTGGGCACAATCCGAGTGTGAGAGCATGACTCCATACTTATACTGTTAAGGGCGTTGGCTGGGATGAAAAGGACGCTGACCTGATGGAGGGTGTATAGTATGAACTACTGGACATGCTGGTCTAGCTTTGAACTACTGGACATGCTGGACTAGCATTGAACTACTGGACATGTTGGTCTTGCTATGAACTACTGGACATGTTGGTCTTGCTTTGAACTACTGGACATGTTGGTCTTGCTTTGAACTACTGGACATGTTGGTCTTGCTTTGCATGACAGATAGCTGCCATACATGTTTTAGCAATACTTTCAAGGCTTTGCTAGAGCGATGTTGACGTCCAAAGCGAAGATGACGTCCAAAGCTACTGGTCATAACTGGTTGTAACTGAGTCATGCAGTGGCGAGATCCGGACCGAAAGCTTTCAATATAATTGATTGACAGGCCAGTGAATCAGGCAGAATGTGTGGTGCGTGGGTGCAGACAACACCCATGTGCAAAGTCAAGCCTTCCAACTAGGTAGCCATGTTGAGCACTCGCCATTTTACTTGGCGACTGATAGGGAGTACGGAGCTCAAAAGGCTTTGATTCTAGGTGTGGAACAAAATCGCTTAGCCGCTCTGGCACGAGTGGTTTCAACGCTACGAACTCGCCTTTCACCGTGAAGAGAAAGCTAGACGGAGCAGAACTGTGAAAGCTACACCATAGAAGGACACTCTTCTTCAAAAAATGCAACACTCAAAAACACAAGAGAGCTTTCAGCAAAAGGAATGTGGAGTGTGAGCTGCAACCTTCCCACGCTACTGTGGGAGCATGGGCGCTTTTGAAGCTGCACAGCCGATTCGTGCACTGATTCTGTGCGATTTACTAGAGTAGCGGAGCAGCCAGCCAGGGTGTATTTTTAAACGACTGTTGAGTGCGAACAAGAGACTGACAATGGGAACAACGGGAACAGGTATGTTGGTCGAACGACTTTTATTTTATACGGGACGACTAAGACCAGGACGAACGAAACGACTTCATGGTGATTATTGAAGAGGGAGATTATTGAAGAGAGCTTACTGAAGAGAGAGAGAGAGAGAGAGAGAGAGAGAGAGAGTTGAAGAGAGCTTATTGAGGAGAGTGAGAGTTGAAGAGAGAAGCAACACAATATAAAGGGTCTGGGTAGCTATGGCAAACATGGACGCGCAAGTAGCTACCCAGGCCAAATGAATAATGCATGAACTAATGAATTATATGAATTAAAGGGAAAGTTGAGGCAAAAATTAAAATTTCACCAGTTGTAGTCTTCGGGGTGCTGAGTCGAATGGTCTTGGTCCGAGAAAGCTGAGACGCTCCCTTCCTACTTGAATCCCAATCGAACTCGCGCACTTCCGCCGAAACTGGGTGACTGCGCCCTACTAGATGGGGATTTGTATGCAAAATGTCACTAAAAGCGCCGTTTCGTTCTTATAAAAGCAAGGATGACCGCGATTGGCCCATATGTTGTAGTTCTTTGGACGCTGAGTCGACTGGTTTTGGTCCGAAAAGGCTGCGATGCAGCGTTCCTCCTTTATTCCCAATCAAACATGGTTGAACAAGTGGTCACGTGCTCCTGCGTACACCAGTCAGCTGGTCACCGTGCCTGCAGGGTACAACTTACTAGCCTGTTTGACCTTTTTTGGGTGCAGTCCTGTCACTCGAGTTGAACTCGAGTTGAACCTTGGTGTGAAAGTTCTCGCCTGCTGGCGTGGTGACCAGGTGATTTGGGCACCCAGGAGCACGTGACCACTTGTTCAACCATGTTCGATTGGGAATAAAGGAGGAGCGCTGCATAGCAGCCTTTTCGGACCAAAACCAGTCGACTCAGCATCCAAAAGACTACAACATTATGGGCCAATCGCGGTCATCCGTGCTTTTATAAGAACAAAACGGCGCTTTTAGTGACATTTTGCATACAAATCCCCATCTAGTAGGGCGCAGTCACCCAGTTTCGGTGGAAGTGCGCGAGTTCGATTGGGATTCAAGTAGGAAGGGAGCGTCTCAGCTTTCTCGGACCAAGACCATTCGACTAAGCACCCCGAAGGCTACAACTGGTGAAATTTTAATTTTTGCCTTAACTTCCCCTTTAATATACTGTAATTACTTGTGGGCCTAACATACCACCCCTCCATGAAAAAAGAATGCCGCGTCCTCGCGGAGAAAAAAAGAAAGAAAAAAGACTGAAAAAGATAAAAATGACTGAGGGAGAAAAAAACAGAAAAAACACACACACAAACACACACACACACACACACACACACACCGCACGTGCGCACGGATCTCACAAAAGTGTTTACTAGTATCATGCATTACAGTTATTGTTCCTGTACTTCTCTAAGTCTAAAGATAAGAAACTAGACGTGACGAGGAACTTACTGATACTGCTTGCATGGCTAAAAATAGCGTACTTGCACTTCTGCTAAACATCAAAAATTAGAGCGTGGCTCACTATGATCGGACCTCTAATTTACTAATATTTTATGAACACACGCGCGCACACACACTACAAAAAAACTTCACGAAATAAATACACCGAAAATAAATTTGACGAAGAAGGAACGCATACAAAAAAGAAAGAGAGAAAGGTAGCTGACCTGCATGACGAGACGTGGTGGACCTGGACAAGCTCTAGGTACAAGCTAGAGCACCCTTGCATAAATTTTACTTTTGAAAATTATTGCCCATTTCACAGCAATTGATGTGAAGTGGGCATGGTATGAGGAGCAAAGTACGGATATATAACAGTGTATATGAACCCTGAACCGGGTTTTCCTTTGCTCGAGATTTTGAAATTTGAAAAGAAAAATCTCGTAAAAGAAAACTACCCCACAAGTGATCCATCAGCTCAAACACGGAAACTCTGGCTTCGTCTTCACTCTTTTTTCAGCGCATTATAGATCTTACTAGGGAGGGTACGCGAGTGGGACTGTTTCATCTCCGCTCTCTGCCCCTCATACAATTTTCACTTCACATCAAAATTCATCATTGCCTGTGAAATGTGCAATTGCATGTCGGAGCTTCGAACTTCAATAATTATAACAGTGTATAGTTCACAGTGCATGTCAACCGGCCAGGCCACGAGTTCCCAATTAACTGTGGGTCGCAGCACGGCTGGAAAAATTCCTTCCGCTTCCAAGCAGGACTTGAACCTGGTACCCTCTGTTTCTCAATCATGGTCTTAGACCATCCCACTATGCCTGCCTGCAGAGGATAACATGGATGCAGCTAATGGGATTTCGGTTTTGACCACATTGTGGTGGGTCTGATCTACTCAGCTCCCACCGTTTAGGCGCTGCATCTGCCCCTTGATCCTAGAGGGTGGTGGCGTTCCCACGGCGGATGCGGAAAACTCGGCTTCCAGCCAAGTCTCACGCGAACCGTGATTTTTTTTAAATATTTCATATCAACTGGCCTCCATGGCAGCAGTTATCTTATGCACTAATGGCTACTTCTTCTTTCGGAAACAAAAACTTCGTGACTTTTTTTCACTGCTACACTACTACGCTGCTGTTATTTCGCTCTTTCTCTCTGGTTATGTCAGCCTGAAACACTGACATGACATTTCGTGATTGTAGGAAAGCATGATTCATGTTCTGGAGAGCCGACAGTCGTCGCAGAGCAAGGGTGTCGACGCTGTAATCAAAGCAAAGCGAACATGTTTTTCATTTTCGTCCACCTGACGCAATGCGAAGAAAAGCACTGTGCTCACTGCTTGTTGCTGCTATTTTTTAGTTCAGAACTTGACAAAGCAGGACAATGGCACCCAGGAGCAAGAAGAGTGGAAAATGAATAGCAATAGCAGCTAGCGTTTTGAAATCTTCGCCATCCCCAAAACACCTGTCGGCATGCCAACAGGTCGGCAAGATGTCAAAACTCCAAAATGCAGAGATAGAAATTTCAAATATTTGGCTTTGCCTGCTTTTTGTTGTTCTGGGGTATCCAGGAACGAGAGCGGAGGCGGTAATGATTACCAGCGCTGCAGTGCTACTGTGGTCTCCGCCGAGTGTTGGAGAAGGCATTCAGATAACAGCGAAGATGATCAGGGACACGGAGAAGCTTCTCCGCGACATACGACATTGCGCTGATAGACCTGCCACTTAGAACGGTTTCAGCGGTGATGAGTCGAACGATGGTGACCCAGACTGAAATTCTACTCCCACTAATCTATTCTGTAGATATAGTAGATATGTCGAAGTGTTTCTCTTCGAAAAGAACACTTCTGTTGAGCACAGTACCTCCTTGAAAAGTCATGTGAAAAAGTCACGAAGGTTTTGTTTCCGGAGGAAGTACGAGTGTCAGTGATATATTTATGACTTGGAAAACCAGAACACCCTGGCTGGAAAATAACACAATGGCCTAACACCAACCAATGGTGTGGCCACACGAAGCAAATTCAGGAAAAAATATTCATAAATCTAGTACAGCGAGACTCCAACACTGTCTGTCCTGTAATTACTTGTAATTAGGGCTCAAACGGTCACGGTTTTACCCCTGACGGTTAACTGCTAAGCTAACGGTCGGTTAACCGGTTATAACCTATAAGCCACGGCAATCCTGCGGACTCTTTTTTAACCGTATATTTGACTATACTCATTCAAAAAATGTACCCTATTCAGTACAACGCACACTTGTACATTCTCTTGCATGCTCATTCATACATACTCTCACACCAAGAGACCAGATATGATCGAGTTGACAGCCCAGAAATTGCGTACGCGTGCGACAGCCCGCGAAAGTGCACACTTTGCAACGACCTGATACTTGAAAAATTGACTGAAAAGTTACTGCGTAACCGTTATCTTTATCGGTTAACCGTTAATTCTTCGTAACCGGTCTGCAACCGGTTAATCGGACTAATCGTTTGAGCCCTACTTGTAATGCATACACCACTCAGATACTTGTAAAACAAATAATGGATTTGTACAGCAAAGTCACTGTATATGTTTGCACACATCCACACCATCATGACGTAGATGAACAAGCACACTGTCAGCATTGTTTCAGGGCTGTGTAGATGCTGGCACAGCTACAGTCAATACTCCAGTTGCGAGCTCCTGTTGACTGCGGACTGACGCAGCAGGCATGGGATCTCTGAGATAGACGCACTGGAGCATAGACTCTTGTTTCCAGCCAACGACGCACAGGAACTCAGCTGACAGACCAGCAGCTGCAGCCATCGACGATGCAGCGGCTCAGGTTGAATGCCCTTTGAACACCAACGTGTCAATGCCAGCGGATAACACGGACACCAGCCAACGAGAAATCGCAGCAGCTGATACCGCGCGGTGTGGCTTACGAGCTAAGGTGAAGTACTGCTGAGTACCAGAGGGTCTTAAGGGGGTTCCCGACGGTTAGCGCCATGTTGGGTTTCCGAAATTTTTATGAAAAATAATGCCTTTCGGAGTGGAAAAATGGAACGCGATCATGCACAAACCGTCAATCGAGTAAGCAGTTTGACCATGACTTCGCAGCGCGTGCGTCGAGACAAGATTTGAGGAAGAAGCTCAGCCACTAGTGGACTTGCGGAATTGTTTTGACATCGGCGGTTTTTGTATAGCTTGGTTCTCCTGCCGACGTGTCGTGGAGATGAAGACGCGGGAGAGTAATCTGTCAGTCACCCACGACGCGGCCTCGCATTCTGCGTACTGGACGATTCAAGAAGCCGAAGAGGGGGACGCTTCGCAAGCTCCAACGATCGATCGAGTTCCTGAAAAACGGAAAGGGCGACCCCACCACCAACACCACTGGATTCGACTCCCGCGAAGAGGTCGTTCAGTGCCCCTCTTCACGGTCGACAAATCGTTCATCTCAGGTATCTGGCTGTGGGATTATCTGCGTGCCAGAATCCTGGATGTGGCAAATCTCTGGCGCTCATTGATTGCGTTGAAGAGAAGAGGTACGGCCTGGGCAGCGTACTTGTTATTCCGTGTCAGCAGTGTGGGATGGAGAATTTTATGCTCAACACCCTGGCCTCTGTGCTTCCACAAGCAACACCAAAGCTGCTTTGGGTAAGTGTGTTTTTCAACCACATAAGATTTATTCATGATATTTGCGAGTCATTTCCACCCTATGGCTATGGAAATGCATGAGCACACTGTATGCGCGGCGCGCGCGAGCGTGTGTGTGTGCTTGCATAGACCTGCATGTTTGTGCATGTGTGCACCATACACATGTATGAACATGCACATGCATATGCGCTCATGTGGACGTGCCCTCGCACACATACTATACACGCGTGCATGACTGCTTCCAGGGCATGTTGGTGTGACATGTGTATGCGGGCATCTCCACTCATGCACATGAGTGTGCACATGCATGTGGGTGGGTACGTACACGTGCGTGAATGTATGTGTGTGTACGCTTGCGCACGCGCGTGTGTTCTATTGTGTGTGAGAGCATGTGTGTGTGTGTGTGTGTGTGTGTATTGGTGTGGGCCTGCATTGTGTAGTGCGTTCAATGATGAGTGTTTTCAATTCTGATTGCCGGTACTTTTATCCCATTATTGCGGTTCTATAATTGTTTTGTGTTACATGTGTGTGTGTGTGTGTGTGTGTGTGTGTGTGTGTGTGTGTGTGTGTGTGTGTGTGTGTGTGTGTGTGTGTGTGTGTGTGTGTATGTGTATGTGTGCACGCATGTGTGTGTAAATGGTGTGCATTTTTGTGCTGGGTGAACACTCTGATCCCTAAACCGCGATACCGGAGCTCCCAAGCTACAGCCTCACATTGATTTATAGTTCATCATTGGGAATGAGTTCGCTGCTCATGATGCTGTTGGGGATGTTGCGGCCCTAGCTGAAACTGTCGAAGCTCGCCCTGATGCCAGTATCCTGTAGCACTCTGTCACTTTTGCATCAGCATGTTCGGCAAAGGAGTTTGCAGAACATCAGCAAAAGCGGCTGGCCACCCTTCAACCGTTGGTCCAAGCAACGTGCTTCTCTAAATCAGTTGCAGTGCGGGCAGCTGCTAGTGGGTTGGTGATGAAACACTTTGTCTTGTCCTACAAACGAAGTGGTGAGTCAGCCATTTCCAGACTGATGAAGGAGCAAGTCGGAGGTAAGAAGCGGGTGACAGCCTCAAGGAAGATAATATTAGCGGTGGCTGAACACCTAGCCAAGAACCTGCAGCAACCCAACTGTAAGTAACGCCCTGTGGCACAGGGCTTCACTTGTTTGTGCGCACCGTAAAATACCATCATTTTTGCCAGTGTGGGGACATGTTCTAGCTCGCATGGTTGAAGAACAAGAGGACTCAATGTTGTCTGTTTCGTTCCAACATTTCAGCTTTCATTGTAGTTTGATATGGGGCAGTGCTAAGCGCTATCATAGCTACATGTACATGTATCACAACCAAGTGCCAACAGGAGAGTAATTATGGAGAAAAGTAGCTATCGATAATGCGTGCACCCAGGGTTTTCTGGCAAATTCACTAGTTCAGCTATTCCATCCTTGTATTGTTCTGAACGCCGAGGGCTCTAGCGAGTTTATGCAACACCTAACAACCAAAAATTCTATGACCAAAGCAGCAGCAGAGAAGTACAAGCAAAATAGATACGTGAATTTACCAATTTTAGGCAAATTTTGGCAGTTTTTTGGATTTTTCTCCAGAATATGCACGGTGACCCCTATTTTCGCCGCGGTAAACCTGTTCCAACCACCTTATAGAACGTATTTGAAGTGTCCACATATGGGGCAAACTCAAAAATAAGCTGGAAAAAATATTCAAAGTTTTATTTTTGCGTCTTTTTGTTCTTCTCCAGGAAATGACGACCTGGATCCCATCGTCAACCAAAGTGTACATTTTTCGGTGTTGATATCATGTTAGTCAATACCTCGAACAGTCTGTATAATTTTATGTCATATTTACTGTCCTATCTGGTTTTATAGACGATTTCTCATCAATTTTCGGATTTTGCAACATTGTGTGTTATCAAGGAAAATTGTGTTTTTGGCAAGACCTATTCAGGCAATTGAAAAACTGATGTTAGTGAGCGAAAATATAAGGCTATACCTATTCAAACCTGATATCAGATTGGGCTGATGTTGAAATAAATTGTTTGGGCCTAACTGTCCTCAACCCCCTTAAAGACTTTGTGTGTTCCACGTATGCTTCCAAGTAAACTACAGGGCAAGCTGCCTCCAACTGATATCTGGCTACAAAGACTCTTAAATCTGCAAGAGCGCTCTTTCTTAGTTAATGCCCACAATTACAGTGAGACACCTTCCGAAGAGAAACCAATGGAGTCGGCTGACAGATGCCGGAGCTCAGATGTCCTGAAATCACCTGTTTTAGACAGTAGAAAGCACATGTTTAGGATGTGATTCTCCCAGGGACAGATCCTTCAGCGGGGCCCGAGACTGGAGAGTGCCTAGCGGGATTGCCGGTTCCCAAGTAACCGAATTGCGAGGCATAGGTAGATGTTGTTGATAAATACCACACATCAACCGGGAGACAAGCGAGGCCCCCCATCGGCTGCAGGGTATTGGATAGTGCAGAGCGGTACACTCCAATGGTCTGGTATGACTTCCCTACCATCACTTGGTCCGTAAGGTACTGCAGTACAGCTGATTTGCCGGAAGATTGGAAACGGGGTAATGTCCATTTGACATCACCACTAACACCACAGTGACCAAGCTGATTTGTAATGTTTCCTCAGCCAAGAAGAACTGAGGGGCGACGACACATCTGCTGAAAGTTGTTGATGCTGCCATGTATTCCGAACAGCTGCCAAGCAACTAGGCGCAGCTGTCTTGCTTCCATGAGGGGTGGACATTTCCCTGCTCGTTCCTGAGCCCAGAGTGATGAGGCAGCATTATTGGTTGGTCGACACAGAGGCTCAGTAGGAGGAGAAACCATAGAACTCCTCTCCACATCGGGGCAGCTAACACACACTGAGTTACCTCCTCCCTCTGAATCTTCCTCAGACACCTCGTTAGGAGGCAGAGCGGAGGAAGCAGGTACGCAGGTCGGGCCATGTGAAGCTGAGAGCATCGGTCCTCCACGATGGGATCTGGTTTTCAGCTCATAAATCGGGGTAACTGGACAGCCGTGCATGAAGGTAATAGATCCACTTCCAGAGGAAAAGCAAGTTGATTGGCTAGCCTCTGAAAGACACCCCGGTGGAGCATCCACTGTGCTGCTCCCGTTTGCTATTACCAAAAGTCGGCTTCCACATTCAATTCGCCTGGCCGGTGCTGGGCTCTGATGGTGATGTCCGTCTCCAGGCACCATTGCCACAGTTGTTGGACTTCGCTGTTCAGCTCCGGGCTGGCGGTTCATCGCATTTTGTTGATGCACCATACAGCCGCCTCGTTTTCGATGTCGATGAACACTTGAGCAGACTGAAGATTGGTTGGTTGGTTGGTTTTATTTCACTTCGCACATACAAACGGGATGACGACCCAATAAAATGACGGCGAAGGCTTAGCGTAGAAGTGACTATGGAAGAACATAGTAAAAGCTATGGAAGCACATAGTAAGAGGATAGGATACTAATAATTGCGAGTAAACGGGGGGGGGGGGGGGGAGAGGATGTATCTGTGATACTAAGTGAGGATTACTGAACTTGACGGGGAGGGAGAGCAGAGCTATCAGCAGTAACTCGAACTACTACCAACAGGCTGTGGTATCATCAAGACTATGTGATGATTAGTTATATTGAAATAGAATAATGCAACGAAGGACTGAGAGAGGACGCCTTGTCAGGAAACTACAAAGAAAAGACTGAATAGCAACAAGAGACATGCCCTGTCGATTATAGGCACGGAGTACACACATGCATGCAAAGTATGAGTCGTATGCTGTAAGGTTGTACGCACGTCCATGCAAGAGATGCAGAGATGCAGTAGCATAATAAGAAACATGAGAGTGCAAATATGTACGATGTACACGGGTACACCACACGCCCCTTCTGAGATAAACAAGCGGAAAATCGGAGCTGTTTATCTCACATAAACGAAAAGGAAAAAACAGAAGTGAGAGAAAAGAAAGTAAACACTAATGAAGCGTGATACCAATACCAACTACTTGTAGCAAGAGTGTGAGGTACAGGTAGGTAGAGTCAAGCATAGGACTTAGATGCTGTGGACGAAATGTTCAAACGCTCTGGTGCCTGGCGAGACCGTTGGCTACGACGAGGCTGCTGCACACAAGGCTGCTGCGTTGCTGCAGGCTCAGCCGGGGAGGTGTCTGCAGGCGGAGCAGGACGGGCTACGGCAGGGCAGGCTTGAGAAAGCGACGGTTGCACCAGTAAACACGGCCGCTGGGTAACTTCACCATATGGTCCCGGTTGCGACCAATGGCGACGACCACGCCGGTGGTGCGCCAGAGTTTGGTGCGCGGATCTTGGATATCAACCCGCATGCCAATGCGAAGTGGGGACAGTGATCTGGCAAACTCATCATAATGCTGTTCTTGGGTGGCAGACTGAGCGGCAGAGCGCTTGTCAACATCGGTGGCTTTGGCTTGCCAATCAGGAGCAAAGCTGAGATGATGAGCTGTCACGAAGGAGGACGATGGTCGACCAAACAGTGCTTGGGCTGGTCTCTGACCATTTTCTCGGGGGGTGTTGCGCCATTCTAACAATGCGCGTCTGAACCCATCGACGTCCAAGTTACCGTCGGACGTGGTTTTCAACACAAGTGACTTCATCGCTTTCACAGCGGCTTCGGCATAGCCGTTAGACTGAGGATAATGAGGTGAAGACGTGGAGTGCTGAACTTCCCATCGGGTGCAAAATTCAGCGAAGCGACGTGATGAAAACTGCGGACCACCATCAGTAGTGAGGATGCTCGGGACACCTACGTCGGCGAACAAACCACGGAACACACGGATCACATCGGCAGAAGATGCAGTGAGGCCGATCTTGGCGATGCAAGGCCAGCAAGTGTGACGGTCGACGTAAACCAGGTATTCCCACCCTTGACAAGAAAATAAGTCGGCACTGGTTGACTGGAATGGCAGGGTGGGACTGCGGTCAGCAGTGACACGCATCGGTTCCTTACACTGAGACGGAGCGTGCAAGCGAAACTGTTCGCAACTGCGAACGACTTGGGCTATGTCATTAGACAAGTGTGGCCAGTGTACGACTTGTCGAGCTCGACGCTGTGTGCGGTTGAGGCCTTGGTAGGAGGCATGTAGATCCTGGAGGACACGTGGGCGGAGGGTACGCGGGACCACAACACGTTTGCCTTTCAGGACAAGATCACCGTCGACTGAAAGATGCTCGCTAATAGTAAAGTACGGTTTCACAGCTGAGTGGACGGCGCGCTGATCATGAGGGAAACCTTCACGAACGGCTTGGAGAAGGGCCTGATAGTCATCATCGGCACGGGCAGCGTCCAGGAACTCGCAGTGCCGGAGGTCTGCAATTCGGCCATCCTCGTCCAGGCGGAGACATGCTCTGATGGCTGGTGCTGAGAGCGCTGAGCTTTCACCAAATTCTTCCTCACTGGTCGCCTTGTCGACTGGGTTACGGGACAGTGCATCAGCAAACGCATTCTCTTTGCCCTTGCGCCAGTGCGCGACGAGTTGAAATGATCGGAGCTTCAGAGCGAGGCGTAGCAGTTGTGGATTTTCTATCTAATCCAGGGTGTACTTGTTTAGAATCGGGACCAATGAACGGTGGTCAGTGAACAAATCGAATCGGCTGCCGGACAGAAAGAGGGAGCATTTGTGGACAGCCCAAACCACAGCAAGTAACTCCATTTCTATGACGGCATAACATGTCTCTGCATCGGTGAGAAAGCGGCTGCCACACTGCAGCATGCGCCACTGGGTATCTTGGCGTTGCCATAACACGAACCCAAGTCCGTTCAGGGCAGAGGCGTCGGTCTCTAGCCGAAGGTCGTCAACAGCACGGTAGTACGAGAGAGTCGGCAGCAATATCAGTTCAGACTTTGTGGCGTTGAAAGCCGCGGTGTGGACATCATCCCACACAAACTCATTCGTGGTCTTCAATAGCGGAGCGGCGAGCTCAGATATCCGTGGGGTGAATTCTCCACACTGATTCACCAGACCGAGGAAGGAACGGAGGTCGGTAGGATTAGTGGGTAGGTTGAAGTGCTGAATGCCAGTAACAAGGCGATCACGCATGGTTTCGTCGTACCTGGTACGCTGTCTCTGCTGGCATTGGCGGCATACTCTGCTTGAACAGAAGTTGCAGAGTGCAGCTTCGCTGAAATCGCAGCAATTGTGGATCTCCCTGAGGGAAGTCAGGTAGTGATCGAAGGACTCTCCATTCTGCTGTTGGTGGGCGTAGAAGGCGATCCAGTCCAGCAGAGGGTTCCGCTTGCCGCGAATGTATGCCTGTACAGCCTTGATGAGATTGTCGTCATCGTGGTTGTCAGCCAGAGGAATTGTGCCCTCACGAAGAAATCTCCGGAGGTCCTCGTCCAGACACTGACGAACCGTTGCCACTCTGGTGGCATTGTCCTGGGAATCCAGGTGCTGGCATCGGGCGTAGTTCTGCCAAAGACCTTCCCATGCGGCAAACTCTGCGAGAGAGACAGAGGCAAGTAACAGAGGGCGATTGACCGAAACTGGTCTCGCCGCAGGTACGCTTGCCGGTGGGGCTGGGGTGGACGTTGCGGTGGTGGAGGTTGAGAAATGCTCCTCAAAGTTCGCTCCATGAGCTGTGTCAGGTGTTGCTCGCGGGTGGCGGCGGTCTCCATCTGCTGTCTCATGAGCTGGGTGAGGACAGCAATGTCAGGGCTGAGTACTGGTGGGTCTGATTCCGCCATGCCGGACCGGAAATAATTTCAAATAATTTCACTTTATTTGGGAGACGAAGCGCCAGAGGTACTTGCAAGACCCAGACCTGAGAAAGACTAATGGAAACTGCTACTAAAAAAAGTTCACTGCGCCATGTGGTATCATCAAGTCCATGTGATGATTAGTTATATTGAAATAGAATAATGCAACGAAGGACTGAGAGAGGACGATTCGTCAGGAAACTACCAAGGAAAAGACTGAACAGCAACAAGAGACATGCACTGTCGATTATGGGCACGGAGTACACACATGCATGCATAGTATGAGTAGTATGCTGTAAGGTTGTACGCACGTCCATGCGGAGATGCAGTAGCATAATAAGAAACATGAGAGTGCAATTATGTACGATGTACACGGGTACACCACACAGGCGTATGGTACACATGTATGCTTAAACTCAGGTAGCCGGGTAATTGTGCGGACCTCACCAGGGAGTGCGTTCCACAACAGAGCACCAACAACAGAAAATCTTCGCTGACCGCGGCGGCTACGGTTTGCCTAGCTTAGTAGGCCATTTGACTGCTGTTGGCGGGTAGGAGTGCCTTGTGCCGGGGTTAGAAGCTGGGCGAGCACAGGGCTGGTGCGGGCGTGGATGCACCGCCAGATGGTGATCAATATTTTCTGCCTGTAGAGCTCGCTGACACGGTACAGGGAGTGAGCAGTGAGCAGCGGCTGCATGGCTGTCCGGGGCGGGTTGCCATCGATACAGCGGATGGCTCTGTTTTGCGCGGTTTGCAGTCGTTTCAGTTGACCCGCTCGCATTGCGGCTGAAAAGCAGCAGGAGCCATAAGCAGGTCGGGCATTATGACCGCCTTCACATACACCTGACGAGAGCGTCTTGATAGGCTTCGGCGTGCCCGCCACAAGGCGCCAATTTTCTTTTCAACCTTGGTGAGCACATAGTTAACATGTGTTATGTTCCACCAACTTGGATAGAATGAATCAACGTACATAAGGAAAGTGCCTTATGTACACACTACATACACGTATTAGCGCTACAGACTACATATTAGCGCTAGCTAAATGAGCGCGCCAATTGTATGAATAATGTGATACGATTGATCCCTGTCCTCTGAAGTACATACAATATCACACCATGCCCCTCCCCCCCCCCCCAGTTGAATTCTCTAAAACGCAACTAAAGTATGATGGGATTTCAACTCAACTTACTCAATAAAACGCGATTATTTTTAAAATTATGTCAGGATTCTAACCCAAACAGCTCAATTCTAAAAATGCAATTCTTCGTAGTCAATTGTGGCTGTTCTGACAGTGTCCTATGTTCCTTTTATTGCCATCCATCGCATGCAGGTCAAGTCAATCATACCGAAAGTTTCAGTATCTATGAATAAGACTGCCAGCGGGTTGATGTGATATCGAGCCTATCAACTGGCCTTCTCTGCCTTTGACTGCGCCGCACCTGGGTTGTCTCAGTCAATGGGAGTGGGAGCTCCGCCGCACTTCTGGGGATGCTGGGCCCCGATGGCGCTCTAACAGGACAATCGCCTGTAGGCGGGGGGACATCTGGTCGGTAGGTTTGATATGGGCGCAGAAACCTTCTATTGCGCCAGTTCACACGGCCGCTGGTCAGTTTGACATAGTAGTCACGTCGCCTTCCAATAGGGACAACTTGTCTTTGCAGTGTCCACCGCTTGGAATGTGGGTCCTGAATGTCCACTGTCTCGCCGATCTTCAGGTTGCCCAGTGGTCTCGCGGAGGCATTATACCGCGCATCGCTCTGCTCTCGGACAGCCGAACCTGTTTCGTCAGCCTTGTCGGCTTTGGCCTGCCACTCCGTAGCAAACGTGCTGTGGTTGGCGTACACAAAGGACTGTAGTGGTCGGCCAAACAATATCTGTGAGGGGCTGCGGCCGTTACCTCGGGGTGTATTCCTCAACTCTAGCAGTCCCCTCCTGAACTCGTCCACGTTCAGGTCTCCTCCGGTGGTAGTCTTGTACACCAGGTGCTTCATGGCTGTGACAGCCGCCTCTGCAGTCCCATTCACCTGCGGATAGTGGGTGGACCGGATATGACGTATTTGCCATCGTTTACAGACCGCACTGAATTCCCTGGAGGTGAACTGTAGGCCACCATCTGTGACCAACTCCTGCGGCACTCCAACGTCAGAAAACCACTGGCGAAGCGGCCGGATCACGTCCTTTGATCTGGTGCCCGGTGCTAATGATCAATACACGGCCCACCGGATAAATGATCCGTGTGGACGATATAGCTGTTTCCGCTGCAGCTGAAAATATCTACACTGGCACGTTGGTAGGGCAGGGTTGGCGCTAGGTCGCGCAGCAGGGGCTCCTTTTGTTGCTACGATCGGTAGCGGCGGCATTGGGAGCAGCTCCTGACCATATTGTTAATATCGTTTGACAGTCCTGGCCAGTACACGACTTGACGTGCCCTCTGCTTCGTTCGTTCCTGGCCCTGGTGTGATGCCTGAAGATCCTGCACCGCAGTGTGGCGAAGTGGCTTTGGTATCACTATCTGGCAACCCTTCAGGATGATGCCGTTCTCAACAGACAAAGAATGCCTCACAAACCAATACGGCTGGATGCATTCCGGCAGCGGGTTCTTTGCGTTGGGAACCCCCCCCCCCCCCCCCCGACAGTTTCAATGAGCTGTTGGTAGGCATTGTCGGCCCTTGCTGCTACCTGGAGCTGCGCTTCTTTTCAGCTTGAGAGAATAGGCTGCTGATCGTCGCCACAGAGGGTAGTAACCGACGCCACTCGACCGCAATCCTCGTAGGGCAGTTCCCCAATGGCAGTGTCCTCCTTAGTCGGCTGACCAATCGGCGAGCGGGACAGTGCGTCTGCGATAGCGTGGTCTTTTCCCTTGCGCCACGAAACCAGGTACTGGTACCCCTGCAACTTAAGCAACATTCGCCGAATGCGGGGATTTTCCATTTCCAACAGTGAGTACTTATTCATAACGGGAATGAGTGGGTGATGGTCGGTTATCACCTCGAATTTCGTCCCGGAGAGATAGACATGACATTTCTTCATTGCCCAAGCAATAGCTAGTACAGTCAACTTGGCTTATAACGACACTCGGTGGGGCATCAGAAAAGTGTTCTTATTCGCGAAGTGTCGTTATACCCGAAGTCTCATTACATGTATACAGGTAGTATGGACTTTGCTCTGGGCATGGAAATTCTGTCGTTATTCGCGAATTGTCGTTATATCCGCAGTCGTTATAAGCGAAGTTGAGTGTAGCTCAAATTCTATCATCGCGTATCGTGATTCGGTATCTGAAATGAATCGGCTGCCGCATTGAATCAATCACCAATTTCCTCATTGCAACCGTAGGAGTGCATAACCGAGACCGTTATTTCGAGAGGCATCGGTTTCCAAGCGAGCGGGAGCACCAAACTCATAGTACGCCAGGGTCGGTGTTCGCAACAAGGAAGATTTGATATTCAACATTGCGGCATCATGATCCTGGTTCCAAAGGAACTCAGCATTTGCCTTCAGCAGACTCCGTAATGGCTGCGTCAATTTGGCGATTTCATCGCTGAAATCACCGAATTGATTAACCAAGCCCAGAAATGAGCGGAGATCAGTGTGTGTGGTCGGGGTCGGAAATTGTCCCAATGCCGACGAACTCTCTGGGTCCATACGCCATCCGCCTTCGCTGACGAAGTACCCGCAGAACTGAACCTCTGACTGAGCGAAAGCGAATTTCTTCTTTGAGAATGTGATGCCATTCCCTCGCGCACACTGCAAAACCGAACGGACACGCTTTACATGATCATCGAAGGTCGCGTCATGCACCAAACAATCATCTACAACCTTTGCAAAATTGATGATGCCCTCAAATGCTTGATCCGTTCGCTGGTTAAACTGATCCCCCGCCACGACGAAACCCTGCGGATTTCAAAGGAATCGCCCCCATGGAGTGATAAATGTGGTTAAATGACGTGATTCAGGTGCCAATGGTACTTGCCAGTACCCATGACGGGCATCAAGTGTGGTTAAGAAGCGGGCATTCTCAAGATTCGCAATGGCGCCTCGCGGGGTGTGCATGGGGTGCGTTGGTCGTTGAACCTGTGAATTGAGCTTAGTCAAGTCAATTGTGAGGCGCTTTTCAGCAGTGTTCTTTTTGTCAGCCAGCACGATTGGGTGGCACCAATCACAAGGGTTGTTCACTGGTTCAATGACTCTTTCCTTCACCATCTGATCAAGATGTTCCTTGACCTGATCACGGTAAGCAAACGGAATCGCTCGAGCTCCGTTAACTATGCATGATGTGGCGCCGTCGTTGAGCTTGATAACCATCGGCGGACCTTTCATGGTTGGCACTGCGCCGTCGCAAAACTCATCAGCGTATTCCTTGTAAAAGAATATTCTCTCGGATTAGCTCAACTTCACTCCGCTCCTCGGAGTTGGGCATTTGGCCGGAAGCAGGACGCAACAGAGATAGCGCACTTCTTGGCAAGTCTGCCGGAAGTATTCCGAGTTTCTTCAGACTCTGCCTCGATAGCAGCAGGCATTGCAACCCCTCATACACGTGGATCTGTGTTGCGATCTGGCGATCACCGACCGACAGCAAAGCCGTGACCATGCCTTGTTCGTGAGGCGACCTCCATTGGCATTCAGAACAACACTGGGGTCCGGGACAAGGTCACATTCCTTGCCTCCCAGTTTCCGAAGTCCATCCAGGTTTATTGCATCGACGTTACTGCCTGTATCGGGAAGCCATCTGAGCTTCGCTGCTGACCTTGGGTCATGGTTGTATCTCGATGCGATCATTGTTGCCGCTGAAGTTTGCGACTTGCAGCCGCAAGTGATCAAGCTGGGGTGCATCCGCTGGGCTGTTGCGCCATTACGCCAATCGGGCGAGGGTGTGGTCCTGCCTTGAAACTGGTTCACCTTCGCTGTAGCCAAGTCGCCGTCCATCTTGGTTGCTTCTCCACCTTCCGCGTGCATTGCTGCAATAGCACGTTGGTTCGGGTCACTGCGCCATGTTATGTTCCACCAACTTGGATAGAATGAATCAACGTACATAAGGAAAGTGCCTTATGTACAGACTACATACATGTATTAGCACTACAGACTACATATAAGCGCTAGCTAAATGAGCGTGCCAATTGTATGAATAATGTGATACAATTGATCCCTGTCCTCTGAAGTACATACAATATCACACCAACATGGGTGTCCCAATCTAGGCGATTGTCAACGTGAACACCGAGGTAGTGCGCAGAAGACGCTGAAGGGAGGAGACAATCGCCGCTTTTGACTGTTACTTCCTGTACATGCTGCTGGGGAGATTTAGTCAAAACCTGGCTCTTGGCGGCGTTAAAGATGAGGCCTCGAGACTTCAGCCAACCTGCCAGAGCAGTTGCCGCTGTGGTGAGGGTTCTAAGATCCTTTGCTAGTGATTGTAGACCAAAGAGGGCTGCACGTAGTTCCAGGCTGTTGATATGAATATGCTTTTCCGCCAGTGTCCAAAGTCCTGATGCATGGCGATGACCACAGACTGCTTCCCAGCCGACTGTTGATGCTGCATCCGTCTGCATGACCAGGTCTGGAACTGGCAGAGGAATAGAGCGCCCGTTGAACCCCTCCAGGTGCTGAAGCCACCAAGACAAATCCTCCAATGCTGCTTCGGAAAGCCGGAAGAATCGAGAGCGCTGCTGAGGAAATCAGCTCCAGGATGCTGGCAAGGCGTCAAGCCGTACCCTGCCTCTGGGCATTTAAGCTCCGGCAAGTTGTCAACGTCCGATGGACCTTGTCCGTAGGTAGTTCTAATGTCATGGCTATTGAACTGATCTGGAATCCCAGAAATTCCAACACCTGTAAGAGCTGAGGTTCTGACTCGCTGAAGTTTACCTGGAAACCCAGGGCCAGCAACAGATGAATGAGATTGGCCGCATGCTGCAACGCCTCTTGAAATGATCTAGCCATGATGAGTATATCGTCCAGGTACACGACCAGACGTACACCTTGTAGTTGGAAACAGGTGATCACCGGTTAAAGGAGCTTGGTGAATTGCCGTGGAGCAGATACCAGGCCAAACAGGACAGGCGCAAATCGGTACTACCGACTCTGCCACAGCACCTAAAGGACGCGACGGAGGGTTGGATGCACTGGCATTGACATGTATGTGTTGATTAGGTCCACTTTCACCATAAAATCGTTCTGTATCAGTGCCTCCCGCATGGTGGCAATACCTTCCATTATTTAATTGTGGTATTGCTCAAACCGGTTCAATTCCCGCAGGTCGGCCACTGGGCGCATCTTACCGTTCTTTTTCGGTACACACAGTGGGCTGAGAAAGCCAGGTGTGCCAGGGTTACCTTTTCCCGGGCATTGTTCTCTTGCAGTGC
This sequence comes from Sycon ciliatum, assembly GCF_964019385.1. Lineage (NCBI taxonomy): Eukaryota > Metazoa > Porifera > Calcarea > Leucosolenida > Sycettidae > Sycon > Sycon ciliatum. The sequence continues at coordinate 2,441,654 of NC_088645.1, forward strand.
CTCCACTTCCTCTGTCACCACTGCTGTCAAATCTTAGGACATCTTCCTGGGGAGTGGCTTCCATCACTGGACTGGCTCCTGGCAAAACCTTCGCAAAACCTTCGCACACATTGCGTGACTTCTGAGTCTTCGGTCAGCTGACGCCAGCGTCTGGTCTGACCACCAATTAGGCCGCTCGGACGTCCCTGGACCTCCGAGGCGGCCAACCTCCAGTCCAAACCCCACTTGGGTAACTGGGTGCATCCACACTGCAGGTATGGTGGTAGTGCCTGCAAGCTGTTTGGCTTCGGAGGGCCTTGCTTGTTGTCGGGCTGTTGGTGTGACCGGGGTTGACACTGCGGCTTCTTGGAGTAATGTGGACGGTGAGGGACATGGCTTGCGGAGGTCCACCCATTGCTTCGGGCTCGTCCCCCTAAAAAAAACGGCACAGGGGAAGCCTCCGAAGGCTTGCGGCATTTGGTGTTGCTATTCCTCTGGTCTTGTTGAAAGCTTGGCGGCCGTCTGTCTTTTCCAGCCACATGGCCATGACTTGCAGGCAGCGTATGACGTACATCGGCCCAGGCCTTGCCCGGTTCCGCTCACTTAGTTATCTGCTCGTTCTGGGCAGAGCCAAATATTGACTAACCAGGGTTAGCAAGATCTGCTGGGGCTAGGATAGAGAACTTGCGGTGGATCTTAGATAAACAGATGGAACGTCGTTTTATGGTGAGTGCCTGTTTAGCATCTACCGGGAGACGCAGTGCCGCCGTAGCGGCCTCCTGGATCTCAGGGCCGGCGGAACCGGTCAGGCTGGTCCGGCCATGGCCGGACCACTTTCCCAACTGGATGGTCCATGTGATTCGTGCAAAACCGGTGTAAAAAATCCAGAGGTACATGACTCGACTGTGCTGCCGGCGTGTGATGTGCTTCGAAGTGGCTCAGGACTACGTGACAAGCAGACTGCATCACGACCTCATGAGCTCACCTTCCACCAAAGAAGTACCACCAGTCACTCCTATTGAAATGCACGCACTAGGCAACATTGGAAGCGAGCGAAAACATCGCACAAGACAGAAGAGTCTCGATCGAAAGAGACTCCTCTTTCGATCGAGGGAGTCGATCGTATCGCATACATGGAGAAGTCGACACGAGATCATAGTTACTAAAATCTTTATAGATCGCTTTTTTACCTATTCCTTACAGACAGTATTCAATGTCTTGGATGTTACCATCACCGGTACTGTATGGTTTTAATATTATGGAAAAAAGTAGTTTTGTGTTCTTTTACTATAATTTTCTGCATTTTCTGGAGCCTCACGAGATGCCCAAATTCGCCCTATTTCACATAAATTTTCAATATTTGTCCCGGGGGACATCCCCCGACCCCCCTCAAGGGTTTGCTGGACCACTCCCAAACTCCTTCCTCCCGCCCTGGATCATCTGCTGACCTTGCTCACCGAAGTCAGGGTTTTGCTTGTACCTCAAGAATGAAGCACAACGGGATCCACCACATTCAATAACTTCGGCTGCGTCAGGTACTGAGGCCTATCCGGCCGAGCCTCTGAACGAGGTGGCTTCCTGTCAGCAGAATATACCATGCGGGCGACTTGCGCATCCGAAGCCAGGACTAATGCAGCGGGAGTGTCCGGGCGAGGGTAGCAGCCGGAAAAGGCCTGCCCGGATTTGCGTCGGACTTCTGAGGGAAGACATGACTTGGGAAGCTTGGCAGTTTCGTACCAAACATATCGGGTAAACCCTTTCTCCTCCTCATCCCCGTCATCCGCTGGCCAGTCAGTATTGGGACCCACGCACCAGACTATGTGTGCTACCAGACTGAGAGTCCAAATCATCAGTTGCCACACCAGATAGCGTCGTACAAGCGGCAGGTGGCTTGATTGTGCCAGACCTGCTGGATCTTCAGGATCACACAGGTTTCAGGGAAGAGGTTGTAGCCTAGGTGGCTCTCTCGAGGTGGAACGAGCACCAAGTGGCTTCAGGGTGGGATTATTTACCAGGTCGCCATCAACGAACCCACCACGCGTATGCTCAAGACCGGCTCTAGAAGCATGAGCGGGCAGAGTAGACCTCGCCAAAGAGGACTCAGCCAATTGTGAAGCAACTGGGATCAGGAGTGGATCAGTTTCCGGGGTACATGTACCATCCACGATCCGCGAGTCATGCTCTTGCCTAGAGTCGAACTCCAAATCTCACACCCGCATCGACTATTGTGGCATTCCAAAGAAGCCAAACGCCTCTCGAGTGGGCGCACGGCTTGGCCCAGAGCCCGCTGGACTAGTGAAAAAACATCCAGAGGTGCGTATTCCATACCGAAAACTCAAGACAACAGAACATTTCTAAAAAGCATTTCCTCGAGCAAAGAAAAAAAGATGAAGAAGAAGCTAAAGTTTCCGTGTTTGAGCTGATTGATCACGTGTGGGGCAGTTTTCTTTTACGACATTTTTTCCAGCAAAGGAAAACCCGATTTCGGGCTGGTATACACTGTTATATCGAATCCCAAAGCTCCGATATGCAAATAGAATATGGGGTTCCAAGAGATCGTTTTGTAGCGTAAAGCGTATTCCCGTAGGTTAGCATATCCCCGTATGTTACTGTATTCCCGTACGTTAGCATATCCCCGTACTGTATCCCCATACGTTAGCGTATCCCCGTCATTAGCGTACGGAGTCTGCCTTTGCATAAAAGCTGCTGCTCACGATTCTTTTATTGCCAGTTAGTTAATTTAGTTGCCAGTCAGTTAATTCTATTGCCAGTTAATTTCATTGTCAGTTATAGTTACATTTCAATTTCCAGTTACAGTGTGTTCACTGAGACCCGTGTGCATTTGCCTCCGAGAGAGACTGCGGCCCGATACAAATTGGTGGCAGCGGTAAATTCTTTTTGTTTCATTCTATACATAACTTTGTTACTTTACACTTTCTCCGATTCGATGGCTCAACCAAATGTACCTGCTGTGGTAGCCGTCGCTACGCCCGCTGCAGCCCCAGCTCCGCCCGCTCCTGCCCAACCACCGAGAGGGGCGTACCATGTGCAGCCCGAAAAATACAAAGGTCGCCTGCAGGACAACTTCGCGTCCTGGCTGATGCATTTCGACCAGGTCGCCGCGGTAAACAACTGGAACAACGTTCAAGAGATGCAGTTCCTGGGCCTCGCACTGGAAGGCGAGGCCCAGCTGTATTACCAATCACTCCCAGCGGCTACTAAGAACGGAGGCCGCCAACAGCTAGTCCAGGCGCTGCAAGCTCGGTTTGATCCAGCGCAGCGCGTCGACCTCTATCGCGCAACGTTTCAAGCTCGTCGCCAGGCCAAAGACGAACAACTGGGTACTTTCTGGGAGGCGGTTCGCTCCCTGGCCCGGCAAGCTTACCCCCAGATGGCCGCGGGGGACCTCGACAGCCTAACAAAAGACCAGTTTATCTCCGGGCTTGACTCACGGGGCATGCGGGTCCGCGTTCGGGAGTTAAACCTAAACCCGCAAACGACAGACGGGGCCCTCCAGGCCGCGCTCCATCACCAGGCAATCCTAGCTGCCGAACTGCCCGCCGCGGAACCTGTGCCGATCCCTGCCTTTGCTGTTTCCCAGCCACTCGACACGGTGACAGACCAACTGAAAGCTGTGTTAGACCGTCTGGCTACGTTGGAGGCCAGTCTGCCAGGACCAATTCGTCGGTCCCGACCTGACCAACTACCACAGCCCCCGCAGACGCAAGGCCGCACACCTGTCACTTGCTGGTCATGTGGCCGACAGGGTCACATAAGCCGAGAATGCCGTGCCCGTCGTCCTGCGCAGGCGGGAAACTACCGGCGGCAGTACTAAGTACCTCGGACGCTAGCCCTGCCGCATCCTGCTCTTCCGGGACCTACGTAAGCACTGTGTTGATATGCCTTGCTGTCTTGCTCCTTGCCCACCCTGGTACGCTCACGATTTTAACTGTTTTGCTCACTGTGCTGTACCGCCACCGCCTCCCTGATGTACGTGCTTTTCTCCCCGACCTCTCCCCATTACACTTTTTTTCGTCGAGTTTGTCCCGACGCGACCATGCATGCCGCCAGTTTCTTCTAAATAACAGCCAGTTGTTGGTGTCCAGCTATCACCTAGTATTCGAATCACGAGGACGTGATTGTATTTGAGAGGGGAGGTGTAGCGTATAGCGTATTCCCGTAGGTTAGCATATCCCCGTATGTTACTGTATTCCCGTACGTTAGCATATCCCCGTACTGTATCCCCATACGTTAGCGTATCCCCGTACATTAGCGTACGGAGTCTGCCTTTGCATAAAAGCTGCTGCTCACGATTCTTTTATTGCCAGTTAGTTAATTTAGTTGCCAGTCAGTTAATTCCATTGCCAGTTAATTTCATTGTCAGTTATAGTTACATTTCAATTTCCCGTTACAGTGTGTTCACTGAGACCCGTGTGCATTTGCCTCCGAGAGAGACTGCGGCCCGCTACAGTTTCACACCTTCCTATGGTATGATGGCTTTTAGGACAGGAGTAACGATCGTAAGGAAATGTGGATTGATAACACTATCTACCAGACCAATGACTTACTGTAGAGCAATACAGCAGCTGCAGTTTACATGTCTTGCTATACATCAAGAAGATGATGAAAACTGTGTATTGAGATAGATGTGGGTGCTGGTTTCTATAAACTAACCTTCACCCGATGATTGTAAGTATCAGCAATAAAGACCTTTCCATCTTTGCTGATTGTGATACCACGTGGATCCTTGAACTGCACCCTGCCATTACCATTGCTACCAAATGATGTAGACGTATCATGAATAGACCTATAGTGATTTTGTGTTGCAACCTGTAGATACACAGTAGAGACCATATTGATAAGTTAACAATCCTGACCGGGTGAAAATCACACTAGCTTGTTGGCCAATCAGTATTCATCATACAATCTGTTCACATAAGGGGAGAAAAAATAATAATGAATGTTGAATATGTTATCCATGTGGTCTTTATAACATACAGTGCTATGCGCACGGTGTTTGATTACGTATTGCCTTAACAAGGAACACATATCAAGAAACGGTTTAGGAATTCACTGCCCGGGAAAGCAAAACACTTCAAAAAGCTGTGCGCTGTAAACCAGGCTGAGTAGCATTGTTCAATTCTTCAGCTTTGCACTTTTCATTGCTATCAGGCTGAGCCCCATTCCCCCAGTGCTGTATTGATGAGGCCATACAGGCAGAACCGTTGTGTGTGTGTGTGTGTGTGTGCTCTCTAGTAAACGCCACCTGTACATGGCCTGCGTTTCCTCAATATTACTGTATGGCGGAGAGTGTTGGACCCCACTCCAACGGGATATCAGAAGTTTGGATAAATTCCACCATCAATGCATCCGGACTGTCCTCAGCATCACCAAGCCTCGTCAGTGGTCCGAGCGGCTGTCATCCACAGACCTGCGGAACCGTTGGGGAGACCCAGTACTGATGTCTACACGCCTCCGCAATCGGCGTCTGGAATGGACTGGGCACGTTGCGCGTATGGATGAGGATCGCACCCCCCTCCAACTCCTCTTTGGGTGGCTGCCTGTGCCTCGGCCGTTTTGTGGTCCCCGGCGACGGTGGAAAGACACGGTGATGACCGACCTCAAGGTTGCACTGCAACAGCCATCTCAGTGGTTCATCCTTGCTCAGGACCGCCAACAGTGGAGGGAAGTACGGGTTGCCCCTCAGTCGAGCTCCACCATGCCCAAGTCTGTGCATTGCGCAGTGTGTGACCGGAACTTCTCACGGGTCTCAGATAGGACGCGGCACAAGTGCACCACTCAGAGACGGCTTCCCATCCAGCTCCAGCGTGGATCAGTGCAATGCCAGAACTGCCAGAGGTGGTTCCGCAGCAAGGGTGGCTACTCTGTTCATCGATGCCAGCCTGTCACGAGTTCTCCTACACCAACAGTCAGTCTGTCTGTGCCACTTTCAGCTTGTTGCCAGCAGCACTGCCCAACATGTCAGCGATGCTTCCGTTCTGCGGCCGGGTTCAAGCGTCACAACTGCAATCGTGGTGCGAGACCATCTGCTGCTGAGAGAGCAGCTCTGCCCCTCAGCTGCCCACGTTGTAAACGCAATTTCCGCCGGCAGCAGGACCTAGCCAGACATTCGCGGTCCTGCTTGTGATCCGTGTCCCGTTTTCTGGTCCCCTTTCAATAGGGGTGACACTTGCCCCTCTGGGCAGTCATGCTGCTAGTAGTAGTAGTAGTGTGTGTGTGTGTGTGTGTGTGTGTGTGTGGGTGCGTGCGTGCGTGCGTGCGTGCGTGCGTGCGTGCGTGCGTGTGTGTGTGTGTGTGTGTGTGTGTGTGTGTGTGAGAGAGTGCGTGCGTGCCTGCAAGCGTGCGTGCGTGCGTGCGCGTGCGTGCGTGTGTGTGATAACCGCAATCAATAAAATGAGCTGAACCGACATTTGTGTACTTTATTCATGCAATGGAAAAACGGTGGAGACGATGATTGTGCAATAGAACGATGAAAAGAAATGGTGTAGAGAAAAAATATGAATTCAAACAAGTTGTCGTACTAAAGGACACTGAAACAAAATTGAACTATTATAGAAAATCTAAATTAGAGAAATAACACTAAGAACAACAGTAGTGAAATTTACAAGTGTGAATTTTAACAATCAAGGCGAGAGCAACAACGAATGCGTGTGCTAACAATAAACTTTCAAATGGAAAAATGAACAAACAAGAGAAAGAATGAAGGGAGGACAAAGTGATAACACATAACAACAGTACATTTCACCTAGAACATTAATTAACAGCCAAGCTTGGCCGCACCAAAACACGACACGTTACAATTGAACAATTTAAACCCAATTATACTATCTTTCTGTACACACAAATTAGGATTATACAGACGCTGATAGATAGCTTCCAACACTTTTAACTGTAGTCCATAACCATGATGACCACGGCACAATACAGTGAACGAAGAGTCGGAATACGAATTGCAACAATCAGGACTAGCTAGCAGATGATTGTACACTGAAGACTTGCTACCACGAAACCTACCCACAACACTAACACTCTCACCGGCACTCTCACCATCACTCCCATCATTACTCTCCGACTCACCGCTCCCTTCGCCGTCCGTTCCATCCTAAGCTTCCTCTGCACTCTCTCTGTCTCATCCATCCCGCCTGACCAGGTCCATTGAACGTAACTCGGCCGTCACCCTGCTGTCACGTCCCTCCTTTCGCCCTTGTCCGTTGAGTGCGTAGCTTCTGTTGTAGTTGGCTGTTGATCGTCTTGGTCGTTCAATTGTGGGCTTGGATGGTGGATTAGTTGTGGTTGCTGTAGATTGCTCTGTTGGTGTTGGTGCGGGAGCTGCTGATATGCAAGGTGGGTCTTTTTGAGTCGGCATTTGTAGTGTTAATGCCGCTGTCAGTGTTGCTCGCGGTCTGCCACTGGCAAGCTCAACAGCCGCAAGAACCGATGGCGGAGGATCAGGAGGAGGCAGTGGTACCGGGACCGCAAGTGGCACCGCCTCAGCCAAAGCCGCCGGGGGCACTGACGAAGGAACCACCGACGGCAGGAGCAAAGGCGGCGACAGAAACCAACCCGATGAGCCACCACGCCCATTCTCCTCCACCACCGCCACCAGCGACAGCGGAGCAAGCACAGTTTGTGAGCTAGGATCCGCGGGTTGTGTAGGTAACGGCTGTGTGGTTAATGGTTGCTTTCTAGGTCGCCCTCGTTTCGGTCTTTATTGTTGTGCGAAAGGTGGAAGTATGTGATATGGTGTGTGTTGTTTGATGCGTGCGTTCAGGTGCTGAACAGTCCTACCAACATACCGACTAGCACATTGTCAGCATTCAAAGTTGTAAATAAGATGACTACGGTGATGGGCTGGTAGGACATTCTTCTGCACCGTAAACGCACGCATCGTCGTAAAGACTGGCACGACGTGTACTGCGTAGTATGTTCGACGAACAACAGACTTGACTGCACTACAAACTTTAGCCGACTCCTGCCCTTTCCACGGCAAACATAAATATACGGGTACAACGAGCAGGACCAACCATAGGAGCCTTCGTAGTTAGTTCGACTTTCAACAACTTCTGCAACAACAACTCAGGGTACCCATTCTTCACAAAAACTGTACGGAGAAAATCAAGCTCTTCCTGCAGCTTGCAGGACGAACAAATACGCTTCGCACGATCTACAAGGTTACGCACTAAGTTTACTTTAGATTGAGACGAACAATATGAGTCATATACAATGTACTGACCAGTAAACGTCGGCTTTCGATAAACGGTTGTCAGAAAATCACTACTAGTTTTTCCACAAGCATATCCAGAAATAACAATTCGTTGAACTGCTCTTGCTTTCTTTTTTCTTCTTCATTTTTCTCTTTTTTCCTTTTGTCTCTCTTTATTTTGCATCTTTGCTTCGGTCCGTGGTTGGTTTCACGCTTGCTTCCTTTTTATTGGCTATTTTCATTATGTGCCATGAAGTGCAAACAGTAAATAAATAAATATAAATCTAGGGGGACACCGTGGTGACGCTGGTACTCATCGCCTCCGCTCTCGAGGGTGCCCCGGAACGACGACGCGTACAGGAAAAGCCAAACATTTTGCATGTTATCTGCATTGTAGTCATATCATCACTTCACAACTGCAACTTGTATGCGACCAAGGATACATCAGAGTGGAGGCTGCTGAACAGACCAAGATCTTCCACGTTGAATACGCGGTAGCGGGCGACGACTTCGATTTTTCACTTTTTAGCTTTGCTGTGCTGAGCGAAGTGAGTCACTTCTTTGCGTTATGGAGTTTTGACATCTTGCTGTCCTGTTCGCACTTTGGCTGGTGTTTTCGGGGATGACGCAGATTCCAGAAAAGCTAGCTACTATCCCTGTCATACTATTCTTGCTCCCCAGTACTTTTGCCCTTCTCTTTCTCATTGTGAACCAAATACTGTAAACGACGAGCAGTTAGCCCAGTTCTTTTGTTGCATGGCAATGTGCCTGTTGGACAAAATGCAAAACATCGTCACTCCCATTGCTTTACAGCACGACATCTTTGGCTTGCGATGACTGTCGTCTTTCGATAATGTGAATCATGCCTTCCTATGGTTCCAATAATGTCATCTGTCTGTCTTTCATGCCGAGAGAGCCACACAGAGAGCAACAGAACAGGAGCGAAAATTAGTCAAAAAAAGTCGGAGAAAGTACCAACATGGTTGTCATTAAAATTCTGAAATTGGTCCACCTAGCGCAACCTTAGTCTCGTCTTGACGTTTCCTTCATTCTCCTGGGTTTTTACCAATAACCAGTGCATGCCGAAGTAGGTGGTGTTATGTGTGTGCAGCAAAATATCGAAAAAAAAGACCAACAAGTAGGAATTCATTGGTCAGAAAAAAATACGTCAAATAGTTGTGGCGTGTAAACCACTTTGAGTAGTAGCGTACTCGAGCGATAAGTGCACTATTTTTTAATGTCCACCACAGATGGGGCGCTATTCAAGATAGGGCACTATTCAAGAGAGGGCAATATGTTAAAAGCAAAGAAAGCAACGAAACAGAGCCTAAAGTTTACTGCAACCAATCAAAAAAAAGGGCAGCAAGAACTGTGATTTTGATTCTGACATGGACAAAAGCAGTATCAAAGGATCACCAAACTTGCACATGAGCTTGCTTCCAAGCCGGCAGGGTGGGGAGGGGGGGGGGGGGAGGGGGGGGGGGCATTATACAAGAGACGGGTTTCTTTTTTCACTGGCTCTTAGAGACTAGTGCAAATTCGAGATAGGGCTCTAATCGCGAGAGCACGATAGTGGTCAATTCATCAGCCTTGTAAGCTGTTGCATGCTGCAATCCCAGCACAACTTAGTACGGCTTCTGTTGTAGTATCGCTATCATCGTCTCCGGCAATGGGCGTCAAAGATTAAAGTTATGCAGAACTGCGACAACAAGGCACAATCTGACAGTGGTACTGAAACATTCGACGACCAGACACCTAGCTCCAACACATGTACCAAGCACCAACCAACAACTTTCCAACTTGGACGTCTCAGGTGTGCGAAGTTCCAAATGAATGGAGTTAAAGTGCAGCAAAGATATGCACAAGCTGTGTTGCGGGGTAACAAAGAATGCCGAACATTACAGGATGAGTAATGAGAATAGTAAGACAATTCGACGTACCGATCATACTCCAACTTGAAGACGCAAAGTAACAGACCACCCAACCCGAAGGTATGTAATAATACATGAAGAGGGGAAGCCAAGCGAAGACGATTTCTTGTTTTACAAAGATCACAGCTCACAGGCAAAGACAAAAAATTGCATAGTGGGAGCATAGTGTTGATGAGGCTTTTTGCCCTCAGCCGACCTGAGGTCTTGACGTCATGGGAATTGTGACAAACATGCAGAAAAGTTCCTACATCACTTCACGTTGGTGCAAATATAATGGGCAAGTTACTAACTTGAAGTTAGGGTTGGTTCGAGTATTGCCGGTGCGCAGCAGTGGGCTTCTTGCAACCCGCTCCCGGTGCATTGTATATGAACTAGTGCAGTCGTAACAAAATCATACGGTAAATAATCGCAAGGCAAAGGCGGCAAAGTTGGGCAGTGCTCAACTCTTGCGATTTGCTCCGGCATTTATCAAGTGCAATTTTGACCAAAAGTGGTTTGTGAACCGTTCGCGCCGGGGACCGTCGGTGCCGGGAGCCAGATTTTGTAAAAATTTCAAACCAAGGCTCGTCCTAATTTTTCCTAAATTGAAGGTAAAGATGAGATTTGCCATTCTTGTAGTCGCTTCAAGATCGCATAGCAAGTCAGCATACCAACCCGTCCTTCACGGTTGCTCTGCTTGTCAGTTGTGTAACTTATGAGACAAAATATAATTGAAACTAATAAAAAATGTGAAGGATACATTGGCAAGTTCTTGTAACATCATCAACGTTTGCATGCATAATTTCGACAACATCTCTTACTAGACTGCAATAAAAGGTGTAGAAGTAATTTCATAATCTCCAGTAAAAGGTAGCACCGAGTGACCATCACTAAAAGCCCTTGAACTACTGAAGAAAGAGGGAATTCAACCTTCAGTTGACTAACCTGTGGTACCATTTGGGCGCATTCTGCACTACTTTGTAGTAGATTTGGTACTCGATCCATATGCCGGACGGATCGGGAGCTGGCTCACCGCCCGGTCGCCGCCAATTTGGCTGATATGAACCAACCCCTAGGTAAAATTTTAAAAAGATATTCCACAGATGTACGTTTCTCCGTATTGCTGGTGACGGCTGAACAGGTGTGCTTGTCTAAAAATGTATCGTGACCTTAGGAAGGCTGTTGGTCATACTTTCAGCATTTAGGCTCCTCCTCTTATACATCAATATTTTCTTCCTTGTATTGTATTTATTTAAAAGGATTCTCCAAAAGCAAATGGATGCTTATCACGGAAGTCTCCCACATAAATATCGCAAGAAAAATGGGGAAATGGGGAGAGGAGAGTGGAAGATGAAGCATGGGAAGAAGGGAAACAAGTACCTAAATATCAAGGTATAAAAGCAGGAAAGAAATCGACGAGGGAAGAAATCACCTTTGCAGATAATAGCGGGACATTTAGATGAAAAAAAACCAGCAAGGATTAATTTCAAGGAAAAAAAATTCTCAAACGGAAAAGTTCGGAATTCCAGTCAGAGAATATCTATGCTGAGAGTAATGAGCCTTTAGAGCAATGCGAAAATTGACAGAGGACTTAACGCAGCGGATGTGTTCTGGAAGTTTGTTCCATTCCACAGATAAACTGAAGAGAGGGGATTTAAGGAAATGGGCGCCAGAACGAGGTAAAACTATAGAGGACGGGTGACGACAACTAAGGGATACATTGAATTTGAAACGAATTAGCAAAGACGGAAACTGGTAAAAGACATGATGAAAATACAGCAAGGACAGAATCTGACGACGCCACTTCAGGGATGAACAGTCACAAGTACGATTAAGAATCTGCTTCGAGGTTTCCCACTCAGGAGGGTGCCGGGTCTTACAAAGCAGATATGAACGAGCAGCAACGGCTTGCAGTCGGTCTAACGTAAGCGAATCTGAATGGGATACGGCGAATGACCAGACAGGGACTGCGTATTCTAACAGTGGTCGTACGTAACACTTGTAGAGCAAATTCACGGTTGAAGCAGAAAGGAAATGGGCCATATGGCGCAACAGAAAAACACGACTGCGAAACTTATGGGTGATAGATTTTATATGGTCAGAAAAATTTAGTGAAGGAGTGATAGTCACGCCGAGATGACAGTGGCTATCACCTTTCTGAATAGGCACACCGTTCATTGTCAAGGGGGATGACGAGCCGGGGGCTAATGCATATTTTTGAAAGGGTAGGTGGACGCATTTACTGGTGTTAAACGTCATGGCAGTAGCTCATGACCATTGACAACACTTATCAATGTAAGTCTGGAGCAATGCATGATGGATAGGAAGTGAGGTGTTTGCTGGAGAAACAAGAATTAAATTAGAGTCATCAGCAAAAAGGGATAGGGTACTAGAAGCAGGGGCATCAGGAAAGGAGTTGATGCACAGGTTAAAAAGAAGCGGGCCGAGATGGGAACCTTGGGGTACGCCAGCGGTGATGGGCAAAGGGTCAGAAAGAGTTTGGCCAATGCGAACGCAAATACTACGATCACTGATGAAGTCCTTCACCCAAGAACAGGCAGAAAGAGAACACCAACCTGAAACAGATTGAATAACTAAATGATGACTAACTCTGTCAAAGGCCTTAGAAAAATCAAGGAACAGCTGGTCACAAGAAGACTTAGAGTCAAATGCACGCGAAACAATTGAGGTAAGCTGTACCAATTGGTTAACTGTTGACCTCTTTCGACAAAAGCCAAACTGGCTGGAACTGATAATTTTATGGCTCTCAACAAACGAGTAAAACTGACGGCTAATCATAGACTCATACAATTTGGCAACTGCATTTAACAGCGATATAGGACGGTAATTGACTGGGTGAGAAGGATTACCTTTTCCCTTGAACACAGGTACAACAACGGCAGATTTCCACTCCCTGGGCTGAGTACTGGACAGCAAGCAGCAGTTGAAAAGGGCGGAAAGAGACTGTGACGTGACCTCAGCTGTTTCACGGAGGATGCGATTGTTCAGCAGTCCTGCGGTTTTACGTTGAATGGGAAGTCTGGATAGCGTGTCAAATACGGACTGCACAGAGAATGGTTGTATGGAGAACTTCACAGTGGACGTGGGTGTTAAAATACCAGCTGAGTGCAGGTCAGGTGGTAGCAGTGGCGCCTGGCTGTAGCCCGCAAACACTTTGGCTAGGAGATTCGTCTTTTCCGTATTACTCGTGGCTGGGTAGGCTTGGTTGTCATGGTAGAGGTCAGGGATAACCGGAGACGGGCGATTCACATTACAAAGGATCTTTGCTTTGCGCCACCATGTACGAGTTCCATGATGCTGAGCCATGTCTCTCGCCATCCTCTCGTGATAATGGCGTTTCGCCTTCCGGAGCAAGGAAGTAAGACAGTTACGTGAGAGTCTATACGCTATCCAACTATCTGTAGATCCGAGACGTTTGGCTATGGCGAAGAGGCGATCCCGAAGCCGCCTCTGACGATGGTGAACAGCAGAGTACCAAGGCTTGTTCGATGGAAATGTGCTTCTCCGGACAACGGGAACAAACAACGATACAGAGTCTTCCAGCGCTGTGCGCCACAATGACCAGGCCTCGTCAACTGTTTGCGCATTTTGGACGGCATCTAGCAAGGGTAGTTGCCACACGTGGTTGTTAAATGCTTGCCAGTCCGTGTGGGCAAAGTCGAGCCAGGTGTTTTGTGCAGAAGATATTTGGGCTGTGGAGCCTGCTGATCGGTTGTGGACGACATCGAAAACTACAGGACAGTGATCAGATACCGGTGGGAGAATGGTGAGATGGGAGACTGCTATTGGAGCATTAGTGATAACTAGGTCGAGTAGTGATGAACTCTTACCACTTGCGGAGTAGCGGGTAGGCTGTTGATCCACAAGTTGCGATAAGCCCAGATCATCCAGGGTGTCAACCATGCATGTACCAGCAGGTGTATCAGGATCGGATGCTAGCCATTTCGAGAGGCGAGGGTTAAAGTCGCCAATGACAAATATGGAAGCTTGAGGACAAGATATTGATTGAATGCAGGTCCGGAGTGCGCTGCAGAACTGATCAGGTGGCTGCCAAGGAGGACGGTAACAACAGAACACAAACGTGGAGTTGGGGCGATGCTCTAGTTCTATGCACACAATTTCAATGGTTGGATCAGCAGGCTGAAGATCTGGACGATGTTTGGTAGCATGGGAAATGGAAGGGTCCTTCATCCGTTAAGGCAAAATGTCGTTGCATTTTGTGTTCTTGTCATGATATTTCGGTTGGCATTAGACATTAATATGTCCGTAATCCATCTCCTACATAAGGTATCAGTGGTGTTGTCCATTGCTCTTACAGGCATTTGAACCTCCGAGAGCATGGAGTCCTTTCGAAAAAATCGGTGAAGCATAACCGTTTCTGGACAGGATATCACCAGAACACAACTCCCATCCAGGCGCATGACACCAAAGTGTGAAAATGAGAAGCAGTTTGAAAGTCCGTGTGGCTTGAAGAAGTGCCCAGAAGCCGGCCAGCCACTGCTGTACCAGCACAATGGTGCAGGTCCGCACACAGCCAAAATCAACACGCGTGGATTTGTTGGGCAGGGGAAATCAAAAGCGTTCGACATTAAGGTTTTTGTTCAGCCAGCGGAAAGTCCCGATCTCAATGTCGACGAATTGGTGTTCTTCCACAGCCTGTAGACAGACATGTATGTATGGCTTCTTCCATGTCATTCTGGAGAGTGACGGAGACCACAACTACCAGCGCCACAGCAAAGGTCGTGAAGCTCACAGTTGGAGCATAGAACTTGGCGATCTCCATGAACAAATCGTGTCTCGGCAATTTGTAAAGGCTGCGGAACAAAAGTTGGCAGCGCTGGAGGTGAAAGTCAGCAGGATGCAGATTAGATGTCATCAGGGAGTGAGTCGTCATCAGATTCAGACGAAGAGTGAGGCTGGACTGCTTTTTAAAATTGAAATGAGCCGGGTGACATCTGCAAATAACTTTCTCAGATATGCTGCTTTGTTTTCCACTCTGCAAAGCGTGTTTGCAGCCATAGATCGCTTTGAACCCAACTGGAAAAAATCAAAGAAGTTTTGTTGAACGGAGGAAGTACTTGTCTTATCTTGTAGTGCTCTGGCTCCTGATCACGATGGTCTTATTCGTTTTTCTCTGCCGTGACTGGAAGTGGGTGAAAACTTGAAATGAAGGTCCCCAAAATTGTCCCGAAGTACAGTGACGTCACGCCGGACTTGACCACCAGGAGTACATTCGTCACCAAAAACGAAGTCCAGCCCATATGCTGGTGATTGTGCCAACTGTCCGATGTACGGTGCATATGTGCCTTCTGAACTCGGACACTGATGTGTACGTTGTACACAATGAGAACGTCAAAAAGGGACAAAACAAATAAAAGTCGACAGCAGTATGTCGCACTGGTACTTCCTTTGCGAAGCTCCAGTTAGCTCTTTGTTTTGTTTCTGATTACGAAGGAGTAGGAGGATGTTTGTTTGCTGTTAGCGTGACACACATACATCATACTTGTAAATGACTTTGTTGTATCGAAGGTGGCGATGCAGCCCATGCGGCTCTGAAATGAAAGACGTCGGAGCTTGTCATCTCCGTCTTCACCAACTAGGGGTGTCATTGGGTAGTAGGGTACCTGTGCTACCGGTAATCAGAGCGGGTATTCAGGTTCCAGTTTGTTCCTTAGAACCCGATCGGGTGGTGGGAGTACGTTGTTTTTGCAACGGTGCATGTGAGAAGCATGGCTATGTGCTTAGTGTAAACTTTCTATGTAGCACAAGTGCACACTCACAGTAAAAACGATGTCAAAAATACCCGATAGGGTACCCGTGCTACCCGGATGGACGATAGGGTACCCGTGCTACCCGGATGGAAATACCCGATAGGGTACCCGTGCTACCCGGATGGAAATACCCGATAGGGTACCCGTGCTACCCGGATGGAAATACCCGATAGGGTACCCGTGCTACCCGGATGGAAATACCCGAACTCGTTACCCGACCAAACCCCTACCCGTTGCAGCCATATCAGCAAAAGTAGCTACATTGCGTTCCTTTGGGGCTCGGGTTGTTGGGTTTATCGCCTGCCGGAGGTGTACTGTTTTCTGCACACGCACTCATCATCGTGTTGTTCCTCACATGAAAAGTTCAAAATGTCGACGTACTTTCGTGCTCACAAAATAAACCTAAGATCATCTAGGAAGAAGTCAAAAGGTGAACACTCGGCTCCTTTTTTATTTTGATTTGGCTGCTGTACGTGGGTCTCTGTCTCTTTGGTACTCTCCTTCTGTACGTCGTACAAATACGGCCATCTGGGTTGGATCACAGAGTTCAAAAGGCACACGTGCACCGTACATCATGGTACATCGGAACAGCTGGCTCGATCGACCAGCACATAGACTTGACTTCCACATTCGACGAATGTGGAAGGCTTGGCTTGGCTTGGCTTGACCTCCACATTCGACGAAAGTGGAGGTAAAGTCCTGCGTGACATCACTCGGTACTTCGGGACAATTTTGGGCACCTTCCTTTCAAGTTTTCACCCACTTCCAGTCATTGCAGGGAAAATGATGAAGCACAACATCGTGATCAGGAGCCAAAAGACTACAAGGCAAGGCAAAAAAAACATTTTGGTGAATACAAGCCTGATTTTCAAGATGCACTGTGGGCACACAAGTCTGGTTTTAGTGTTGCCATACATAGAAATACCTGTCTTACTCTGTGCTGCGCTGACGAGTCCACAAAGGACGAAACAGTTCTGTCCGCAGATTGCACATTTTGCTCCTGCTCTTGTAGCAGTTGAGCACTCTTTGCTGTTTGTGTTATGCAGAGCTCACTGACTTGTCAGTTTGAGCACTCTGGCAAGGCACGTTCGGGCCTGGTTTAAATCTGGCTTTGGAAAATTTATTTTTCATTGCTACCAGGTTCGGCCTCATTTCCTCTGTGCTGCACTGACGACGAGTCCACAAAGGACGAAATAGTTCTGTCCGCAGATTGAGAAATACCTGTCTTATATAGAAGCCTGTCTCATGTAGAAGCCTGCAAAAATTCCCCCCAAAAGTCAATCTAAGACCCGGCTTTTATACACCGTCACGCTGAATTATGCATCTATGAGCGACATCTACAGAACCGCTGGTAGAGTAGACGTGTACACAAGTCTTGTCCTGGGCACGTTTTTTCTTCTTTTTTTCAGCTCCAGTAAAGCTGTATTTTTCATTGCAAAGCCGTCCTCGATTGTTGTGTTCGTTGTTCAAACCAAGTGGACATTCAATCAAGAAGGCAGCAGACATAACAGCCTGATTGGAGTTTCTCGTGGCATAGGACGGCCACACAGAGACACTTGGAGATTTTCTCAATATAAAATGCCGTATGTACGATACAGACTTCAATTTGTGCGATATCATAATTGTTCGTGATCTACCACATCGAGCAGAACGGGTTCCAAACACACGCTTAACGATGGCTAGGCTGCCGACCTGACTGGACAAATGATCCCTGGCTTCACCAGACGCCAGAAGTCGGAAACCATGTCCTTTGCCACAACGTCCATCTCCAAAATGAACTCCACCTTCGTCTAAAAAGGCTTGAAATACTCAATATTCAACCAAGATTCGTGGTCTCACGACGAAGAACCAGTCTTTGCGGTGGGCAAAATATGAAGTTGACTGTTGAGCTGGCAGCTAAGCTCGTTGCTATCAATGACTCCAACTGGGGAAAGTATTCCTGCAAGAAGCTCGCAGGAGAGCTTGCCTCCGCGGGATATCCATGTTCACCTGCATCTGTGAGACGATGGTGTAAAGTTCTTGGTGCAGTTCGACGCAGGCGGTACATCAAACCGAAGCTCTCCACTCGCCATCGTCAGAATCGTCTCTCTTGGGTTCTGGCCAGGTATACCAAGCGATCGAGGAAATTCGTGGACTGTTTAGACATCGTCCATGGGGACGAAAAATGGTTTTATCTAATGAAGGACGGAGCTGTGTGCAGAGTATTTCGTCAGTTCACTGTGAACGAATCGACTGGCGAAGTGGAGCGTACCGTACAAATGCCCGCAGACGGCTCTGTGTACCATAAATCACGTATGCCTAAAGTCATGTTTCTAGCTGCGACAGCTCGCCCGCGACCAGAGTATGGATTCGATGGCAAGATCAGAATTTGGCCCTTCACCCTGGAGCGCAAGGCGAAGCGCAGCGATGCACGTACAGGCACAGTGGCTGGTGAAACTGACATTCTCGAGAGTGTCAGCGTGAATGTGGAGGAGTATCGCAAAGTGATGCTAAAAAAAGACGGCGTGCTGGATGCGATGCGAAGTAAGATGTGGTGGTACAAGCGCGGATCGGGGAAGCCTGAGGCTGGTGATACACTGTACTACCAGCATGATGGAGCGCGCCCGCACACGGCGAAAGTCAACGAAGGTCATTGGGCTCGTCACGGGAAGAAAGGTGGATTCAAAATCGAAGTTGTTACGCAGCCTGCGCAATCACCCGACCTCAATTGTAACGATCTCGCCTTCTTCGCCAGCCTCCAGACGGAGAACGAGTTGGTGGTGAAGAAGAACGTGAAGGACCTCATCGAAGCTGTGAAGAGCGCATGGGAAGAGTATCCAGCGGAGCGCATGGATTCAGTTTGGCGTCTGTTGTGGGCTTCCTTCAAGGGTATCCTTTCTGACGATGGTGGGAATAATTATTCCCATTACACAGGCAGCCATACTGCTCATGCTAAGTGATCCAGAGCAGGTGACAAGCATGACAGGTCCTTTCCTTTCGAGAAATTCAAAGCATGCGAGACCACACGCGACCAACTTGCAGCCACCTTGGACTCTGTACAGAACGAAATTGTTTCGTCGACTGATATCAGCGAGGACGACACCTCCAGCTCGGCGTGATGCGCACCATCCGACAGAACATTGTCTTAGAACGTAACTGTAGACTTCAGACTATCACCCTGTGTAATAAATTACTGATTCTGTAGCTTCTGTCGTGAGTAATATCAAGTTTCAATTCGCTAGCCAAACTGCGACAATTTCGATGACGCGGAGGAAGTACATCTGTGTGTAGTTGAAGGTCCAGTGATAAAAGTTCTATTAGATTTGATGACATGGGCAACAAACGAGAGCTTATCCGATAGGGATTCGACTTTGATATTTTCTGGCTGTTGATTGTGCTGGCCAACACCAACATGGACATCCTAGCCTAGGGCCGCACACAGTCCAGGATGATACCGAGTTAAGTCAATGATCTCACAGAACCTTCCACCTTTGCTGGCGCTAGTGACACGAATAGGAAGGACCGCAGCAGGATTACTAATTAACGCTATGCAACAGTTTGGCCAGTTTAAATGTTTAGAAAATCGTCATAGGAGTTGCAAAGCTTGGCATTAGAGAAATGGTCACTCTATATCTGAGGAAACTGAATCAAAGAGATTTGCAGGGCTCAAGCAAAGTCCAAATGCTAGAGCACGTTCGTACTATTGACTGCCTAGCCAGAATATGACAAATAGCGGGTGGTCTTCAGGACATATTGGGATATGCCGGAACGCACTTTTGATGCCTAGCTTCACAAGATACATTGGCTGAGGTGGGGGCATACTAGTAGTTTCTGTTTTCACACGTTAAGACGTACTGAGCAGAGTATGGGAAAGGAAGATTATGAACGCTTGCAACAGGTATTTGCAGTTCATGTTGGGATCGTGATCCCGTTAAACTACTGGGCTGGCGGCTGAACTTTTGCGGGAATACTTGTTACGTGGATGATCCTTGTCACAGCGGTTGCAAATGTAGATTAGCTGGCAGATTGACCATATGCAATTGCCGAGATTGAGGTTGAGGTAGATGACGGCGCCTGCATTGTTGCGGGTGAGCAGCGAAGATGATACTGTTTGGGCTTGGTGTGCTATTTCGAGATGAAAGAAAGGACACATGTTGTGTGCAGACACCAGGTGAACAAGGTTTCATGACATACATTCAGGCCTAGCTTCGCCTGGGATACAGAGTGGCCAAGTATTTATGTCAATGGTATCAAATTACTTGCCTGGCTGGGAAGCGAGAAGCCTGCAAAAGCGCTGATTTTACAAAGCCTCTGTGAAATACTGCCTGGTGACCTGCAAAATCCATGCAGTGGGATAACAGCCTTCCTGCAGTGTGATGGAAGTGCATTACTAATCACAACATTCATATGGAGATAACCTGCTGCCGACCAAGTTGTGATAGCATGCAGACGTCCACGAGCCGGGCCAATGGTGCCCACCACCGCTTCAACTGATATTGCATCACCGGAAGAACTAAATTTGAGCAAAAAAACTTATGGTTATCAACTGCCTCCAAGGTCTAAGGCAACAGTAGGTCAGAGAAGTTCCAGCAGGATATGAACCTGCTGTCATCATATTTCCAAGCACCTATCTTGATCACCCAGCCAGCAGGGAGTTGATTATGCAGCACTCTTGCCATTGTCGGCTAACACAGCTGGTGACGCTAGTACTGTCCATGGTTGCGGCAAGACAGAGGTTCCAACCTTGTCCGTGATGGCAGAATGAACTTCATCCTGAATTACTTCTCGAATCCCAGATGGACCCAAATTGGGCGAGGGGCCGACTAGCAATTCGCACATGCCGTTGGTGAGAGCGGCAGAGTCATCTGAATGCTGTGTACTCCATGTCATACAGCAATCTCTGAGCCAACATGCACAGGTGTCACTGAAGCCTGGTTTTGAAGTAAAAAGTTAATTATTTCAGAAAATCAGATGCTAATAAAAGCAAGTCCACAGTAGACGACGGCATTGTTTCAGGCACCAACAGCCATCAATGAAGTCTGATTTTGAAGCGTGGAGATGAGAGAATGAAAATCTGATTCTAGCACAAGCTAAGAGTTGCCAATAATATGACTTTGCAGTGTAGCCAACATCAAAAAAGAAAGTGAAAGCAAGCAAGCAGTCATGCACATGCACGAACGACACCATGTTGGTTGGCGTTACCATTGAAGATCCATGTGACATGTGACGTCAGGCTAGGCATGCGCAAAGCTCTGCATTGGCAATGCAAGTGGAATACCACATAGCACTTAACCCTTGCCATGCTGGGGCCCCTTTTCTCCAATCAGCCGGCTGTCCAGCGCACTGACTCTCTTTGTGTAGTTTGCGCACACAGCTCTGAACGAAATTTATTCTCATTTCACTCCACCTTGATGGATTTTCATCATCCTGGGCTCGTTGGAAAGATCAGGACCAAGCGAATCCATCATGGTAGATCTCAGCGACATAGACACACCAGGGCCACTTCCATCTCCTCTCCAAACTACTCCACCGTGCCTCGGAACGGCACAACTCAATTTCACGTTCTTGTTCAGCATCTTGCCCAAATTCAACCGATTTTCACGATTCGAACTCCGCTGGAAAGCTGAGATCCAAGCACTATATTTGATGTCCATCACTCATGCGTCGTGCCAAAGGGAAATCCCCTAGCCTGCTCCAAATAAATGCGAAGTCATAAACCAAAAAAATCGCGTTTGCTCCGGGCCGTAATCTCGGTGTTCATCATGTCGCCGCTCAATGAGTCATTATCCTATAGCGACGAAATTTGTATCTTCGGAAAGATAACCTCAAGACCTTTCCTTTGGTGTATTGATTGTCTTTATGCGTCACGGATTTACCATAGTTTGTACACTGATATATGCACTGCGATATAACCCTTTGTGGACGGACTGTACGAGTTTTGATCTAATAATAATAATAATAAGAAGAAGAAGAAGAAGCTCGAAACTCGAAACGCGAATTTTTCTGAGCGCACCGCACGTTTTCGGCGATATTTTTTTACACAAATCGAAAGACGAAATCCATATCTTTCCAATGGTGCTAAATTCGCCGGGGGGTCCCTAGTCAAAATGTTGACGAAACCGGCCGCGCAAGAAAGAAATTGAGAGCTTCCGCGAGCATGCAGAACTAACATTGCAGTACGAGTACTGTCATGGCACGACGATACCGACGATGCCATCGGCATGATTCTGAACTGGAACTCTAACGTGGACAGTTCTGGCGACCTACTTGACGAGTCTGATGACGACGAGTTCGAAGTGGACAGTGATAGTGATGATGATACAGTCGTCCCTCTCTAATCCGGCACTTTATAATCCAGCACCCTCGATAAACCAGCACAATTTTCAGTAGCCAAAATGTCCTCTTCATGCACATTGCAGCAGTAAATCAGATTTGTTAATCCAGCACCCTCCCTAATCCAGCAGATTTTCGTGGCACAAATGGTGCCGGATTATAGAGGGACCACTGTATCCCAGATATTCAAGAAAACAATTTATCTGATGGATTGGCTGATACTGCTAGTAGCGAGAGCGGTGGCGAGGATGATGTTGGACAGCTTATCCTATCTACTTTCCAAAAATGTATGGTGGTGTATTGGCTAATGCACACCGATTTCGAGTTATTACTGAGTTTCGCATGTCGCTTCTTTCCTGTACAAATTTAGCAGTCCATAAAGGGATAATGTGCGATTTTTTGTGCATATATGCGCTCATGGTCAAGCACGTTATGTTTCAGAGCGCATATATGCGCTCCTGGCTCAAAAAGGGTTAAGTAGCGGTGCGTGACAAATGCAAACATGCCAGTATGCATTCTAACACAAAATAACTACCCTAATTGCCAGAGTATAAAGCACACCAGAGCATAATACACAGACCTAATTTTGCCAAACTTTAAAGCAACTCAAGGTATATCCAGAGTATATTACGCAGTCGTGATTTGAGAATATTTTTGATTACAAAGACAGTACTATAGTGTGATCAGAGCCAACATTTTCATAAAAATTACATCTGTAAATGCAAGTGTAACATATGGGGTTTCATGCACATCTTGTATTTGCAGTGTAGCTGGCGGAAGACACCAGAAATGTATGAATATGTTTCGTGTAGAGTCATTGACTCAGATGTGGTAAATTTGACTACAGTGAGATCCATAGTCATTAGACTACTTTGAAAGTGCACATATTCTCAAATTCCGGAGCGCAGTGTGCACAAGTGACTTGCGGCCTGAAATAGCGTATCTAAAGTTGAAAGTTGGAAGTTAGGTTGAGTTGGGTAACTCCGCTCTTCTTCCTCGCTCACCGGAGGAATTTCTCTAGTCTCCTCGCGCAACTGGGGAGCACTCCAATGGAGAGAGAAAGATTTTTATAGGGCGGCTTGGTGTGAGAGGTGAACTGAGACTTGACGGCGCTAACGGCGAATATCAAGACTTTACGGCCACGGAGCTGCGGGACTCTGCGCTGGTCGTCTATCCGTGTGGAGGCAAAGCAAACGCGGGCAACATTCTGCTGAAGCGAGCGTGGAGCTGAAGCTGGATTGGTGACTGAAGTACCTGCTTACTCCACAACACCGGCGCATAATGATGTGCATGTACAAGACTTCGTGAGTATTCAACTCAAATTCGTGTTCCGTCAGCGTCAGTATCAGCAAGTACAGTCATGTAGTACAATTTGTTCCCAAAATAACTTCGGGACAGTCTGTTCATGGTTTTCATTTGTATTGGACTCGTTCTCTACACTTGCAATAATTTAGCGGCAATTCTAACGTTGTAGCGTTGTTCTCTTGTAATTTAGTGGAACATGTATTGAGTAACTGAGTTTTATGTTTCGTTACATTGTCGTCAGATCTCCTGTGTACCGGTTTTGTGGCACAATGATTTAATATAGCCATTATATTTGGTCGTCTCCATTCTTGTGCAATCATGCATATGTAGGTTGGTTCTCTTCATGTTATTGTGACCAATTTCATAGATGTTGGTTGCCTTAATGCTTTCTCTCCCCTCTCCTCTCACCCAAGCTATTCTGCATAAGCGAAGCTGTGGACGCAGCATACTGCTGCTACACTTCAACGCGGGAATGCGTATAATAATAATAAAGTTGGAACTACACTCTGGAAAACACGGTACAATACTAGTGTGACAAAACTCACCCTGAGAGGTCCTTCCATGGTAGCTGATACAGCAGTAACTGAAGACTGCACATCACCAATTTTTCCATCCAAGTCACTTCGCATGTCAGATTGAACTGCAAAGTTGTCAACAAAAACACAAAGACAAATAACAAGTAAACAGTTTCCTCTGAGACAAAAATGCGAAAATACTCATAAAAAGGACACACTTCAGGCTCTTTACGAACACCTTGAAAGTTTTTGGTTTCACAAGTATACTTTTAAGCCTTCTCATCAGGTGAAATACAGGCAAGGGAAAAGGAACAGGAACAATGGATTAAGTAGTAGTAGTAGTAGTAGTAGTTGTAGTAGTAGTAGTATTTATTATTTTACTAGGGCAATCCCCACAGACTGTGAGTCTTTTTACAGGGTACCCTAGGTAAGTGCGTGAAATAGAGCTGAATGAAGAAAGCCGTAAGTGCGTGAAATAGAGTAAAGAAAAAAGAAAACGGTGGCTGCATACTGTGCCATTATGTGTTGCAAAAGAGGCTGCGAAGAGTACTGTTGAACATTGCAAAGGAGGCTGCCTGGCGGCATGCTGCTGGAAGCGAATTCCACCTGTCAGCAGCCAAGTAAGGCAAAGCATAGAAACCGTACCGTGACGAAGCATTAGGCAGGGCTAAAGCCAGGGCGGACTGTCCCCTGGTCAAGGCATTGGTATGGTTGCTATTTGATCTAAGTACAAAAAGCTCGGCAAGTAGAGGGCTGCGGCAGAGTACAGTAAGGAGGTGGAAAAACAGCGCAAAGAAGAAGATAGCTAATGTTTGGAGTATTATTACAAAAAGAATGAAGTTGAAGACACCACTGCAGCTGTACTTATTGTTGATAAATATGGTGGTAAAGGTACACCCGGCAATATGGCGGTAAACACACGCCTGCCCACACACGCTCTCTAGGCTGCAAAGTTCTAGCACAGAGCTCTCCTTCTCACCACCACCACCACCATCAGTTCGCGCCTGGCGCCTGGTCGATGCATGGTTGGAGGTATCCGGCATAGCAGGCTGGTACATCAAGTAGCGCATGGCAAATAGAAGATGACACAGCAACGACATAGCTCGATTGCGACGTACGTTTCGTCCCCGCTGGACTCATCAGGCAATCTTCTTCTTGGATGTCTTCATACGGAGCTTGACTCGGGAGAATGAAGTTGAAGACACAACTGCAGCTGAACTTATGGTTGATAAATATGGTGGTAAAGACACACCCGTGTGGCGTGTGTTTACCGCCATATTGCGAGGTGTGTCTTTACCACCATATTTATCAACCATAAGTTCAGCTGCAGTAGTGTCTTCAACTTCATTCTCCCGAGTCAAGCCCCGTATGAAGACATCCAAGAAGAAGATTGCCTGATGAGTCCAGCGGGGACGAAACGTACGTCGCAATCGAGCTATGTCGTTGCTGTGTCATCTTCTATTTGCCATGCGCTACTTGATGTACCAGCCTGCTATGCCGGATACCTCCAACCATGCATCGACCAGGCGCCAGGCGCGAACTGATGGTGCTGGTGGTGGTGAGAAGGAGAGCTCTGTGCTAGAACTTTGCAGCCTAGAGAGTGTGTGTGGGCAGGCGTGTGTTTACCGCCATATTGCCGGGTGTGTCTTTACCACAATATTTATCAACTATTATTACAAATACCAAACAAGGCCTTTCTTATATCCATACTATCTCTACACACACAATATAGCTATTCTTATTTCCATACTATTCCTACGCACACAATATAGCTATTCTTATATCCATACTATCCCTACACACACAATATAGCTATTCTTATATCAATACTATCTCTACACACACAATATAGCTATTCTTATTTCCATACTATTCCTACGCACACAATATAGCTATTCTTATATCCATACTATCCCTACACACACAATATAGCTATTCTTATATCAATACTATCTCTACACACACAAAATAGATATTGCGTAACAGCAAGGTACAATTGTGCTGAATGAAATCTAACCCAAGTGCAACACCATCTCCCTGCACCAGTTCTGGTATTTCTGCATGTGCAAGCCGAGGTGCATTCCTTCCCTTTCTAAGACGTCAAAGGCATGCAAGTTGAGGGCGGCAACCATCAACTTTGTTCGGATTTCACCGATTCTTACAGAACAGCTGTTAGCTTCACATGCATACATGCACGCAACCATACATACACAAAAACACCATACATACTGGTACACATCCCCACCTGCCTAATGGGACAAGAAAAGTTGGTTACTGTTCTTTCACCAGGTTGTCGCAAATCACAGTGATAATTGAGTATGACAGTGTACATGCCTGGTAAAGTGTTCAGTAGGGATAGACTGGTCACTAGCCACACTGGTCAGTAGGGGTAGACTGGTCACTAGTCACACTGGTCAGTAGGGGTAGACTGGTCACTAGTCACACTGGTCAGTAGAGGTAGACTGGTCACTAGTTACACTGGTCACTAGGGGTAGACTGGTCACTAGTCACACTGGTCAGTAGGGGTAGACTGGTCACTAGTCACACTGGTCAGTAGGGGTAGACTGGTCACTAGTCACACTGGTTAGTAGGGGTAGACTGGTCACTAGTCACACTGGTCAGTAGGGGTAGACTGGTCACTAGTCACACTGGTCAGTAGGGGTAGACTGGTCACTAGTCACACTGGTCAGTAGGGGTAGACTGGTCACTAGTCACACTGGTCAGTAGGGGTAGACTGGTCACTAGTCACACTGGTCAGTAGGGATAGACTGGTCACTAGTCACACTGGTCAGTAGGGATAGACTGGTCACTAGTCACACTGGTCAGTAGGGGTAGACTGGTCACTAGCCACACTGGTCAGTAGGGGTAGACTGGTCACTAGTCACACTGGTCAGTAGGGATAGACTGGTCACTAGTCACACTGGTCAGTAGGGGTAGACTGGTCACTAGTCACACTGGTCAGTAGGGGTAGACTGGTCACTAGTCACACTGGTCAGTAGGGATAGACTGGTCACTAGTCACACTGGTCAGTAGGGGTAGACTGGTCACTAGCCACACTGGTCAGTAGGGGTAGACTGGTCACTAGTCACACTGGTCAGTAGGGATAGACTGGTCACTAGTCACACTGGTCAGTAGGGGTAGACTGGTCACTAGTCACACTGGTCAGTAGGGGTAGACTGGTCACTAGTCACACTGGTCTGTAGGGGTAGACTGGTCACTAGTCACACTGGTCAGTAGAGGTAGACTGGTCACTAGTTACACTGGTCACTAGGGGTAGACTGGTCACTAGTCACACTGGTCAGTAGGGGTAGACTGGTCACTAGTCACACTGGTCAGTAGGGATAGACTGGTCACTAGTCACACTGGTCAGTAGGGGTAGACTGGTCACTAGTCACACTGGTCAGTAGGGGTAGACTGGTCACTAGTCACACTGGTCAGTAGGGATAGACTGGTCACTAGTCACACTGGTCAGTAGGGGTAGACTGGTCACTAGTCACACTGGTCAGTAGGGATAGACTGGTCACTAGTCACACTGGTCAGTAGGGATAGACTGGTCACTAGTCACACTGGTCAGTAGGGGTAGACTGGTCACTAGTCACACTGGTCAGTAGGGGTAGACTGGTCACTAGTCACACTGGTCAGTAGGGGTAGACTGGTCACTAGTCACACTGGTCAGTAGGGGTAGACTGGTCACTAGTCACACTGGTTAGTAGGGGTAGACTGGTCACTAGTCACACTGGTCAGTAGGGGTAGACTGGTCACTAGTCACACTGGTCAGTAGGGGTAGACTGGTCACTAGTCACACTGGTCAGTAGGGGTAGACTGGTCACTAGTCACACTGGTCAGTAGGGGTAGACTGGTCACTAGTCACACTGGTCAGTAGGGATAGACTGGTCACTAGTCACACTGGTCAGTAGGGATAGACTGGTCACTAGTCACACTGGTCAGTAGGGGTAGACTGGTCACTAGCCACACTGGTCAGTAGGGGTAGACTGGTCACTAGTCACACTGGTCAGTAGGGATAGACTGGTCACTAGTCACACTGGTCAGTAGGGGTAGACTGGTCACTAGTCACACTGGTCAGTAGGGGTAGACTGGTCACTAGTCACACTGGTCAGTAGGGATAGACTGGTCACTAGTCACACTGGTCAGTAGGGGTAGACTGGTCACTAGTCACACTGGTCAGTAGGGGTAGACTGGTCACTAGTCACACTGGTCAGTAGGGATAGACTGGTCACTAGTCACACTGGTCAGTAGGGGTAGACTGGTCACTAGTCACACTGGTTAGTAGGGGTAGACTGGTCACTAGTCACACTGGTCAGTAGGGGTAGACTGGTCACTAGTCACACTGGTCAGTAGGGGTAGACTGGTCACTAGTCACACTGGTCAGTAGGGATAGACTGGTCACTAGCCACACTGGTCAGTAGGGGTAGACTGGTCACTAGTCACACTGGTCAGTAGGGGTAGACTGGTCACTAGTCACACTGGTCAGTAGAGGTAGACTGGTCACTAGTTACACTGGTCACTAGGGGTAGACTGGTCACTAGTCACACTGGTCAGTAGGGGTAGACTGGTCACTAGTCACACTGGTCAGTAGGGATAGACTGGTCACTAGTCACACTGGTCAGTAGGGGTAGACTGGTCACTAGTCACACTGGTCAGTAGGGGTAGACTGGTCACTAGTCACACTGGTCAGTAGGGATAGACTGGTCACTAGTCACACTGGTCAGTAGGGGTAGACTGGTCACTAGTCACACTGGTCAGTAGGGATAGACTGGTCACTAGTCACACTGGTCAGTAGGGATAGACTGGTCACTAGTCACACTGGTCAGTAGGGGTAGACTGGTCACTAGTCACACTGGTCAGTAGGGGTAGACTGGTCACTAGTCACACTGGTCAGTAGGGGTAGACTGGTCACTAGTCACACTGGTCAGTAGGGGTAGACTGGTCACTAGTCACACTGGTCAGTAGGGGTAGACTGGTCACTAGTCACACTGGTCAGTAGGGGTAGACTGGTCACTAGTCACACTGGTCAGTAGGGGTAGACTGGTCACTAGTCACACTGGTCAGTAGGGGTAGACTGGTCACTAGTCACACTGGTCAGTAGGGGTAGACTGGTCACTAGTCACACTGGTCAGTAGGGATAGACTGGTCACTAGTCACACTGGTCAGTAGGGATAGACTGGTCACTAGTCACACTGGTCAGTAGGGGTAGACTGGTCACTAGCCACACTGGTCAGTAGGGGTAGACTGGTCACTAGTCACACTGGTCAGTAGGGATAGACTGGTCACTAGTCACACTGGTCAGTAGGGGTAGACTGGTCACTAGTCACACTGGTCAGTAGGGGTAGACTGGTCACTAGTCACACTGGTCAGTAGGGATAGACTGGTCACTAGTCACACTGGTCAGTAGGGGTAGACTGGTCACTAGTCACACTGGTCAGTAGGGGTAGACTGGTCACTAGTCACACTGGTCAGTAGGGATAGACTGGTCACTAGTCACACTGGTCAGTAGGGGTAGACTGGTCACTAGTCACACTGGTCAGTAGGGATAGACTGGTCACTAGTCACACTGGTCAGTAGGGATAGACTGGTCACTAGTCACACTGGTCAGTAGGGGTAGACTGGTCACTAGTCACACTGGTCAGTAGGGGTAGACTGGTCACTAGTCACACTGGTCAGTAGGGGTAGACTGGTCACTAGTCACACTGGTCAGTAGGGGTAGACTGGTCACTAGTCACACTGGTCAGTAGGGGTAGACTGGTCACTAGTCACACTGGTCAGTAGGGATAGACTGGTCACTAGTCACACTGGTCAGTAGGGATAGACTGGTCACTAGTCACACTGGTCAGTAGGGGTAGACTGGTCACTAGTCACACTGGTCAGTAGGGGTAGACTGGTCACTAGTCACACTGGTCAGTAGGGGTAGACTGGTCACTAGTCACACTGGTCAGTAGGGGTAGACTGGTCACTAGTCACACTGGTTAGTAGGGGTAGACTGGTCACTAGTCACACTGGTCAGTAGGGGTAGACTGGTCACTAGTCACACTGGTCAGTAGGGATAGACTGGTCACTAGTCACACTGGTCAGTAGGGATAGACTGGTCACTAGTCACACTGGTCAGTAGGGGTAGACTGGTCACTAGCCACACTGGTCAGTAGGGATAGACTGGTCACTAGCCACACTGGTCAGTAGGGGTAGACTGGTCACTAGTCACACTGGTCAGTAGGGATAGACTGGTCACTAGTCACACTGGTCAGTAGGGGTAGACTGGTCACTAGCCACACTGGTCAGTAGGGATAGACTGGTCACTAGCCACACTGGTCAGTAGGGGTAGACTGGTCACTAGTCACACTGGTCAGTAGGGGTAGACTGGTCACTAGCCACACTGGTCAGTAGGGATAGACTGGTCACTAGCCACACTGGTCAGTAGGGTTAGACTGGTCACTAGTTACACTGGTCAGTAGGGATAGACTGGTCACTAGTCACACTGGTCAGTAGGGTAGACTGGTCACTAGTCACACTGGTCAGTAGGGGTAGACTGGTCACTAGTTACACTGGTCAGTAGGGATAGACTGGTCACTAGTCACACTGGTCAGTAGGGATAGACTGGTCACTAGTCACACTGGTCAGTAGGGGTAGACTGGTCACTAGTCACACTGGTCAGTAGGGGTAGACTGGTCACTAGTCACACTGGTCAGTAGGGATAGACTGGTCACTAGTCACACTGGTCAGTAGTGGTAGACTGGTCACTAGTCACACTGGTTAGTAGGGGTAGACTGGTCACTAGTCACACTGGTCAGTAGGGGTAGACTGGTCACTAGTCACACTGGTCAGTAGGGATAGACTGGTCACTAGTCACACTGGTTAGTAGTGGTAGACTGGTCACTAGTCACACTGGTCAGTAGGGATAGACTGGTCACTAGTCACACTGGTCAGTAGGGATAGACTGGTCACTAGTCACACTGGTCAGTAGGGATAGACTGGTCACTAGTCACACTGGTCAGTAGGGATAGACTGGTCACTAGTCACACTGGTCAGTAGGGGTAGACTGGTCACTAGTCACACTGGTCAGTAGGGGTAGACTGGTCACTAGTCACACTGGTCAGTAGGGATAGACTGGTCACTAGTCACACTGGTCAGTAGTGGTAGACTGGTCACTAGTCACACTGGTCAGTAGGGATAGACTGGTCACTAGTCACACTGGTCAGTAGGGATAGACTGGTCACTAGTCACACTGGTCAGTAGGGATAGACTGGTCACTAGTTACACTGGTCAGTAGGGGTAGACTGGTCACTAGTCACACTGGTCAGTAGGGGTAGACTGGTCACTAGCCACACTGGTCAGTAGGGATAGACTGGTCACTAGCCACACTGGTCAGTAGGGGTAGACTGGTCACTAGTCACACTGGTCAGTAGGGATAGACTGGTCACTAGTCACACTGGTCAGTAGGGATAGACTGGTCACTAGCCACACTGGTCAGTAGGGGTAGACTGGTCACTAGTCACACTGGTCAGTAGGGATAGACTGGTCACTAGTCACACTGGTCAGTAGGGATAGACTGGTCACTAGTCACACTGGTCAGTAGGGATAGACTGGTCACTAGTCACACTGGTCAGTAGGGGTAGACTGGTCACTAGTCACACTGGTCAGTAGGGGTAGACTGGTCACTAGTCACACTGGTCAGTAGGGGTAGACTGGTCACTAGTCACACTGGTCAGTAGGGATAGACTGGTCACTAGTCACACTGGTCAGTAGGGATAGACTGGTCACTAGTCACACTGGTCAGTAGGGGTAGACTGGTCACTAGCCACACTGGTCAGTAGGGGTAGACTGGTCACTAGTCACACTGGTCAGTAGGGATAGACTGGTCACTAGTCACACTGGTCAGTAGGGGTAGACTGGTCACTAGTCACACTGGTCAGTAGGGGTAGACTGGTCACTAGTCACACTGGTCAGTAGGGATAGACTGGTCACTAGTCACACTGGTCAGTAGGGGTAGACTGGTCACTAGTCACACTGGTCAGTAGGGGTAGACTGGTCACTAGTCACACTGGTCAGTAGGGATAGACTGGTCACTAGTCACACTGGTCAGTAGGGGTAGACTGGTCACTAGTCACACTGGTCAGTAGGGATAGACTGGTCACTAGTCACACTGGTCAGTAGGGATAGACTGGTCACTAGTCACACTGGTCAGTAGGGGTAGACTGGTCACTAGTCACACTGGTCAGTAGGGGTAGACTGGTCACTAGTCACACTGGTCAGTAGGGGTAGACTGGTCACTAGTCACACTGGTCAGTAGGGGTAGACTGGTCACTAGTCACACTGGTCAGTAGGGGTAGACTGGTCACTAGTCACACTGGTCAGTAGGGATAGACTGGTCACTAGTCACACTGGTCAGTAGGGATAGACTGGTCACTAGTCACACTGGTCAGTAGGGGTAGACTGGTCACTAGTCACACTGGTCAGTAGGGGTAGACTGGTCACTAGTCACACTGGTCAGTAGGGGTAGACTGGTCACTAGTCACACTGGTCAGTAGGGGTAGACTGGTCACTAGTCACACTGGTTAGTAGGGGTAGACTGGTCACTAGTCACACTGGTCAGTAGGGGTAGACTGGTCACTAGTCACACTGGTCAGTAGGGGTAGACTGGTCACTAGTCACACTGGTCAGTAGGGGTAGACTGGTCACTAGTCACACTGGTCAGTAGGGGTAGACTGGTCACTAGTCACACTGGTCAGTAGGGATAGACTGGTCACTAGTCACACTGGTCAGTAGGGATAGACTGGTCACTAGTCACACTGGTCAGTAGGGGTAGACTGGTCACTAGCCACACTGGTCAGTAGGGGTAGACTGGTCACTAGTCACACTGGTCAGTAGGGATAGACTGGTCACTAGTCACACTGGTCAGTAGGGGTAGACTGGTCACTAGTCACACTGGTCAGTAGGGGTAGACTGGTCACTAGTCACACTGGTCAGTAGGGATAGACTGGTCACTAGTCACACTGGTCAGTAGGGGTAGACTGGTCACTAGTCACACTGGTCAGTAGGGGTAGACTGGTCACTAGTCACACTGGTCAGTAGGGATAGACTGGTCACTAGTCACACTGGTCAGTAGGGGTAGACTGGTCACTAGTCACACTGGTCAGTAGGGATAGACTGGTCACTAGTCACACTGGTCAGTAGGGATAGACTGGTCACTAGTCACACTGGTCAGTAGGGGTAGACTGGTCACTAGTCACACTGGTCAGTAGGGGTAGACTGGTCACTAGTCACACTGGTCAGTAGGGGTAGACTGGTCACTAGTCACACTGGTCAGTAGGGGTAGACTGGTCACTAGTCACACTGGTCAGTAGGGGTAGACTGGTCACTAGTCACACTGGTCAGTAGGGATAGACTGGTCACTAGTCACACTGGTCAGTAGGGATAGACTGGTCACTAGTCACACTGGTCAGTAGGGGTAGACTGGTCACTAGTCACACTGGTCAGTAGGGGTAGACTGGTCACTAGTCACACTGGTCAGTAGGGGTAGACTGGTCACTAGTCACACTGGTCAGTAGGGGTAGACTGGTCACTAGTCACACTGGTTAGTAGGGGTAGACTGGTCACTAGTCACACTGGTCAGTAGGGGTAGACTGGTCACTAGTCACACTGGTCAGTAGGGATAGACTGGTCACTAGTCACACTGGTCAGTAGGGATAGACTGGTCACTAGTCACACTGGTCAGTAGGGGTAGACTGGTCACTAGCCACACTGGTCAGTAGGGATAGACTGGTCACTAGCCACACTGGTCAGTAGGGGTAGACTGGTCACTAGTCACACTGGTCAGTAGGGATAGACTGGTCACTAGTCACACTGGTCAGTAGGGGTAGACTGGTCACTAGCCACACTGGTCAGTAGGGATAGACTGGTCACTAGCCACACTGGTCAGTAGGGGTAGACTGGTCACTAGTCACACTGGTCAGTAGGGATAGACTGGTCACTAGTCACACTGGTCAGTAGGGGTAGACTGGTCACTAGCCACACTGGTCAGTAGGGATAGACTGGTCACTAGCCACACTGGTCAGTAGGGTTAGACTGGTCACTAGTTACACTGGTCAGTAGGGATAGACTGGTCACTACAGTGCGTTTTTTTATAACAGACCATTGTCGATTTTGATTTTTTAGTTTGTTCTCATTCCAAATTTGAAATTTTTTCTTCACAGCTGCGTTTGTGTGGGTCTTGGATCGAAGAAAATTAAGTTTGGGAGTCGGAATAATAATGATTGTCAAAGTTAGATATTCGGCCGGGTTTCGGCTGGAAATCCGGTTTTAAATGGTTTTCAGTGGATTTTGATTTTTAAAACGGAAGTTTTAGCCAGGAAAGCTCACCACTTGCATGGTGCCCGGCATGAGTTCGAATCCAGTCCAGTTCATCTTGATTCTTTTTTTTCTTTTCTTTTTCGGTATACTGTAGTACAGCGCATGCATGTACATGTACATGGCTGTGCAGTTGTGCACTGCTGTCTGCAGTTCTCCTAACCTTTGTAGGAAACCAGTGAGTCGTGGCTTTTCACGACTTATTGTGGCAAACTGTACTGAATAATTCAAATCCTGTATTGCAATTAGCTCAATAAATCAAAACATTCCAGCATGCATGTAGGAAACTTCCCTCGATCCCTGAAAGAATGCAGTGAAAATTCAAACACCACAACAAATCACAAAGGCAATTCACACAGCTCCCATAAAGAGAGTTTAAGAGACTAACAAAAAGGAAGCATGAGCAGTTTTACAAACACACAAACACACACACACACACACAATGCAAATAGGTCACAGTTGTGTCTGGTTCAACATCTGCGAATAGTAGAAGACCAGCGAGGAACGAAACAGCCCCAATAATTCCGTGTTTTGTGTTGCGCTTGTGACGACAGTATTACACAGTGAAGAGATGTGCTCGGACAGCCGACGACGTATATCATCGTTGGCGCCGGCCTCCAGTCACGAACACATCGGCGCAGTTTTTCACGAATCTGTCCCGTCCACCAGTATGCAGAACAATAACGCGCTTGCCTTTACCTGATGGTGCTTCATTTGGTTGCTTGCCTATACACTCCTGTCACCATTGTCGTACCACCTCCTAGTAACTGTGTGACGCGCATTGACCCACGTCTCATCCAGGTATGTCTCACAGGTAGCGATGCCGCCATGACACAATCCTGTGCTGTTCCATCATTATTTGTGTGATACCTCTGGTCTTGCCACACTGGAATCCCATGGTACGCAACATTTTCCAAGAGCTAGTTTTGCTCATGTCTGGAAAATCGTCGATGGTTTCTCTGCAGCGAGCAGGAACTTTGTCCAGTGTTGGGTCCTCCTTCGCAGCATAGAATCCGTAAATTACTTCTTATACAGTCCAAAGCAAATCCGTCAGGGTTGAGTGGTTTCATGGCACGAGTCTCACATCGGGGATTGTCACTCTCGTTGCCTTCATCACTGGAGACAGACAAGGCCAACGCAGCACGCTGATTTTCGCCGTCAGCATCCCTGGTACATCTGTTCATGGCGGAAATGCTGACGCCACACGCAACAGCAGCATGACGAATGGAATACTTGGGACCAATTCGATGCCCAGCCATTGTTCTCCTCGTCTTCGCAAAAAATATTGTAAAACACACACCACCATGTACCATGGCCCGTTCGCGTTTTGTTATAATTATGTGGCATGTCGAGAGAACAAGTTGCCACGAACGAAAAGACACTCGAGAAAAAGCAAAATAGGGCCACAGAGCAGTCAGCAACAAAATGATTCCTCCGGCCACAAGGCAAGGAGCTCGAAGGACACTCTGAACAAGATGGCGAAATGCCACGAGTCACACCTGGTTTTTCGAATTTCGCGCGCAGATTTTCGTGACGCAACTCGCGTGACATTTTCTCAAAAGTGTCCTTGAGTACGTTCTCAAGGTTTTCAGAGTCTATTATAAAAAAACGCACTGTAGTCACACTGGTCAGTAGGGTAGACTGGTCACTAGTCACACTGGTCAGTAGGGGTAGACTGGTCACTAGTTACACTGGTCAGTAGGGATAGACTGGTCACTAGTCACACTGGTCAGTAGGGATAGACTGGTCACTAGTCACACTGGTCAGTAGGGGTAGACTGGTCACTAGTCACACTGGTCAGTAGGGGTAGACTGGTCACTAGTCACACTGGTCAGTAGGGATAGACTGGTCACTAGTCACACTGGTCAGTAGTGGTAGACTGGTCACTAGTCACACTGGTTAGTAGGGGTAGACTGGTCACTAGTCACACTGGTCAGTAGGGGTAGACTGGTCACTAGTCACACTGGTCAGTAGGGATAGACTGGTCACTAGTCACACTGGTTAGTAGTGGTAGACTGGTCACTAGTCACACTGGTCAGTAGGGATAGACTGGTCACTAGTCACACTGGTCAGTAGGGATAGACTGGTCACTAGTCACACTGGTCAGTAGGGATAGACTGGTCACTAGTCACACTGGTCAGTGGGGGTAGACTGGTCACTAGTCACACTGGTCAGTAGGGGTAGACTGGTCACTAGTCACACTGGTCAGTAGGGATAGACTGGTCACTAGTCACACTGGTCAGTAGGGATAGACTGGTCACTAGTCACACTGGTCAGTAGGGGTAGACTGGTCACTAGCCACACTGGTCAGTAGGGATAGACTGGTCACTAGCCACACTGGTCAGTAGGGGTAGACTGGTCACTAGTCACACTGGTCAGTAGGGATAGACTGGTCACTAGTCACACTGGTCAGTAGGGATAGACTGGTCACTAGTCACACTGGTCAGTAGGGATAGACTGGTCACTAGTCACACTGGTCAGTAGGGGTAGACTGGTCACTAGTCACACTGGTCAGTAGGGATAGACTGGTCACTAGCCACACTGGTCAGTAGGGGTAGACTGGTCACTAGTCACACTGGTCAGTAGGGATAGACTGGTCACTAGCCACACTGGTCAGTAGGGGTAGACTGGTCACTAGCCACACTGGTCAGTAGGGATAGACTGGTCACTAGTCACACTGGTCAGTAGGGGTAGACTGGTCACTAGCCACACTGGTCAGTAGGGATAGACTGGTCACTAGCCACACTGGTCAGTAGGGGTAGACTGGTCACTAGTCACACTGGTCAGTAGGGATAGACTGGTCACTAGTCACACTGGTCAGTAGGGGTAGACTGGTCACTAGTCACACTGGTCAGTAGGGATAGACTGGTCACTAGCCACACTGGTCAGTAGGGGTAGACTGGTCACTAGTCACACTGGTCAGTAGGGATAGACTGGTCACTAGTCACACTGGTCAGTAGGGGTAGACTGGTCACTAGCCACACTGGTCAGTAGGGATAGACTGGTCACTAGCCACACTGGTCAGTAGGGGTAGACTGGTCACTAGTCACACTGGTCAGTAGGGATAGACTGGTCACTAGTCACACTGGTCAGTAGGGGTAGACTGGTCACTAGCCACACTGGTCAGTAGGGATAGACTGGTCACTAGCCACACTGGTCAGTAGGGTTAGACTGGTCACTAGTTACACTGGTCAGTAGGGATAGACTGGTCACTAGTCACACTGGTCAGTAGGGATAGACTGGTCACTAGTCACACTGGTCAGTAGGGGTAGACTGGTCACTAGTTACACTGGTCAGTAGGGATAGACTGGTCACTAGTCACACTGGTCAGTAGGGGTAGACTGGTCACTAGCCACACTGGTCAGTAGGGATAGACTGGTCACTAGTCACACTGGTCAGTAGGGGTAGACTGGTCACTAGTCACACTGGTCAGTAGGGATAGACTGGTCACTAGTCACACTGGTCAGTAGGGATAGACTGGTCACTAGTCACACTGGTCAGTAGGGATAGACTGGTCACTAGTCACACTGGTCAGTAGGGATAGACTGGTCACTAGTCACACTGGTCAGTAGGGGTAGACTGGTCACTAGTCACACTGGTCAGTAGGGGTAGACTGGTCACTAGTCACACTGGTCAGTAGGGATAGACTGGTCACTAGTCACACTGGTCAGTAGTGGTAGACTGGTCACTAGTCACACTGGTCAGTAGGGATAGACTGGTCACTAGTCACACTGGTCAGTAGGGATAGACTGGTCACTAGTCACAC
This sequence comes from Sycon ciliatum, assembly GCF_964019385.1. Classification (NCBI taxonomy): domain Eukaryota; kingdom Metazoa; phylum Porifera; class Calcarea; order Leucosolenida; family Sycettidae; genus Sycon; species Sycon ciliatum. The sequence goes on from NC_088645.1 coordinate 2,479,816, forward strand.
TGGTCAGTAGGGGTAGACTGGTCACTAGTCACACTGGTCAGTAGGGATAGACTGGTCACTAGCCACACTGGTCAGTAGGGGTAGACTGGTCACTAGTCACACTGGTCAGTAGGGGTAGACTGGTCACTAGCCACACTGGTCAGTAGGGGTAGACTGGTCACTAGTCACACTGGTCAGTAGGGTTAGACTGGTCACTAGTTACACTGGTCAGTAGGAATAGACTGGTCACTAGTCACACTGGTCAGTAGGGATAGACTGGTCACTAGTCACACTGGTCAGTAGGGGTAGACTGGTCACTAGTCACACTGGTCAGTAGGGATAGACTGGTCACTAGTCACACTGGTCAGTAGGGATAGACTGGTCACTAGTCACACTGGTCAGTAGGGATAGACTGGTCACTAGTCACACTGGTCAGTAGGGGTAGACTGGTCACTAGTCACACTGGTCAGTAGGGATAGACTGGTCACTAGCCACACTGGTCAGTAGGGGTAGACTGGTCACTAGTCACACTGGTCAGTAGGGGTAGACTGGTCACTAGCCACACTGGTCAGTAGGGGTAGACTGGTCACTAGTCACACTGGTCAGTAGGGTTAGACTGGTCACTAGTTACACTGGTCAGTAGGGATAGACTGGTCACTAGTCACACTGGTCAGTAGGGATAGACTGGTCACTAGTCACACTGGTCAGTAGGGGTAGACTGGTCACTAGTTACACTGGTCAGTAGGGATAGACTGGTCACTAGTCACACTGGTCAGTAGGGGTAGACTGGTCACTAGCCACACTGGTCAGTAGGGGTAGACTGGTCACTAGCCACACTGGTCAGTAGGGATAGACTGGTCACTAGTCACACTGGTCAGTAGGGGTAGACTGGTCACTAGTCACACTGGTCAGTAGGGATAGACTGGTCACTAGTCACACTGGTCAGTAGGGATAGACTGGTCACTAGTCACACTGGTCAGTAGGGATAGACTGGTCACTAGTCACACTGGTCAGTAGGGATAGACTGGTCACTAGTCACACTGGTCAGTAGGGGTAGACTGGTCACTAGTCACACTAGTCAGTAGGGGTAGACTGGTCACTAGCCACACTGGTCAGTAGGGGTAGACTGGTCACTAGTCACACTGGTCAGTAGGGTTAGACTGGTCACTAGTTACACTGGTCAGTAGGGATAGACTGGTCACTAGTCACACTGGTCAGTAGGGGTAGACTGGTCACTAGCCACACTGGTCAGTAGGGATAGACTGGTCACTAGTCACACTGGTCAGTAGGGGTAGACTGGTCACTAGTTACACTGGTCAGTAGGGATAGACTGGTCACTAGTCACACTGGTCAGTAGGGGTAGACTGGTCACTAGCCACACTGGTCAGTAGGGGTAGACTGGTCACTAGCCACACTGGTCAGTAGGGGTAGACTGGTCACTAGCCACACTGGTCAGTAGGGATAGACTGGTCACTAGTCACACTGGTCAGTAGGGGTAGACTGGTCACTAGTCACACTGGTCAGTAGGGATAGACTGGTCACTAGTCACACTGGTCAGTAGGGGTAGACTGGTCACTAGTCACACTGGTCAGTAGGGATAGTTTGGTCACTAGTCACACTGGTCAGTAGGGGTAGACTGGTCACTAGTCACACTGGTCAGTAGGGTTAGACTGGTCACTAGTTACACTGGTCAGTAGGGATAGACTGGTCACTAGTCACACTGGTCAGTAGGGGTAGACTGGTCACTAGCCACACTGGTCAGTAGGGGTAGACTGGTCACTAGCCACACTGGTCAGTAGGGATAGACTGGTCACTAGTCACACTGGTCAGTAGGGATAGACTGGTCACTAGTCACACTGGTCAGTAGTGGTAGACTGGTCACTAGTCACACTGGTCAGTAGGGATAGACTGGTCACTAGTCACACTGGTCAGTAGGGATAGACTGGTCACTAGTCACACTGGTCAGTAGGGATAGACTGGTCACTAGTCACACTGGTCAGTAGGGATAGACTGGTCACTAGTCACACTGGTCAGTAGGGGTAGACTGGTCACTAGTCACACTGGTCAGTAGGGATAGACTGGTCACTAGCCACACTGGTCAGTAGGGGTAGACTGGTCACTAGTCACACTGGTCAGTAGGGATAGACTGGTCACTAGTCACACTGGTCAGTAGGGATAGACTGGTCACTAGTCACACTGGTCAGTAGTGGTAGACTGGTCACTAGTCACACTGGTCAGTAGGGATAGACTGGTCACTAGTCACACTGGTCAGTAGGGATAGACTGGTCACTAGTCACACTGGTCAGTAGGGATAGACTGGTCACTAGTCACACTGGTCAGTAGGGGTAGACTGGTCACTAGTCACACTGGTCAGTAGGGATAGACTGGTCACTAGCCACACTGGTCAGTAGGGGTAGACTGGTCACTAGTCACACTGGTCAGTAGGGGTAGACTGGTCACTAGCCACACTGGTCAGTAGGGGTAGACTGGTCACTAGTCACACTGGTCAGTAGGGTTAGACTGGTCACTAGTTACACTGGTCAGTAGGGATAGACTGGTCACTAGTCACACTGGTCAGTAGGGATAGACTGGTCACTAGTCACACTGGTCAGTAGGGGTAGACTGGTCACTAGTTACACTGGTCAGTAGGGATAGACTGGTCACTAGTCACACTGGTCAGTAGGGGTAGACTGGTCACTAGCCACACTGGTCAGTAGGGGTAGACTGGTCACTAGCCACACTGGTCAGTAGGGATAGACTGGTCACTAGTCACACTGGTCAGTAGGGGTAGACTGGTCACTAGTCACACTGGTCAGTAGGGATAGACTGGTCACTAGTCACACTGGTCAGTAGGGATAGACTGGTCACTAGTCACACTGGTCAGTAGGGATAGACTGGTCACTAGTCACACTGGTCAGTAGGGATAGACTGGTCACTAGTCACACTGGTCAGTAGGGGTAGACTGGTCACTAGTCACACTGGTCAGTAGGGGTAGACTGGTCACTAGCCACACTGGTCAGTAGGGGTAGACTGGTCACTAGTCACACTGGTCAGTAGGGTTAGACTGGTCACTAGTTACACTGGTCAGTAGGGATAGACTGGTCACTAGTCACACTGGTCAGTAGGGGTAGACTGATCACTAGCCACACTGGTCAGTAGGGATAGACTGGTCACTAGTCACACTGGTCAGTAGGGGTAGACTGGTCACTAGTTACACTGGTCAGTAGGGATAGACTGGTCACTAGTCACACTGGTCAGTAGGGGTAGACTGGTCACTAGCCACACTGGTCAGTAGGGGTAGACTGGTCACTAGCCACACTGGTCAGTAGGGGTAGACTGGTCACTAGCCACACTGGTCAGTAGGGATAGACTGGTCACTAGTCACACTGGTCAGTAGGGGTAGACTGGTCACTAGTCACACTGGTCAGTAGGGATAGACTGGTCACTAGTCACACTGGTCAGTAGGGGTAGACTGGTCACTAGTCACACTGGTCAGTAGGGATAGTTTGGTCACTAGTCACACTGGTCAGTAGGGGTAGACTGGTCACTAGTCACACTGGTCAGTAGGGTTAGACTGGTCACTAGTTACACTGGTCAGTAGGGATAGACTGGTCACTAGTCACACTGGTCAGTAGGGGTAGACTGGTCACTAGCCACACTGGTCAGTAGGGGTAGACTGGTCACTAGCCACACTGGTCAGTAGGGATAGACTGGTCACTAGTCACACTGGTCAGTAGGGGTAGACTGGTCACTAGTCACACTGGTCAGTAGGGATAGACTGGTCACTAGCCACACTGGTCAGTAGGGGTAGACTGGTCACTAGTCACACTGGTCAGTAGGGGTAGACTGGTCACTAGCCACACTGGTCAGTAGGGGTAGACTGGTCACTAGTCACACTGGTCAGTAGGGTTAGACTGGTCACTAGTTACACTGGTCAGTAGGGATAGACTGGTCACTAGTCACACTGGTCAGTAGGGATAGACTGGTCACTAGTCACACTGGTCAGTAGGGGTAGACTGGTCACTAGTCACACTGGTCAGTAGGGATAGACTGGTCACTAGTCACACTGGTCAGTAGGGATAGACTGGTCACTAGCCACACTGGTCAGTAGGGATAGACTGGTCACTAGTCACACTGGTCAGTAGGGGTAGACTGGTCACTTGTCACACTGGTCAGTAGGGATAGACTGGTCACTAGCCACACTGGTCAGTAGGGGTAGACTGGTCACTAGTCACACTGGTCAGTAGGGGTAGACTGGTCACTAGCCACACTGGTCAGTAGGGGTAGACTGGTCACTAGTCACACTGGTCAGTAGGGTTAGACTGGTCACTAGTTACACTGGTCAGTAGGGATAGACTGGTCACTAGTCACACTGGTCAGTAGGGATAGACTGGTCACTAGTCACACTGGTCAGTAGGGGTAGACTGGTCACTAGTTACACTGGTCAGTTGGGATAGACTGGTCACTAGTCACACTGGTCAGTAGGGGTAGACTGGTCACTAGCCACACTGGTCAGTAGGGGTAGACTGGTCACTAGCCACACTGGTCAGTAGGGATAGACTGGTCACTAGTCACACTGGTCAGTAGGGGTAGACTGGTCACTAGTCACACTGGTCAGTAGGGATAGACTGGTCACTAGTCACACTGGTCAGTAGGGATAGACTGGTCACTAGTCACACTGGTCAGTAGGGATAGACTGGTCACTAGTCACACTGGTCAGTAGGGATAGACTGGTCACTAGTCACACTGGTCAGTAGGGGTAGACTGGTCACTAGTCACACTGGTCAGTAGGGGTAGACTGGTCACTAGTCACACTGGTCAGTAGGGATAGACTGGTCACTAGTCACACTGGTCAGTAGTGGTAGACTGGTCACTAGTCACACTGGTCAGTAGGGATAGACTGGTCACTAGTCACACTGGTCAGTAGGGATAGACTGGTCACTAGTCACACTGGTCAGTAGGGATAGACTGGTCACTAGTCACACTGGTCAGTAGGGGTAGACTGGTCACTAGTCACACTGGTCAGTAGGGATAGACTGGTCACTAGCCACACTGGTCAGTAGGGGTAGACTGGTCACTAGTCACACTGGTCAGTAGGGGTAGACTGGTCACTAGCCACACTGGTCAGTAGGGGTAGACTGGTCACTAGTCACACTGGTCAGTAGGGTTAGACTGGTCACTAGTTACACTGGTCAGTAGGGGTAGACTGGTCACTAGCCACACTGGTCAGTAGGGGTAGACTGGTCACTAGTCACACTGGTCAGTAGGGTTAGACTGGTCACTAGTTACACTGGTCAGTAGGGGTAGACTGGTCACTAGTTACACTGGTCAGTAGGGATAGACTGGTCACTAGTCACACTGGTCAGTAGGGATAGACTGGTCACTAGTCACACTGGTCAGTAGGGGTAGACTGGTCACTAGCCACACTGGTCAGTAGGGATAGACTGGTCACTAGTCACACTGGTCAGTAGGGATAGACTGGTCACTAGTCACACTGGTCAGTAGGGATAGACTGGTCACTAGTCACACTGGTCAGTAGGGGTAGACTGGTCACTAGTCACACTGGTCAGTAGGGATAGACTGGTCACTAGCCACACTGGTCAGTAGGGGTAGACTGGTCACTAGTCACACTGGTCAGTAGGGGTAGACTGGTCACTAGCCACACTGGTCAGTAGGGGTAGACTGGTCACTAGTCACACTGGTCAGTAGGGTTAGACTGGTCACTAGTTACACTGGTCAGTAGGGATAGACTGGTCACTAGTCACACTGGTCAGTAGGGATAGACTGGTCACTAGTCACACTGGTCAGTAGGGGTAGACTGGTCACTAGTTACACTGGTCAGTAGGGATAGACTGGTCACTAGTCACACTGGTCAGTAGGGATAGACTGGTCACTAGTCACACTGGTCAGTAGGGATAGACTGGTCACTAGTCACACTGGTCAGTAGGGATAGACTGGTCACTAGTCACACTGGTCAGTAGGGGTAGACTGGTCACTAGTCACACTGGTCAGTAGGGGTAGACTGGTCACTAGCCACACTGGTCAGTAGGGGTAGACTGGTCACTAGTCACACTGGTCAGTAGGGTTAGACTGGTCACTAGTTACACTGGTCAGTAGGGATAGACTGGTCACTAGTCACACTGGTCAGTAGGGGTAGACTGGTCACTAGCCACACTGGTCAGTAGGGATAGACTGGTCACTAGTCACACTGGTCATTAGGGGTAGACTGGTCACTAGCCACACTGGTCAGTAGGGGTAGACTGGTCACTAGCCACACTGGTCAGTAGGGATAGACTGGTCACTAGTCACACTGGTCAGTAGGGGTAGACTGGTCACTAGTCACACTGGTCAGTAGGGATAGACTGGTCACTAGTCACACTGGTCAGTAGGGATAGACTGGTCACTAGTCACACTGGTCAGTAGGGATAGACTGGTCACTAGTCACACTGGTCAGTAGGGATAGACTGGTCACTAGTCACACTGGTCAGTAGGGGTAGACTGGTCACTAGTCACACTGGTCAGTAGGGGTAGACTGGTCACTAGCCACACTGGTCAGTAGGGGTAGACTGGTCACTAGTCACACTGGTCAGTAGGGTTAGACTGGTCACTAGTTACACTGGTCAGTAGGGATAGACTGGTCACTAGTCACACTGGTCAGTAGGGGTAGACTGGTCACTAGCCACACTGGTCAGTAGGGATAGACTGGTCACTAGTCACACTGGTCAGTAGGGGTAGACTGGTCACTAGTTACACTGGTCAGTAGGGATAGACTGGTCACTAGTCACACTGGTCAGTAGGGGTAGACTGGTCACTAGCCACACTGGTCAGTAGGGGTAGACTGGTCACTAGCCACACTGGTCAGTAGGGGTAGACTGGTCACTAGCCACACTGGTCAGTAGGGATAGACTGGTCACTAGTCACACTGGTCAGTACGGGTAGACTGGTCACTAGTCACACTGGTCAGTAGGGATAGACTGGTCACTAGTCACACTGGTCAGTAGGGGTAGACTGGTCACTAGTCACACTGGTCAGTAGGGATAGTTTGGTCACTAGTCACACTGGTCAGTAGGGGTAGACTGGTCACTAGTCACACTGGTCAGTAGGGTTAGACTGGTCACTAGTTACACTGGTCAGTAGGGATAGACTGGTCACTAGTCACACTGGTCAGTAGGGGTAGACTGGTCACTAGCCACACTGGTCAGTAGGGGTAGACTGGTCACTAGCCACACTGGTCAGTAGGGATAGACTGGTCACTAGTCACACTGGTCAGTAGGGATAGACTGGTCACTAGTCACACTGGTCAGTAGTGGTAGACTGGTCACTAGTCACACTGGTCAGTAGGGATAGACTGGTCACTAGTCACACTGGTCAGTAGGGATAGACTGGTCACTAGTCACACTGGTCAGTAGGGATAGACTGGTCACTAGTCACACTGGTCAGTAGGGGTAGACTGGTCACTAGCCACACTGGTCAGTAGGGATAGACTGGTCACTAGTCACACTGGTCAGTAGGGATAGACTGGTCACTAGTCACACTGGTCAGTAGGGATAGACTGGTCACTAGTCACACTGGTCAGTAGTGGTAGACTGGTCACTAGTCACACTGGTCAGTAGGGATAGACTGGTCACTAGTCACACTGGTCAGTAGGGATAGACTGGTCACTAGTCACACTGGTCAGTAGGGATAGACTGGTCACTAGTCACACTGGTCAGTAGGGGTAGACTGGTCACTAGTCACACTGGTCAGTAGGGATAGACTGGTCACTAGCCACACTGGTCAGTAGGGGTAGACTGGTCACTAGTCACACTGGTCAGTAGGGGTAGACTGGTCACTAGCCACACTGGTCAGTAGGGGTAGACTGGTCACTAGTCACACTGGTCAGTAGGGTTAGACTGGTCACTAGTTACACTGGTCAGTAGGGATAGACTGGTCACTAGTCACACTGGTCAGTAGGGATAGACTGGTCACTAGTCACACTGGTCAGTAGGGGTAGACTGGTCACTAGTTACACTGGTCAGTAGGGATAGACTGGTCACTAGTCACACTGGTCAGTAGGGGTAGACTGGTCACTAGCCACACTGGTCAGTAGGGGTAGACTGGTCACTAGCCACACTGGTCAGTAGGGATAGACTGGTCACTAGTCACACTGGTCAGTAGGGGTAGACTGGTCACTAGTCACACTGGTCAGTAGGGATAGACTGGTCACTAGTCACACTGGTCAGTAGGGATAGACTGGTCACTAGTCACACTGGTCAGTAGGGATAGACTGGTCACTAGTCACACTGGTCAGTAGGGATAGACTGGTCACTAGTCACACTGGTCAGTAGGGGTAGACTGATCACTAGTCACACTGGTCAGTAGGGGTAGACTGGTCACTAGCCACACTGGTCAGTAGGGGTAGACTGGTCACTAGTCACACTGGTCAGTAGGGTTAGACTGGTCACTAGTTACACTGGTCAGTAGGGATAGACTGGTCACTAGTCACACTGGTCAGTAGGGGTAGACTGGTCACTAGTCACACTGGTCAGTGGGGGTAGACTGGTCACTAGTTACACTGGTCAGTAGGGATAGACTGGTCACTAGTCACACTGGTCAGTAGGGGTAGACTGGTCACTAGCCACACTGGTCAGTAGGGGTAGACTGGTCACTAGCCACACTGGTCAGTAGGGGTAGACTGGTCACTAGCCACACTGGTCAGTAGGGATAGACTGGTCACTAGTCACACTGGTCAGTAGGGGTAGACTGGTCACTAGTCACACTGGTCAGTAGGGATAGACTGGTCACTAGTCACACTGGTCAGTAGGGGTAGACTGGTCACTAGTCACACTGGTCAGTAGGGATAGTTTGGTCACTAGTCACACTGGTCAGTAGGGATAGACTGGTCACTAGTCACACTGGTCAGTAGGGGTAGACTGGTCACTAGTCACACTGGTCAGTAGGGGTAGACTGGTCACTAGCCACACTGGTCAGTAGGGGTAGACTGGTCACTAGTCACACTGGTCAGTAGGGGTAGACTGGTCACTAGTCACACTGGTCAGTAGGGGTAGACTGGTCACTAGTCACACTGGTCAGTAGGGGTAGACTGGTCACTAGCCACACTGGTCAGTAGGGGTAGACTGGTCACTAGTCACACTGGTCAGTAGGGATAGACTGGTCACTAGTCACACTGGTCAGTAGGGATAGACTGGTCACTAGTCACACTGGTCAGTAGGGGTAGACTGGTCACTAGTCACACTGGTCAGTAGGGGTAGACTGGTCACTAGCCACACTGGTCAGTAGGGGTAGACTGGTCACTAGCCACACTGGTCAGTAGGGATAGACTGGTCACTAGTCACACTGGTCAGTAGGGGTAGACTGGTCACTAGTCACACTGGTCAGTAGGGATAGACTGGTCACTAGTCACACTGGTCAGTAGGGATAGACTGGTCACTAGTCACACTGGTCAGTAGGGATAGACTGGTCACTAGTCACACTGGTCAGTAGGGTTAGACTGGTCACTAGTTACACTGGTCAGTAGGGATAGACTGGTCACTAGTCACACTGGTCAGTAGGGGTAGACTGGTCACTAGCCACACTGGTCAGTAGGGGTAGACTGGTCACTAGCCACACTGGTCAGTAGGGATAGACTGGTCACTAGTCACACTGGTCAGTAGGGGTAGACTGGTCACTAGTCACACTGGTCAGTAGGGGTAGACTGGTCACTAGTCACACTGGTCAGTAGGGATAGACTGGTCACTAGTCACACTGGTCAGTAGGGGTAGACTGGTCACTAGTCACACTGGTCAGTAGGGATAGTTTGGTCACTAGTCACACTGGTCAGTAGGGATAGACTGGTCACTAGCCACACTGGTCAGTAGGGGTAAACTGGTCACTAGTCACACTGGTCAGTAGGGGTAGACTGGTCACTAGCCACACTGGTCAGTAGGGGTAGACTGGTCACTAGTCACACTGGTCAGTAGGGTTAGACTGGTCACTAGTTACACTGGTCAGTAGGGATAGACTGGTCACTAGTCACACTGGTCAGTAGGGATAGACTGGTCACTAGTCACACTGGTCAGTAGGGGTAGACTGGTCACTAGTTACACTGGTCAGTAGGGATAGACTGGTCACTAGTCACACTGGTCAGTAGGGGTAGACTGGTCACTAGCCACACTGGTCAGTAGGGGTAGACTGGTCACTAGCCACACTGGTCAGTAGGGATAGACTGGTCACTAGTCACACTGGTCAGTAGGGGTAGACTGGTCACTAGTCACACTGGTCAGTAGGGATAGACTGGTCACTAGTCACACTGGTCAGTAGGGATAGACTGGTCACTAGTCACACTGGTCAGTAGGGATAGACTGGTCACTAGTCACACTGGTCAGTAGGGATAGACTGGTCACTAGTCACACTGGTCAGTAGGGGTAGACTGGTCACTAGTCACACTGGTCAGTAGGGATAGACTGGTCACTAGTCACACTGGTCAGTAGAGGTAGACTGGTCACTAGCCACACTGGTCAGTAGGGATAGACTGGTCACTAGTCACACTGGTCAGTAGGGGTAGACTGGTCACTAGTTACACTGGTCAGTAGGGATAGACTGGTCACTAGTCACACTGGTCAGTAGGGGTAGACTGGTCACTAGCCACACTGGTCAGTAGGGGTAGACTGGTCACTAGCCACACTGGTCAGTAGGGGTAGACTGGTCACTAGCCACACTGGTCAGTAGGGATAGACTGGTCACTAGTCACACTGGTCAGTAGGGGTAGACTGGTCACTAGTCACACTGGTCAGTAGGGATAGACTGGTCACTAGTCACACTGGTCAGTAGGGGTAGACTGGTCACTAGTCACACTGGTCAGTAGGGATAGTTTGGTCACTAGTCACACTGGTCAGTAGGGGTAGACTGGTCACTAGTCACACTGGTCAGTAGGGTTAGACTGGTCACTAGTTACACTGGTCAGTAGGGATAGACTGGTCACTAGTCACACTGGTCAGTAGGGGTAGACTGGTCGCTAGTCACACTGGTCAGTAGGGATAGACTGGTCACTAGCCACACTGGTCAGTAGGGGTAGACTGATCACTAGTCACACTGGTCAGTATGGGTAGACTGGTCACTAGTCACACTGGTCAGTAGGGGTAGACTGGTCACTAGCCACACTGGTCAGTAGGGGTAGACTGGTCACTAGCCACACTGGTCAGTAGGGATAGACTGGTCACTAGTCACACTGGTCAGTAGGGGTAGACTGGTCACTAGTCACACTGGTCAGTAGGGATAGACTGGTCACTAGTCACACTGGTCAGTAGGGATAGACTGGTCACTAGTCACACTGGTCAGTAGGGATAGACTGGTCACTAGTCACACTGGTCAGTAGGGATAGACTGGTCACTAGTCACACTGGTCAGTAGGGGTAGACTGGTCACTAGTCACACTGGTCAGTAGGGGTAGACTGGTCACTAGCCACACTGGTCAGTAGGGGTAGACTGGTCACTAGCCACACTGGTCAGTAGGGATAGACTGGTCACTAGTCACACTGGTCAGTAGGGGTAGACTGGTCACTAGTCACACTGGTCAGTAGGGATAGACTGGTCACTAGTCACACTGGTCAGTAGGGATAGACTGGTCACTAGTCACACTGGTCAGTAGGGATAGACTGGTCACTAGTCACACTGGTCAGTAGGGATAGACTGGTCACTAGTCACACTGGTCAGTAGGGGTAGACTGGTCACTAGTCACACTGGTCAGTAGGGGTAGACTGGTCACTAGCCACACTGGTCAGTAGGGGTAGACTGGTCACTAGTCACACTGGTCAGTAGGGTTAGACTGGTCACTAGTTACACTGGTCAGTAGGGATAGACTGGTCACTAGTCACACTGGTCAGTAGGGGTAGACTGGTCACTAGCCACACTGGTCAGTAGGGATAGACTGGTCACTAGTCACACTGGTCAGTAGGGGTAGACTGGTCACTAGTTACACTGGTCAGTAGGGATAGACTGGTCACTAGTCACACTGGTCAGTAGGGGTAGACTGGTCACTAGCCACACTGGTCAGTAGGGGTAGACTGGTCACTAGCCACACTGGTCAGTAGGGGTAGACTGGTCACTAGCCACACTGGTCAGTAGGGATAGACTGGTCACTAGTCACACTGGTCAGTAGGGGTAGACTGGTCACTAGTCACACTGGTCAGTAGGGATAGACTGGTCACTAGTCACACTGGTCAGTAGGGGTAGACTGGTCACTAGTCACACTGGTCAGTAGGGATAGTTTGGTCACTAGTCACACTGGTCAGTAGGGGTAGACTGGTCACTAGTCACACTGGTCAGTAGGGTTAGACTGGTCACTAGTTACACTGGTCAGTAGGGATAGACTGGTCACTAGTCACACTGGTCAGTAGTGGTAGACTGGTCACTACTCACACTGGTCAGTAGGAATAGACTGGTCACTAGCCACACTGGTCAGTAGGGATAGACTGGTCACTAGTCACACTGGTCAGTAGGGGTAGACTGGTCACTAGTCACACTGGTCAGTAGGGTTAGACTGGCCACTAGTCACACTGGTCAGTAGGGATAGACTGGTCACTAGTCACACTGGTCAGTAGGGATAGACTGGTCACTAGTCACACTGGTCAGTAGGGGTAGACTGGTCACTAGTCACACTGGTCAGTAGGGATAGACTGGTCACTAGTCACACTGGTCAGTAGGGGTAGACTGGTCAATAGTCACACTGGTCAGTAGGGATACACTGGTCACTAGTCACACTGGTCAGTAGGGATAGACTGGTCACTAGTCACACTGGTCAGTAGGGGTAGACTGGTCACTAGTCACACTGGTCAGTAGGGGTAGACTGGTCACTAGTCACACTGGTCAGTAGGGGTAGACTGGTCACTAGTCACACTGGTCACTAGGGATAGACTGGTCACTAGTCACACTGGTCAGTAGGGGTAGACTGGTCACTAGTCACACTGGTCAGTAGGGGTAGACTGGTCACTAGTCACACTGGTCAGTAGGGATAGACTGGTCACTAGTCACAATGGTCAGTAGGGGTAGACTGGTCACTAGTCACACTGGTCAGTAGGGATAGACTGGTCACTAGTCACACTGGTCAGTAGGGGTAGACTGGTCACTAGTCACACTGGTCAGTAGGGATAGACTGGTCACTAGTCACACTGGTCAGTAGGGGTAGACTGGTCACTAGTTACACTGGTCAGTAGGGATAGACTGGTCACTAGTCACACTGGTCAGTAGGGATAGACTGGTCACTAGTCACACTGGTCAGTAGGGATAGACTGGTCACTAGTCACACTGGTCAGTAGGGATAGACTGGTCACTAGTCACACTGGTCAGTAGGGATAGACTGGTCACTAGTCACACTGGTCAGTAGGGGTAGACTGGTCACTAGTCACACTGGTCAGTAGGGATAGACTGGTCACTAGTCACACTGGTCAGTAGGGATAGACTGGTCACTAGTCACACTGGTCAGTAGGGGTAGACTGGTCACTAGTCACACTGGTCAGTAGGGATAGACTGGTCACTAGTCACACTGGTCAGTAGGGGTAGACTGGTCACTAGTCACACTGGTCAGTAGGGATAGACTGGTCACTAGTCACACTGGTCAGTAGGGGTAGACTGGTCACTAGTCACACTGATCAGTAGGGGTAGACTGGTCACTAGTCACACTGGTCAGTAGGGATAGACTGGTCACTAGTCACACTTGTAACAGTTTTACACCTACTTTCACCACTCACACCTTATCACCTTGTGTCACACCTACTCTCATATATATAACCAGTATATTGAGTAATAAACGCTCTCTTCTTCCTTCGCTCAATGAAGAACTATTACATTGGTAGCAGAGGATGGTTCTCCATCCCCTGTGGTCGTTCGTGGGCCTAGTTCTGGCCTCGGCTATCAGCTCTATCGTCGTCAGCATCTGGATTGTCAACCGTCTCCGGAAGGAAGCTCTACCCTCTACTCAGTCGTCACCCCAGTGTGTTCCTGAGTCTCGTGCTTCAGCTTCCCAGCCTGCACCGCGTGATCGCCCACACGTCAAGGAGCCGCCCGTGTTCACCGGAGATCCCACCACGTTTCGGGAATGGGCATTTGCCGTCGAGTTGGCCTTGGCTTCGTGGCGCTTCGCGGATCCTAAACGTGAAGCTGAGTTTGCAGCCAGTTATATCGCTGGAAATCCGCGTCTGTGGTTAATGACTTCCCTGGAAGCCGGCGCTGCATACCCAGACTGGTCGTCCTTGAAGAAGGCATTAGAGGCGGCTTACGGCGGGAAGTACGACCAAGAGAGAGCTCGGTGGAGTTTGTTCTCCCTCTCCCAGCGCGGCGCCTTAGGAGACTACATCGCAGAATTCTCGCGGCTCAGTTTTTTAATCACTGACCTGGATGGCCACTCTCGCGCAGTACTATTTGTCAGGGGCCTGGCCCCGGAGCTCAGGCGTGAAGTCATGAAGGAGCATCCTACAACCCTGCAGAAGGCGACAGAAGCAGCGCTCGCCGTATCGCAAGTGATGCCCTTCATTACGGTACGACAGCAGCAGGGGAACCTGGTACGTCGTCCACTGTCGGTTCCTGGTCCCCGTTCCAATCGCGAGGAAACGGAACGACGATGCTACATATGCCACCGACCTGGTCATCTGGCACGTCAATGCGACTCGAACCCAAACGCTGGACGCCAGTAAAAAGAGGGGTGCGATTACTGGCGTGTGAGAGAGCACCCAAGTTCACCGTGCCAGTCGCCAACAGGTTTAGTTGCCTGGAGACAGACGACGTGGAGACTGATGATGGCGACGACACCCTGGAGTCTCAAGGCCCACAGTGCGTGCGGAGCTACGTCAGCAACATTGCCCTGGATTCGCACGCGCGAGACCACGATCTCCTTGTTGTGAACGGAAAGGTGAACGGCCACCGAGCGACAATGTTAATCGACTGCGGGTCAACACACGATTTTATCTCGGAACGATTCGCAAGAAAACAAAAAGATGAAAACGAAGATCGTGGAGGAGGTTCTAAAGGTGGCCTTGGCGGACGGATCAACCAGTTCGCGGCCGCTAGAGACCACCGACGCTCGCTTGGCCGTAGGAGGCTATGGCGATGACCAGCGCCTGACGGTCTTTCCCCTTGATCGATATGATGTGATCCTGGGAAAACCCTGGCTGACCCGGAATAACCCAGCTATCAACTACCGCACCAACGAGGTCAAACTGGGTGCCGAATCCCTAATCGCGGGTGAACCCACAGGCGACGCTGCTGTTCCCTCGGAGCTGATGTTCATCTCTGGCAAACAAGCGCGACATGCGCTACGGCAAGGCGCAGAGGGTTACATGGCTTTGCTATCTTCCCCCGACGACAGTTCGTCACATGAGCCTCGGAAGGAGGTACCTCCGGACAAGCAGCGTGACGTCGATGAGCTGCTGCACAGATTCTCGGACGTGTTCCCCGATGACCTCCCTTCACAGCTTCCCCCAGAAAGGTCGGTGGACCACGAGATTGAGGTCGAACACAACTCAACGCCACCATCCAAGGCAGCGTACCGACTATACAAGCCCGAGATGGATGAACTGCACAAGCAGCTGACAGCCCTCCTGGGTAAAGGATTCATCGAGCCTAGTAAGTCCCCGTACGGAGCCCCGGTGTTCTTTGTTAAGAAGGCCGATGGGTCATTACGAATCGTTTGTGACTGGCGGGATCTAAACAAGATCACTATTAAAAACAAAGCCTGCCTTCCGAACATTGACGATCTGTTCGACACCGTCCAAGGGGCTCGCTACTTCACGAAATTAGACCTCCGTTCGGGATACAACCAAATCAGAATTAGTGAAAAAGATGTACCCAAAACGGCAATTAATACCGCCTTTGGACATTTCCAGTTTCGGGTAATGGGATTTGGTCTAACCAATGCGCCTGCCACATTCCAGGCCTTGATGAATTCAATACTGCAGCCCTATTTACGTGATTTCGTGGTCGTATTCCTTGATGATATCCTGATCTTCAGTAAAACATGGAGCGAGCATTTGAGGCATGTCAGCACTGTTTTGGAAACCTTGAGAGCCAACAAGTTATTCTGCAAACCCTCAAAGTGTGAATTTGGGTTGCGGGATGTCATCTTCCTAGGCCACAAGCTGAGTGGTTTATCTATCTCTCCCGACCCAAACAAAATTGCTGCTGTTAAGGAGTGGCCTGCGCCGTCCTCTATAAAGGAAGTGAGACAGTTCTTGGGTTTCGCGAACTATTTCAGACGGTTCATTGATCACTATTCCATGATTTCGAGACCTTTGGAGGAAATCACAGGGAAACACTCGCGTTTTGAG
Organism: Sycon ciliatum; assembly: GCF_964019385.1. Taxonomy (NCBI): domain Eukaryota; kingdom Metazoa; phylum Porifera; class Calcarea; order Leucosolenida; family Sycettidae; genus Sycon; species Sycon ciliatum. Next base: position 2,496,089 of record NC_088645.1, read on the forward strand.
TGGAACAGCGCACGTCAGTCTGCATTTGAGAAGCTGCGGAAGGCCTTACTGAGTGCACCTGTATTGCGACTTGCCGATGTTAAAAGCCATTCAGAGTAGAAACCGACGCTAGCGATTTCGCCATTGCTGGAGTGCTCCTGCAGCAAGGCGAACCAGGGAATCTCTGGCATCCAGTCGCTTATGCTAGCTGGAGACTGTCCTCCGCCGAGCGCAACTACACAGCCGGAGAAAGAGAAACCCTCGCTCTAGTCCAAACCCTGAAGTGTTGGCGAGTGTACCTCTTTGGGCATTTCGATGTGTTCACAGATAACATGGCCGTTGTACACCTGAGAACCAAACCTACCCTCACCAAAAGGGAGGCCCGTTGGGTAGAGTTACTGGCGGATTTCGACTTTAAGGTCCATCATAAACCTGGAAGGGACAATGCGGCTGCTGATGCCTTGTCTCGTCGTCCTGACCTTCAGCCGGGCGAGATCTCAGTAGTTCAAACAAAACTGACTGCTGCACAGTGTAACGCTCTTGAGTTTGCTCTGGCAATTGATGATCAGTTCTCGAAGACGGTAGCAGAAGCATATCAACACGATGCAGAGTTATGGCCTATCATCCAGAAGATGCGTCGTTCTCCGATTGACAACGTTCACCAGGCATACCTCTGGGATGGTGACGCCCATCATCTTTACTTGCGATCTTCCCCCAGTAACAGGTTATGCGTTCCTAAATGCGCACTTCGACTACAACTCTTGCAGGAGCACCATGACTGCATTGCCGCAGGTCATCCCGGCAGGGACAGAACGTATTTCCAGCTCGCTCGTCACTTCTATTGGCCGCGCATGGGGTTGGATGTTAAGAAATTTGTTAAATCGTGTGATGTCTGTCAGCGCGCTAAGGGTGCTCAATTAAGGTCTGGGCTTCTCCAGTCACTTCCTGTGCCCGAGCAACCCTGGGACCATATTGCCATGGACTTCATCATGGGTTTACCCAAGTCACCCGAAGGTCATGATGCAATTTACACATTTGTAGATAGACTCACAAAATGTGTTCACCTAGTACCCACAACGGCAACCATAGATGCCGAAGGCAGTGCCAATTTGTATATTCAGCATGTTTTTCGTCTTCACGGTCTTAGCTCTTCTATAGTGTGTGACCGTGACCCACGATTTACGGCCCAGTTCTTCCAGGAAGTGTTTCGTTTCCTCGGTACTAAGTTGTCATTTTCCACGGCTAATCACCCTCAAACAGATGGACAGACAGAGCGAATGAACAGATTAATTGCCGATATTCTCAGGTGTTTTGTTAACCACAAGCAAGATAATTGGGCCGCACTATTACCCATATGTGAGTATGCCATCAACAATTCCCAGCAAGCATCCACTGGTAATTCTCCCTTTTTCTTGAATTATGGTTTTAACCCGAAGGTGCCCGCAGACTTCATTCTGGGAACGGGAGCGCAGAGAACTAGGCCAGACTGGATCCAAGCCAGATCTGATGTGCTTAAGAAAGCGCAGGATAGTATTGTCGCGGCTCAAGCCCGCCAGGCCCTGTATGCCGACAGGGGTAGGAATCCTAGCAGTCTCAAGGTGGGAGACCTGGCCCTAGTCTATAGAGACTTTCTGATATCACCGGAGGCCCGACAACAGCCATCGAGGAAGCTACAAGCAAAATGGTTTGGGCCGTTCCGCGTCGTTCGGGAGGTGGGCTCGAACGCCTACGGATTGGAGCTGCCGTCCGTTTTCCGCTGTCATCCTGTATTCAACGTCACTGCTCTGCGAAACTACGAACAGAACACCATTCCCAACAGACGCCAGCCAGTGCCCCCTCCGTTTATGGATCTGGACGGAAACACCCGCTATATGGTGGAGGCCATCCTGAAGCACAGAGATGACCGGGGTGAGCGCCAGTACTTGGTGCATTGGAAGGGTTACCCCGTTGGCGAGGCAACATGGGAGCCCATTAGTAACTTAGTTGACGAGTCAGGTAAAAACATTGTCCAGCTGCGGAACTATCTCACTAGTCTACGCAAGTGATAGCATGGTCTGCAGCTCCTCATTGTTGTGGTTATTTGCGTTCAGTTCCTGACATTATTGAGTTTTTTTTAGTTACACAGGCTTCCGGTCCTGACAATTGGGTATTCTGTTGCTCCTTGCCACCTGCTGCATTGCTACACCATCATGATATTACTGTATTCCATGCTCTTGGGTTCCGTGATTAACAATTGGTTAAAGCCACGGAACTTTCCGTTGGGGAGGGGATGGTGTAACAGTTTTACACCTACTTTCACCACTCACACCTTATCACCTTGTGTCACACCTACTCTCATATATATAACCAGTATATTGAGTAATAAACGCTCTCTTCTTCCTTCGCTCAATGAAAAACTATTACAACACTGGTCAGTAGGGGTAGACTGGTCACTAGTCACACTGGTCAGTAGGGATAGACTGGTCACTAGTCACACTGGTCAGTAGGGGTAGACTGGTCACTAGTCACACTGGTCAGTAGGGGTAGACTGGTCACTAGTCACACTGGTCAGTAGGGATAGACTGGTCACTAGTCACACTGGTCAGTAGGGATAGACTGGTCACTAGTCACACTGGTCAGTAGGGATAGACTGGTCACTAGTCACACTGGTCAGTAGGGGTAGACTGGTCACTAGTCACACTGGTCAGTAGGGGTAGACTGGTCACTAGTCACACTGGTCAGTAGGGGTAGACTGGTCACTAGTCACACTGGTCAGTAGGGATAGACTGGTCACTAGTCACACTGGTCAGTAGGGATAGACTGGTCACTAGTCACACTGGTCAGTGGGGATAGACTGGTCACTAGTCACACTGGTCAGTAGGGATAGACTGGTCACTAGTCACACTAGTCAATAGGGTTAGACTGGTCACTAGTCACACTGGTCAGTAGGGATAGACTCGTCACTAGTCACACTGGTCAGTAAGGATAGACTGGTCACTAGTCACACTGGTCAGTAGGGATAGACTGGTCAATAGTCACACTGGTCAGTAGGGGTAGACTGGTCACTAGTCACACTGGTCAGTAGGGAAAGACTGGTCACTAGTCACACTGGTCAGTAGGGGTAGACTGGTCACTAGTCACACTGGTCAGTAGGGATAGACTGGTCACTAGTCACACTGGTCAGTAGGGGTAGACTGGTCACTAGTCACACTGGTCAGTAGGGATAGACTGGTCACTAGTCACACTATTCAATAGGGTTAGACTGGTCACTAGTCACACTGGTCAGTAGGGAAAGACTGGTCACTAGTCACACTGGTCAGTAGGGATAGACTGGTCAATAGTCACACTGGTCAGTAGGGGTAGACTGGTCACTAGTCACACTGGTCAGTAGGGAAAGACTGGTCACTAGTCACACTGGTCAGTAGAGGTAGACTGGTCACTAGTCACACTGGTCAGTAGGGAAAGACTGGTCTCTAGTCACACTGGTCAGTAGGGGTAGACTGGTCACTAGTCACACTGGTCAGTAGGGGTAGACTGGTCACTAGTCACACTGGTTAGTAGGGATAGACTGGTCACTAGTCACACTGGTCAGTAGGGATAGACTGGTCACTAGTCACACTGGTCAGTAGGGGTAGACTGGTCACTAGTCACACTGGTCAGTAGGGATAGACTGGTCACTAGTCACACTGGTCAGTAGGGAAAGACTGGTCACTAGTCACACTGGTCAGTAGGGGTAGACTGGTCACTAGTCACACTGGTCAGTAGGGGTAGACTGGTCACTAGTCACACTGGTTAGTAGGGATAGACTGGTCACTAGTCACACTGGTCAGTAGGGATAGACTGGTCACTAGTCACACTGGTCAGTAGGGAAAGACTGGTCACTAGTCACACTGGTCAGTAGGGGTAGACTGGTCACTAGTCACACTGGTTAGTAGGGATAGACTGGTCACTAGTCACACTGGTCAGTAGGGGTAGACTGGTCACTAGTCACACTGGTCAGTAGGGGTAGACTGGTCACTAGTCACACTGGTCAGTAGGGATAGACTGGTCACTAGTCACACTGGTCAATAGGGGTAGACTGGTAACTAGTCACACTGGTCAGTAGGGGTAGACTGGTCACTAGTCACACTGGTCAGTAGGGGTAGACTGGTCACTAGTCACACTGGTCAGTAGGGGTAGACTGGTCACTAGTCACACTGGTCAGTAGGGGTAGACCAGTCACTAGTCACACTGGTCAGTAGGGATAGACTGGTCTCTAGTCACACTGGTCAGTAGGGGTAGACTGGTCACTAGTCACACTGGTCAGTAGGGATGGATAGACTGGTCACTAGTCACACTGGTCAGTAGGGGTGGACTGGTCACTAGTCACACTGATCAGTAGGGATAGACTGGTCACTAGTCACACTGGTCAGTAGGGATAGACTGGTCACTAATCACACTGGTCAGTAGGGGTAGACTGGTCACTAGTCACACTGGTCAGTAGGGATAGACTGGTCACTAGTCACACTGGTCAGTAGGGGTAGACTGGTCACTAGTCACACTGGTCAGTAGGGATAGACTGGTCACTAGTCACACTGGTCAGTAGGGATAGACTGGTCACTAGTCACACTGGTCAGTAGGGATAGACTGGTCACTAATCACACTGGTCAGTAGGGATAGACTGGTCACTAGTCACACTGGTCAGTAGGGATAGACTGGTCACTAGTCACACTGGTCAGTAGGGATAGACTGGTCACTAGTCACACTGGTCAGTAGGGATAGACTGGTCACTAGTCACACTGGTTAGTAGGGGTAGACTTCCCACTAGTCACACTGGTCAGTAGGGATAGACTGGTCACTAATCACACTGGTCAGTAGGGATAGACTGGTCACTGGTCACACTGGTCAGTAGGGGTAGACTGGTCACTAGTCACACTGGTCAGTAGGGGTAGACTGGTCACTAGTCACACTGGTCAGTAGGGGTAGACTGGTCACTAGTCACACTGGTCAGTAGGGGTAGACTGGTCACTAGTCACACTGGTCAGTAGGGATAGACTGGTCACTAGTCACACTGGTCAGTAGGGATAGACTGGTCACTAGTCACACTGGTCAGTAGGGATAGACTGGTATCTAGTCACACTGGTCAGTAGGGGTAGACTGGTCACTAGTCACACTGGTCAGTAGGGGTAGACTGGTCACTAGTCACACTGGTCAGTAGGGATAGACTGGTCACTAGTCACACTGGTCAGTAGGGATAGACTGGTCACTAGTCACACTGGTCAGTAGGGATAGACTGGTCACTAGTCACACTGGTCAGTAGGGGTAGACTGGTCACTAGTCACACTGGTCAGTAGGGGTAGACTGGTCACTAGTCACACTGGTCAGTAGGGGTAGACTGGTCCTTAGTCACAATGGTCAGTAGGGGTAGACTGGTCACTAGTCACACTGGTCAGTAGTGGTAGACTGGTCACTAGTCACACTGGTCAGTAGGGATAGACTGGTCACTAGTCACACTGGTCAGTAGGGGTAGACTGGTCACTAGCCACACTGGTCAGTAGGGATAGACTGGTCACTACTCACACTGGTCAGTAGGGGTAGACTGGTCACTAGTCACACTGGTCAGTAGGGTTAGACTGGTCACTAGTCACACTGGTCAGTAGGGATAGACTGGTCACTAGTCACACTGGTCAGTAGGGATAGACTGGTCACTAGCCACACTGGTCAGTAGGGATAGACTGGTCACTACTCACACTGGTCAGTAGGGGTAGACTGGTCACTAGTCACACTGGTCAGTAGGGTTAGACTGGTCACTAGTCACACTGGTCAGTAGGGATAGACTGGTCACTAGTCACACTGGTCAGTAGGGATAGACTGGTCACTAGTCACACTGGTCAGTGGGGGTAGACTGGTCACTAGTCACACTGGTCAGTAGGGGTAGGCTGGTCACTAGTCACACTGGTCAGTAGGGATAGACTGGTCACTAGCCACACTGGTCAGTAGGAATAGACTGGTCACTAGTCACACTGGTCAGTAGGGATAGACTGGTCACTAGTCACACTGGTCAGTAGGGATAAACTGGTCACTAGTCACACTGGTCAGTAGGGGTAGACTGGTCACTAGTCACACTGGTCAGTAGGGGTAGACTGGTCACTAGTCACACTGGTCAGTAGGGGTAGACTGGTCACTAGTCACACTGGTCAGTAGGGGTAGACTGGACACTAGTCACACTGGTCAGTAGGGGTAGACTGGTCACTAGCTGCACTGGTCAGTAGGGATAGACTGGTCACTAGTCACACTGGGTAGTAGGGGTAGACTGGTCACTATTCACACTGGTCAGTAGGGATAGACTGGTCACTAATAACACTGGTCAGTAGGGGTAGACTGGTCACTAGTCACACTGGTCAGTAGAGGTAGACTGGTCACTAGTCACACTGGTCAGTAGTGGTAGACTGGTCACTAGTCACACTGGTCAGTAGGGGTAGACTGGTCACTAGTCACACTGGTCAGTAGGGATAGACTGGTCACTACTCACACTGGTCAGTAGGGGTAGACTGGTCACTAGTCACACTGGTCAGTAGGGATAGACTGGTCACTAGTCACACTGGTCAGTAGGGATAGACTGGTCACTAGTCACACTGGTCAGTAGGGATAGACTGGTCACTAGCCACACTGGTCAGTAGGGGTAGACTGGTCACTAGTGACACTGGTCAGTAGGGATAGACTGGTCACTAGTCACACTGGTCAGTAGGGGTGGACTGGTCACTAGTCACACTGGTCAGTAGGGGTAGACTGGTCACTGGTCACACTGGTCAGTAGGGGTAGACTGGTCACTAGTCACACTGGTCAGTGGGGGTAGACTGGTCACTAGTCACACTGGTCAGTAGGGATAAACTGGTCACTAGTCACACTGGTCAGTAGGGGTAGACTGGTCACTAGTCACACTGGTCAGTAGGGGTAGACTGGTCACTAGTCACACTGGTCAGTAGGGGTAGACTGGTCACTAGTCACACTGGTCAGTAGGGGTAGACTGGTCACTAGTCACACTGGTCAGTAGGGATTGACTGGTCACTAGCCACACTGGTCAGTAGGGGTAGACTGGTCACTAGTCACACTGGTCAGTAGGGGTAGACTGGTCACTAGTCACACTGGTCAGTAGGGGTAGACTGGTCCTTAGTCACACTGGTCAGTAGGGGTAGACTGGTCACTAGTCACACTGGTCAGTAGTGGTAGACTGGTCACTAGTGACACTGGTCAGTAGGGATAGACTGGTCACTACTCACACTGGTCAGTAGGGGTAGACTGGTCACTAGTCACACTGGTCAGTAGGGGTAGACTGGTCACTAGTCACACTGGTCAGTAGGGATAGACTGGTCACTAGTCACACTGGTCAGTAGGGATAGACTGGTCACTAGTCACACTGGTCAGTGGGGGTAGACTGGTCACTAGTCACACTGGTCAGTAGGGGTAGACTGGTCACTAGTCACACTGGTCAGTAGGGGTAGACTGGTCACTAGTCACACTGGTCAGTAGGGATAGACTGGTCACTAGTCATACTGGTCAGTAGGGATAGACTGGTCACTAGTCACACTGGTCAGTAGGGATAAACTGGTCACTAGTCACACTGGTCAGTAGGGGTAGACTGGTCACTAGTCACACTGGTCAGTAGGGGTAGACTGGTCACTAGTCACACTGGTCAGTAGAAGTAGACTGGTCACTAGTCACACTGGTCAGTAGGGGTAGACTGGACACTAGTCACACTGGTCAGTAGGGGTAGACTGGTCACTAGCTGCACTGGTCAGTAGGGATAGACTGGTCACTAGTCACACTGGGTAGTAGGGGTAGACTGGTCACTATTCACACTGGTCAGTAGGGATAGACTGGTCACTAATAACACTGGTCAGTAGGGGTAGACTGGTCACTAGTCACACTGGTCAGTAGAGGTAGACTGGTCACTAGTCACACTGGTCAGTAGTGGTAGACTGGTCACTAGTCACACTGGTCAGTAGGGGTAGACTGGTCACTAGTCACACTGGTCATTAGGGATAGACTGGTCACTAGTCACACTGGTCAGTAGGGGTAGACTGGTCACTAGCCACACTGGTCAGTAGGGATAGATTGGTCACTAGTCACACTGGTCAGTAGGGATAGACTGGTCACTAGTCACACTGGTCAGAAGGGGTAGACTGGTCACTAGTCACACTGGTCAGTAGGGGTATACTGGTCACTAGTCACACTGGTCAGTAGGGATAGACTGGTCACTAGTCACACTGGTCAGTAGGGATAGACTGGTCACTAGTCACACTGGTCAGTAGGGATAGACTGGTCACTAGTCACACTGGTCAGTTGGGGTAGACTTGTCACTAGTCACACTGGTCAGTAGGGATAGACTCGTCACTAGTCACACTGGTCAGTAGGGATAGACTGGTCACTAGTCACACTGGTCAGTAGGGGTAGACTGGTCACTAGTCACACTGGTCAGTAGGTGTAGACTGGTCACTAGTCACACTGGTCAGTAGGGGTAGACTGGTCACTAGTCACACTGGTCAGTAGGGATAGACTGGTCACTAGTCACACTGGTCAGTAGGGATAGACTCGTCACTAGTCACACTGGTCAGTAGGGATAGACTGGTCACTAGTCACACTGGTCAGTAGGGGTAGACTGGTCACTAGTCACACTGGTCAGTAGGTGTAGACTGGTCACTAGTCACACTGGTCAGTAGGGATAGACTGGTCACTAGTCATACTGGTCAGTAGGGATAGACTGGTCACTAGTCACACTGGTCAGTAGGGATAAACTGGTCACTAGTCACACTGGTCAGTAGGGGTAGACTGGTCACTAGTCACACTGGTCAGTAGGGGTAGACTGGTCACTAGTCACACTGGTCAGTAGAAGTAGACTGGTCACTAGTCACACTGGTCAGTAGGGGTAGACTGGACACTAGTCACACTGGTCAGTAGGGGTAGACTGGTCACTAGCTGCACTGGTCAGTAGGGATAGACTGGTCACTAGTCACACTGGGTAGTAGGGGTAGACTGGTCACTATTAACACTGGTCAGTAGGGATAGACTGGTCACTAATAACACTGGTCAGTAGGGGTAGACTGGTCACTAGTCACACTGGTCAGTAGAGGTAGACTGGTCACTAGTCACACTGGTCAGTAGTGGTAGACTGGTCACTAGTCACACTGGTCAGTAGGGGTAGACTGGTCACTAGTCACACTGGTCATTAGGGATAGACTGGTCACTAGTCACACTGGTCAGTAGGGGTAGACTGGTCACTAGCCACACTGGTCAGTAGGGATAGATTGGTCACTAGTCACACTGGTCAGTAGGGATAGACTGGTCACTAGTCACACTGGTCAGAAGGGGTAGACTGGTCACTAGTCACACTGGTCAGTGGGGTATACTGGTCACTAGTCACACTGGTCAGTAGGGATAGACTGGTCACTAGTCACACTGGTCAGTAGGGATAGACTGGTCACTAGTCACACTGGTCAGTGGGGGTAGACTGGTCACTAGTCACACTGGTCAGTAGGGATAGACTGGTCACTAGTCACACTGGTCAGTTGGGGTAGACTGGTCACTAGTCACACTGGTCAGTAGGGATAGACTCGTCACTAGTCACACTGGTCAGTAGGGATAGACTGGTCACTAGTCACACTGGTCAGTAGGGGTAGACTGGTCACTAGTCACACTGGTCAGTAGGTGTAGACTGGTCACTAGTCACACTGGTCAGTAGGGGTAGACTGGTCACTAGTCACACTGGTCAGTAGGGATAGACTGGTCACTAGTCACACTGGTCAGTAGGAATAGACTCGTCACTAGTCACACTGGTCAGTAGGGATAGACTGGTCACTAGTCACACTGGTCAGTAGGGGTAGACTGGTCACTAGTCACACTGGTCAGTAGGTGTAGACTGGTCACTAGTCACACTGGTCAGTAGGGGTAGACTGGTCACTAGTCACACTGGTCAGTAGAGGTAGACTGGTCACTAGTCACACTGGTCAGTAGGGATAGACTGGTCACTAGTCACACTGGTCAGTAGGGATAGACTGGTCACTAGTCACACTGGTCAGTAGGTGTAGACTGGTCACTAGTCACACTGGTCAGTAGGTGTAGACTGGTCACTAGTCACACTGGTCAGTAGGGGTAGACTGGTCATTAGTCACACTGGTCAGTAGGGATAGACTGGTCACTAGTCACACTGGTCAGTAGAGATAGACTGGTCACTAGTCACACTGGTCAGTAGGGATAGACTGGTCACTAGTCACACTGGTCAGTAGGGGTAGACTGGTCACTAGTCACACTGGTCAGTAGGGATAGACTGGTCACAAACACACTGGTCAGTAGGGATAGACTGGTCACTAGTCACACTGGTCAGTAGGGGTAGACTGGTCACTAGTCACACTGGTCAGTAGGGGTAGACTGGTCCCTAGTCACACTGGTCAGTAGGGATTCACTGGCCACTAGTCACACTGGTCAGTAGGGGTAGACTGGTCACTAGTCGCATTGGTCAGTAGGGATAGACTGGTCACTAGTCACACTGGTCAGTAGGGGTAGACTGGTCACTAGTCACACTGGTCAGTAGGGATAGACTGGTCACTAGTCACACTGGTCAGTAGAGGTAGACTGGTCACTAGTCACACTGGTCAGTAGGGATAGACTGGTCACTAGCCACACTGGTCAGTAGGGGTAGACTGGTCACTAGGGATAGACTGGTCACTAGTCACACTGGTCAGTAGGGGTAGACTGGTCACTAGCCACACTGGTCATTAGGAATAGACTGGTCACTAGTCACACTGGTCAGTAGGGGTAGACTGGTCACTAGCCACACTGGTCAGTAGGGGTAGACTGGTCACTAGTCACACTGGTCAGTAGGGGTAGACTGGTCACTAGTCACACTGGTCAGTAGGGATAGACTGGTCACTAGTCACACTGGTCAGTAGGGATAGACTGGTCACTAGTCACACTGGTCAGTAGGGATAGACTGGTCACTAGTCACACTGGTCAGTAGGGGTAGACTGGTCACTAGTCACACTGGTCAGTAGGGGTAGACTGGTCACTAGTCACACTGGTCAGTAGAAGTAGACTGGTCACTAGTCACACTGGTCAGTAGGGGTAGACTGGACACTAGTCACACTGGTCAGTAGGGGTAGACTGGTCACTAGCTGCACTGGTCAGTAGGGATAGACTGGTCACTAGTCACACTGGGTAGTAGGGGTAGACTGGTCACTATTCACACTGGTCAGTAGGGATAGACTGGTCACTAATAACACTGGTCAGTAGGGGTAGACTGGTCACTAGTCACACTGGTCAGTAGAGGTAGACTGGTCACTAGCCACACTGGTCAGTAGGGATAGACTGGTCACTAGTCACACTGGTCAGTAGGGGTAGACTGGTCACTAGTCACACTGGTCAGTAGGGGTAGACTGGTCACTAGTCACACTGGTCAGTAGGGATAGACTGGTCACTAGTCACACTGGTCAGTAGGGATAGACTGGTCACTAGTCACACTGGTCAGTAGGGATAGACTGGTATCTAGTCACACTGGTCAGTAGGGGTAGACTGGTCACTAGTCACACTGGTCAGTAGGGGTAGACTGGTCACTAGTCACACTGGTCAGTAGGGATAGACTGGTCACTAGTCACACTGGTCAGTAGGGATAGACTGGTCACTAGTCACACTGGTCAGTAGGGATAGACTGGTCACTAGTCACACTGGTCAGTAGGGGTAGACTGGTCACTAGTCACACTGGTCAGTAGGGGTAGACTGGTCACTAGTCACACTGGTCAGTAGGGGTAGACTGGTCCTTAGTCACAATGGTCAGTAGGGGTAGACTGGTCACTAGTCACACTGGTCAGTAGTGGTAGACTGGTCACTAGTCACACTGGTCAGTAGGGATAGACTGGTCACTACTCACACTGGTCAGTAGGGGTAGACTGGTCACTAGTCACACTGGTCAGTAGGGTTAGACTGGTCACTAGTCACACTGGTCAGTAGGGATAGACTGGTCACTAGTCACACTGGTCAGTAGGGATAGACTGGTCACTAGTCACACTGGTCAGTGGGGGTAGACTGGTCACTAGTCACACTGGTCAGTAGGGGTAGGCTGGTCACTAGTCACACTGGTCAGTAGGGATAGACTGGTCACTAGCCACACTGGTCAGTAGGAATAGACTGGTCACTAGTCACACTGGTCAGTAGGGATAGACTGGTCACTAGTCGCACTGGTCAGTAGGGATAAACTGGTCACTAGTCACACTGGTCAGTAGGGGTAGACTGGTCACTAGTCACACTGGTCAGTAGGGGTAGACTGGTCACTAGTCACACTGGTCAGTAGGGGTAGACTGGTCACTAGTCACACTGGTCAGTAGGGGTAGACTGGACACTAGTCACACTGGTCAGTAGGGGTAGACTGGTCACTAGCTGCACTGGTCAGTAGGGATAGACTGGTCACTAGTCACACTGGGTAGTAGGGGTAGACTGGTCACTATTCACACTGGTCAGTAGGGATAGACTGGTCACTAATAACACTGGTCAGTAGGGGTAGACTGGTCACTAGTCACACTGGTCAGTAGAGGTAGACTGGTCACTAGTCACACTGGTCAGTAGTGGTAGACTGGTCACTAGTCACACTGGTCAGTAGGGGTAGACTGGTCACTAGTCACACTGGTCAGTAGGGATAGACTGGTCACTACTCACACTGGTCAGTAGGGGTAGACTGGTCACTAGTCACACTGGTCAGTAGGGATAGACTGGTCACTAGTCACACTGGTCAGTAGGGATAGACTGGTCACTAGTCACACTGGTCAGTAGGGATAGACTGGTCACTAGCCACACTGGTCAGTAGGGGTAGACTGGTCACTAGTGACACTGGTCAGTAGGGATAGACTGGTCACTAGTCACACTGGTCAGTAGGGGTAGACTGGTCACTAGTCACACTGGTCAGTAGGGGTAGACTGGTCACTGGTCACACTGGTCAGTAGGGGTAGACTGGTCACTAGTCACACTGGTCAGTGGGGGTAGACTGGTCACTAGTCACACTGGTCAGTAGGGATAAACTGGTCACTAGTCACACTGGTCAGTAGGGGTAGACTGGTCACTAGTCACACTGGTCAGTAGGGGTAGACTGGTCACTAGTCACACTGGTCAGTAGGGGTAGACTGGTCACTAGTCACACTGGTCAGTAGGGGTAGACTGGTCACTAGTCACACTGGTCAGTAGGGATTGACTGGTCACTAGCCACACTGGTCAGTAGGGGTAGACTGGTCACTAGTCACACTGGTCAGTAGGGGTAGACTGGTCACTAGTCACACTGGTCAGTAGGGGTAGACTGGTCCTTAGTCACACTGGTCAGTAGGGGTAGACTGGTCACTAGTCACACTGGTCAGTAGTGGTAGACTGGTCACTAGTGACACTGGTCAGTAGGGATAGACTGGTCACTACTCACACTGGTCAGTAGGGGTAGACTGGTCACTAGTCACACTGGTCAGTAGGGGTAGACTGGTCACTAGTCACACTGGTCAGTAGGGATAGACTGGTCACTAGTCACACTGGTCAGTAGGGATAGACTGGTCACTAGTCACACTGGTCAGTGGGGGTAGACTGGTCACTAGTCACACTGGTCAGTAGGGGTAGACTGGTCACTAGTCACACTGGTCAGTAGGGGTAGACTGGTCACTAGTCACACTGGTCAGTAGGGATAGACTGGTCACTAGTCATACTGGTCAGTAGGGATAGACTGGTCACTAGTCACACTGGTCAGTAGGGATAAACTGGTCACTAGTCACACTGGTCAGTAGGGGTAGACTGGTCACTAGTCACACTGGTCAGTAGGGGTAGACTGGTCACTAGTCACACTGGTCAGTAGAAGTAGACTGGTCACTAGTCACACTGGTCAGTAGGGGTAGACTGGACACTAGTCACACTGGTCAGTAGGGGTAGACTGGTCACTAGCTGCACTGGTCAGTAGGGATAGACTGGTCACTAGTCACACTGGGTAGTAGGGGTAGACTGGTCACTATTCACACTGGTCAGTAGGGATAGACTGGTCACTAATAACACTGGTCAGTAGGGGTAGACTGGTCACTAGTCACACTGGTCAGTAGAGGTAGACTGGTCACTAGTCACACTGGTCAGTAGTGGTAGACTGGTCACTAGTCACACTGGTCAGTAGGGGTAGACTGGTCACTAGTCACACTGGTCATTAGGGATAGACTGGTCACTAGTCACACTGGTCAGTAGGGGTAGACTGGTCACTAGCCACACTGGTCAGTAGGGATAGATTGGTCACTAGTCACACTGGTCAGTAGGGATAGACTGGTCACTAGTCACACTGGTCAGAAGGGGTAGACTGGTCACTAGTCACACTGGTCAGTAGGGGTATACTGGTCACTAGTCACACTGGTCAGTAGGGATAGACTGGTCACTAGTCACACTGGTCAGTAGGGATAGACTGGTCACTAGTCACACTGGTCAGTAGGGATAGACTGGTCACTAGTCACACTGGTCAGTTGGGGTAGACTGGTCACTAGTCACACTGGTCAGTAGGGATAGACTCGTCACTAGTCACACTGGTCAGTAGGGATAGACTGGTCACTAGTCACACTGGTCAGTAGGGGTAGACTGGTCACTAGTCACACTGGTCAGTAGGTGTAGACTGGTCACTAGTCACACTGGTCAGTAGGGGTAGACTGGTCACTAGTCACACTGGTCAGTAGGGATAGACTGGTCACTAGTCACACTGGTCAGTAGGGATAGACTCGTCACTAGTCACACTGGTCAGTAGGGATAGACTGGTCACTAGTCACACTGGTCAGTAGGGGTAGACTGGTCACTAGTCACACTGGTCAGTAGGTGTAGACTGGTCACTAGTCACACTGGTCAGTAGGGATAGACTGGTCACTAGTCATACTGGTCAGTAGGGATAGACTGGTCACTAGTCACACTGGTCAGTAGGGATAAACTGGTCACTAGTCACACTGGTCAGTAGGGGTAGACTGGTCACTAGTCACACTGGTCAGTAGGGGTAGACTGGTCACTAGTCACACTGGTCAGTAGAAGTAGACTGGTCACTAGTCACACTGGTCAGTAGGGGTAGACTGGACACTAGTCACACTGGTCAGTAGGGGTAGACTGGTCACTAGCTGCACTGGTCAGTAGGGATAGACTGGTCACTAGTCACACTGGGTAGTAGGGGTAGACTGGTCACTATTAACACTGGTCAGTAGGGATAGACTGGTCACTAATAACACTGGTCAGTAGGGGTAGACTGGTCACTAGTCACACTGGTCAGTAGAGGTAGACTGGTCACTAGTCACACTGGTCAGTAGTGGTAGACTGGTCACTAGTCACACTGGTCAGTAGGGGTAGACTGGTCACTAGTCACACTGGTCATTAGGGATAGACTGGTCACTAGTCACACTGGTCAGTAGGGGTAGACTGGTCACTAGCCACACTGGTCAGTAGGGATAGATTGGTCACTAGTCACACTGGTCAGTAGGGATAGACTGGTCACTAGTCACACTGGTCAGAAGGGGTAGACTGGTCACTAGTCACACTGGTCAGTGGGGTATACTGGTCACTAGTCACACTGGTCAGTAGGGATAGACTGGTCACTAGTCACACTGGTCAGTAGGGATAGACTGGTCACTAGTCACACTGGTCAGTGGGGGTAGACTGGTCACTAGTCACACTGGTCAGTAGGGGTAGACTGGTCACTAGCCACACTGGTCAGTAGGGATAGACTGGTCACTAGTCACACTGGTCAGTAGGGGTAGACTGGTCACTAGTCACACTGGTCAGTAGGTGTAGACTGGTCACTAGTCACACTGGTCAGTAGGGGTAGACTGGTCACTAGTCACACTGGTCAGTAGGGATAGACTGGTCACTAGTCACACTGGTCAGTAGGAATAGACTCGTCACTAGTCACACTGGTCAGTAGGGATAGACTGGTCACTAGTCACACTGGTCAGTAGGGGTAGACTGGTCACTAGTCACACTGGTCAGTAGGTGTAGACTGGTCACTAGTCACACTGGTCAGTAGGGGTAGACTGGTCACTAGTCACACTGGTCAGTAGAGGTAGACTGGTCACTAGTCACACTGGTCAGTAGGGATAGACTGGTCACTAGTCACACTGGTCAGTAGGGATAGACTGGTCACTAGTCACACTGGTCAGTAGGTGTAGACTGGTCACTAGTCACACTGGTCAGTAGGTGTAGACTGGTCACTAGTCACACTGGTCAGTAGGGGTAGACTGGTCATTAGTCACACTGGTCAGTAGGGATAGACTGGTCACTAGTCACACTGGTCAGTAGAGATAGACTGGTCACTAGTCACACTGGTCAGTAGGGATAGACTGGTCACTAGTCACACTGGTCAGTAGGGGTAGACTGGTCACTAGTCACACTGGTCAGTAGGGATAGACTGGTCACAAACACACTGGTCAGTAGGGATAGACTGGTCACTAGTCACACTGGTCAGTAGGGGTAGACTGGTCACTAGTCACACTGGTCAGTAGGGGTAGACTGGTCCCTAGTCACACTGGTCAGTAGGGATTGACTGGCCACTAGTCACACTGGTCAGTAGGGGTAGACTGGTCACTAGTCGCATTGGTCAGTAGGGATAGACTGGTCACTAGTCACACTGGTCAGTAGGGGTAGACTGGTCACTAGTCACACTGGTCAGTAGGGATAGACTGGTCACTAGTCACACTGGTCAGTAGAGGTAGACTGGTCACTAGTCACACTGGTCAGTAGGGATAGACTGGTCACTAGCCACACTGGTCAGTAGGGGTAGACTGGTCACTAGGGATAGACTGGTCACTAGTCACACTGGTCAGTAGGGGTAGACTGGTCACTAGCCACACTGGTCATTAGGAATAGACTGGTCACTAGTCACACTGGTCAGTAGGGGTAGACTGGTCACTAGCCACACTGGTCAGTAGGGGTAGACTGGTCACTAGTCACACTGGTCAGTAGGGATAGACTGGTCACTAGTCACACTGGTCAGTAGGGGTATACTGGTCACTAGTCACACTGGTCAGTAGGGGTAGACTGGTCACTAGTCACACTGGTCAGTAGGGGTAGACTGGTCCTTAGTCACAATGGTCAGTAGGGGTAGACTGGTCACTAGTCACACTGGTCAGTAGTGGTAGACTGGTCACTAGTCACACTGGTCAGTAGGGATAGACTGGTCACTAATCACACTGGTCAGTAGGGATAGACTGGTCACTAGTCACACTGGTCAGTAGGGATAGACTGGTCACTAGTCACACTGGTCAGTGGGGGTAGACTGGTCACTAGTCACACTGGTCAGTAGGGGTAGACTGGTCACTAGTCACACTGGTCAGTAGGGATAGACTGGTCACTAGTCACACTGGTCAGTAGGGATAGACTGGTCACTAGTCACACTGGTCAGTGGGGGTAGACTGGTCACTAGTCACACTGGTCAGTAGGGGTAGGCTGGTCACTAGTCACACTGGTCAGTAGGGATAGACTGGTCACTAGCCACACTGGTCAGTAGGAATAGACTGGTCACTAGTCACACTGGTCAGTAGGGATAGACTGGTCACTAGTCACACTGGTCAGTAGGGATAAACTGGTCACTAGTCACACTGGTCAGTAGGGGTAGACTGGTCACTAGTCAGACTGGTCAGTAGGGGTAGACTGGTCACTAGTCACACTGGTCAGTAGGGGTAGACTGGTCACTAGTCACACTGGTCAGTAGGGGTAGACTGGACACTAGTCACACTGGTCAGTAGGGGTAGACTGGTCACTAGCTGCACTGGTCAGTAGGGATAGACTGGTCACTAGTCACACTGGGTAGTAGGGGTAGACTGGTCACTATTCACACTGGTCAGTAGGGATAGACTGGTCACTAATAACACTGGTCAGTAGGGGTAGACTGGTCACTAGTCACACTGGTCAGTAGAGGTAGACTGGTCACTAGTCACACTGGTCAGTAGTGGTAGACTGGTCACTAGTCACACTGGTCAGTAGGGGTAGACTGGTCACTAGTCACACTGGTCAGTAGGGATAGACTGGTCACTACTCACACTGGTCAGTAGGGGTAGACTGGTCACTAGTCACACTGGTCAGTAGGGATAGACTGGTCACTAGTCACACTGGTCAGTAGGGATAGACTGGTCACTAGTCACACTGGTCAGTAGGGATAGACTGGTCACTAGCCACACTGGTCAGTAGGGGTAGACTGGTCACTAGTGACACTGGTCAGTAGGGATAGACTGGTCACTAGTCACACTGGTCAGTAGGGGTAGACTGGTCACTAGTCACACTGGTCAGTAGGGGTAGACTGGTCACTGGTCACACTGGTCAGTAGGGGTAGACTGGTCACTAGTCACACTGGTCAGTGGGGGTAGACTGGTCACTAGTCACACTGGTCAGTAGGGATAAACTGGTCACTAGTCACACTGGTCAGTAGGGGTAGACTGGTCACTAGTCACACTGGTCAGTAGGGGTAGACTGGTCACTAGTCACACTGGTCAGTAGGGGTAGACTGGTCACTAGTCACACTGGTCAGTAGGGGTAGACTGGTCACTAGTCACACTGGTCAGTAGGGATTGACTGGTCACTAGCCACACTGGTCAGTAGGGGTAGACTGGTCACTAGTCACACTGGTCAGTAGGGGTAGACTGGTCACTAGTCACACTGGTCAGTAGGGGTAGACTGGTCCTTAGTCACACTGGTCAGTAGGGGTAGACTGGTCACTAGTCACACTGGTCAGTAGTGGTAGACTGGTCACTAGTGACACTGGTCAGTAGGGATAGACTGGTCACTACTCACACTGGTCAGTAGGGGTAGACTGGTCACTAGTCACACTGGTCAGTAGGGGTAGACTGGTCACTAGTCACACTGGTCAGTAGGGATAGACTGGTCACTAGTCACACTGGTCAGTAGGGATAGACTGGTCACTAGTCACACTGGTCAGTGGGGGTAGACTGGTCACTAGTCACACTGGTCAGTAGGGGTAGACTGGTCACTAGTCACACTGGTCAGTAGGGGTAGACTGGTCACTAGTCACACTGGTCAGTAGGGATAGACTGGTCACTAGTCATACTGGTCAGTAGGGATAGACTGGTCACTAGTCACACTGGTCAGTAGGGATAAACTGGTCAGTAGTCACACTGGTCAGTAGGGGTAGACTGGTCACTAGTCACACTGGTCAGTAGGGGTAGACTGGTCACTATTCACACTGGTCAGTAGAAGTAGACTGGTCACTAGTCACACTGGTCAGTAGGGGTAGACTGGACACTAGTCACACTGGTCAGTAGGGGTAGACTGGTCACTAGCTGCACTGGTCAGTAGGGATAGACTGGTCACTAGTCACACTGGGTAGTAGGGGTAGACTGGTCACTATTCACACTGGTCAGTAGGGATAGACTGGTCACTAATAACACTGGTCAGTAGGGGTAGACTGGTCACTAGTCACACTGGTCAGTAGGGATAGACTGGTCACTAGTCACACTGGTCAGTAGGGGTAGACTGGTCACTAGCCACACTGGTCAGTAGGGATAGATTGGTCACTAGTCACACTGGTCAGTAGGGATAGACTGGTCACTAGTCACACTGGTCAGTGGGGGTAGACTGGTCACTAGTCACACTGGTCAGTAGGGGTAGACTGGTCACTAGTCACACTGGTCAGTAGGGATAGACTGGTCACTAGCCACACTGGTCAGTAGGAATAGACTAGTCACTAGTCACACTGGTCAGTAGGGATAGACTGGTCACTAGTCACACTGGTCAGTAGGGATAAACTGGTCACTAGTCACACTGGTCAGTAGGGGTAGACTGGTCACTAGTCACACTGGTCAGTAGGGGTAGACTGGTCACTAGTCACACTGGTCAGTAGGGGTAGACTGGTCACTAGTCACACTGGTCAGTAGGGGTAGACTGGACACTAGTCACACTGGTCAGTAGGGGTAGACTGGTCACTAGCTGCACTGGTCAGTAGGGATAGACTGGTCACTAGTCACACTGGGTAGTAGGGGTAGACTGGTCACTATTCACACTGGTCAGTAGGGATAGACTGGTCACTAATAACACTGGTCAGTAGGGGTAGACTGGTCACTAGTCACACTGGTCAGTAGAGGTAGACTGGTCACTAGTCACACTGGTCAGTAGTGGTAGACTGGTCACTAGTCACACTGGTCAGTAGGGGTAGACTGGTCACTAGTCACACTGGTCAGTAGGGATAGACTGGTCACTAGTCACACTGGTCAGTAGGGGTAGACTGGTCACTAGCCACACTGGTCAGTAGGGATAGATTGGTCACTAGTCACACTGGTCAGTAGGGATAGACTGGTCACTAGTCACACTGGTCAGAAGGGGTAGACTGGTCACTAGTCACACTGGTCAGTAGGGGTATACTGGTCACTAGTCACACTGGTCAGTAGGGGTAGACTGGTCACTAGTCACACTGGCCAGTAGGGGTAGACTGGACACTAGTCACACTGGTCAGTAGGGGTAGACTGGTCACTAGCTGCACTGGTCAGTAGGGATAGACTGGTCACTAGTCACACTGGGTAGTAGAGGTAGACTGGTCACTATTCACACTGGTCAGTAGGGATAGACTGGTCACTAATAACACTGGTCAGTAGGGGTAGACTGGTCACTAGTCACACTGGTCAGTAGAGGTGGACTGGTCACTAGCCACACTGGTCAGTAGGGATAGACTGGTCACTAGTCACACTGGTCAGTAGTGGTAGACTGGTCACTAGTCACACTGGTCAGTAGGGGTAGACTGGTCACTAGTCACACTGGTCAGTAGGGGTAGACTGGTCACTAGTCACACTGATCAGTAGGGATAGACTGGTCACTAGTCACACTGGTCAGTAGGGATAGACTGGTCACTAGTCACACTGGTCAGTAGGGGTATACTGGTCACTAGTCACACTGGTCAGTAGGGGTAGACTGGTCACTAGTCACACTGGTCAGTAGGGGTAGACTGGTCCTTAGTCACAATGGTCAGTAGGGGTAGACTGGTCACTAGTCACACTGGTCAGTAGTGGTAGACTGGTCACTAGTCACACTGGTCAGTAGGGATAGACTGGTCACTACTCACACTGGTCAGTAGGGATAGACTGGTCACTAGTCACACTGGTCAGTGGGGGTAGACTGGTCACTAGTCACACTGGTCAGTAGGGATAGACTGGTCACTAGTCACACTGGTCAGTAGGGATAGACTGGTCACTAGTCACACTGGTCAGTGGGGGTAGACTGGTCACTAGTCACACTGGTCAGTAGGGGTAGACTGGTCACTAGCCACACTGGTCAGTAGGGGTAGACTGGTCACTAGCCACACTGGTCAGTAGGGATAGACTGGTCACTAGTCACACTGGTCAGTAGGGGTAGACTGGTCACTAGTCACACTGGTCAGTAGGGATAGACTGGTCACTAGTCACACTGGTCAGTAGGGATAGACTGGTCACTAGTCACACTGGTCAGTAGGGATAGACTGGTCACTAGTCACACTGGTCAGTAGTGGTAGACTGGTCACTAGTCACACTGGTCAGTAGGGGTAGACTGGTCACTAGTCACACTGGTCATTAGGGATAGACTGGTCACTAGTCACACTGGTCACTAGGGGTAGACTGGTCACTAGCCACACTGGTCAGTAGGGATAGATTGGTCACTAGTCACACTGGTCAGTAGGGATAGACTGGTCACTAGTCACACTGGTCAGAAGGGGTAGACTGGTCACTAGTCACACTGGTCAGTAGGGGTATACTGGTCACTAGTCACACTGGTCAGTAGGGGTAGACTGGTCACTAGTCACACTGGCCAGTAGGGGTAGACTGGACACTAGTCACACTGGTCACTAGGGGTAGACTGGTCACTAGCTGCACTGGTCAGTAGGGATAGACTGGTCACTAGTCACACTGGGTAGTAGAGGTAGACTGGTCACTATTCACACTGGTCAGTAGGGATAGACTGGTCACTAATAACACTGGTCAGTAGGGGTAGACTGGTCACTAGTCACACTGGTCAGTAGAGGTAGACTGGCCACTAGTCACACTGGTCAGTAGTGGTAGACTGGTCACTAGTCACACTGGTCAGTAGTGGTAGACTGGTCACTAGTCACACTGATCAGTAGGGATAGACTGGTCACTAGTCACACTGGTCAGTAGGGATAGACTGGTCACTAGTCACACTGGTCAGTAGGGGTATACTGGTCACTAGTCACACTGGTCAGTAGGGGTAGACTGGTCACTAGTCACACTGGTCAGTAGGGGTAGACTGGTCACTAGTCACACTGGTCAGTAGGGATAGACTGGTCACTAGCCACACTGGTCAGTAGGGATAGACTGGTCACTAGTCACACTGGTCAGTAGGGGTAGACTGGTCACTAGTCACACTGGTCAGTAGGAATAGACTGGTCACTAGTCACACTGGTCAGTAGGGATAGACTGGTCACTAGTCACACTGGTCAGTAGGGATAAACTGGTCACTAGTCACACTGGTCAGTAGGGGTAGACTGGTCACTAGTCACACTGGTCAGTAGGGGTAGACTGGTCACTAGTCACACTGGTCAGTAGGGATAGACTGGTCACTAGTCACACTGGTCAGTAGGGATAGACTGGTCACTAGTCACACTGGTCAGTAGGGATAGACTGGTCACTAGTCACACTGGTCAGTAGGGATAGACTGGTCACTAGTCACACTGGTCACTAGGGATAGACTGGTCACTAGTCACACTGGTCAGTAGGGGTAGACTGGTCACTAGTCACACTGGTCAGTAGGGGTAGACTGGTCACTAGTCACACTGGTCAGTAGGGGTAGACTGGTCACTAGTCACACTGGTCAGTAGGGATAGACTGGTCACTAGTCACACTGGTCAGTAGGGGTAGACTGGTCACTAGTCACACTGGTCAGTAGGGGTAGACTGGTCACTAGTCACACTGGTCAGTAGGGGTAGACTGGTCACTAGTCACACTGGTCAGTAGGGATAGACTGGTCACTAGTCACACTGGTCAGTAGGGGTAGACTGGTCACTAGTCACACTGGTCAGTAGGGATAGACTGGTCACTAGTCACACTGGTCAGTAGGGGTAGACTGGTCACTAGTCACACTGGTCAGTAGGGGTAGACTGGTCACTAGTCACACTGGTCAGTAGGTGTAGACTGGTCACTAGTCACACTGGTCAGTAGGGGTAGACTGGTCACTAGTCACACTGGTCAGTAGGGGTAGACTGGTCACTAGTCACACTGGTCAGTAGGGGTAGACTGGTCACTAGTCACACTGGTCAGTAGGGATAGACTGGTCACTAGTCACACTGGTCAGTAGGGGTAGACTGGTCACTAGTCACACTGGTCAGTAGGGGTAGACTGGTCAATAGTCACACTGGTCAGTAGGGATAGACTGGTCACTAGTCACACTGGTCAGTAGGGGTAGACTGGTCACTAGTCACACTGGTCAGTAGGGGTAGACTGGTCACTAGTCACACTGGTCAGTAGGAATAGACTGGTCACTAGTCACACTGGTCAGTAGGGGTAGACTGGTCACTAGTCACACTGGTCAGTAGGGGTAGACTGGTCAATAGTCACACTGGTCAGTAGGGATAGACTGGTCACTAGTCACACTGGTCAGTAGGGGTAGACTGGTCACTAGTCACACTGGTCAGTAGGGGTAGACTGGTCACTAGTCACACTGGTCAGTAGGGATAGACTGGTCACTAGTCACACTGGTCTGTAGGGGTAGACTGGTCACTAGTCACACTGGTCAGTAGGGGTAGACTGGTCAATAGTCACACTGGTCAGTAGGGATAGACTGGTCACTAGTCACACTGGTCAGTAGGGGTAGACTGGTCACTAGTCACACTGGTCAGTAGGGATAGACTGGTCACTAGTCACACTGGTCAGTAGGGATAGACTGGTCACTAGTCACACTGGTCAGTAGGGGTAGACTGGTCACTAGTCACACTGGTCAGTAGGGGTAGACTGGTCACTAGTCACACTGGTCTTTAGTTAGAGGTTTTATTGTAAACCTTGGAAACATGTACTCACCTTGTTGAATAGTGGTAACAGCTGCTGAGACACGTGAAACCTTATCACTAGTGTCTTGCTGCTGCTCCAGTAGTTGTCCAATGCTTGTGGAGGTTGTAGCACTTTGCTCCTGTAGTTGTCCAATGCTTGCGGTACTTGTAGCATTTTGCTCCAGTAGTTGTACAATGCTTGTTGAGGTTGTAGCACTTTGCTCCTGTAGTTGATGGACAGTTGTGTTGGTCTGGTTTTGCATTTCCACTATGCGTTCACATGCTGCAGTTGTATCTTGTTCACCTATATACATGATAAGATAGGTACACATAAACACTCTCTCACATGCACACACATGTGTATGCACCCGTGTCAGGGCATCACAGGGCGGCTGGGAGTGGTACGACCGGGGTCAGGGTGTCCCCCCGGAGAAAAAAAATAAGGATTTTTCGGCTAACAGGGCACGTTTTAGCACTCTACAGCTGCAAAGGAGGGCTCCCCCACTCCAGCTCCAAAAACATACTTCTAATGGATTTTTGGTATTTTCTGTACATCGTAGGTAGCCAATCAAGGCAAAAGGAACCCATTGCCCTCGAAAAAATCGCAAAATCCGAAGTACAAGCGTGGTGCGCGTTTTAGCGCCAGCCGCTGTGCAAAAACGTACTAGTATGTCATATTCTGCAGTAGTGTGCTGCGTCGCATGCACTATGTACACGGCCGGCCTGGACAGTCGCGAAGTAATTTTAGTTGTTTTTAGAGTGAGAAGATCCTTTTTTTTTGTTCGGTGGGATGGAAAGATCTGCCAGTGGACCAGAGAGCTACAACACTGGAAGCAGAAGAAAGGGCTTCAGGAATCTTCTCTGTCTTCATGGCAACAGGACTTTAGTTTGCGAGAGACTTTTGTCCTGTCGTCGCGGACGCAATTCTTGTTGCTGCTACCAGAAAACTCGGAAAACGAAAGGATCGTAAATCGTTAGGTGAAGCGAGTCGTGTCGGTGAACAGCAGCAGAATTTTCTGCCGCCTTGGAGCAGCAGTCCAAACACTTTTCAACTTCGGAGAATGAAGCGCTTCCCTTGTCTGTTTACAAGCGCGGCGTTCGCGGGTGTAATGCATTTTCGCATCAGCTTGCAGTAGATTGTCAGGAACCAGAGGTGCTAGGTAGGTGTAGTTGTGGAAAGAATATAATTATGTTGTAGCTGACAAGTTACATACATGTAGCAGGGACGTCGCACACGGTACGGTCACTACGGTATTGACCATACCACTTTTTGCCCCAGATACCCCGTGAATCAACAAAATACACTGATCTGGGATCTAAAATTCCAAAATTTTCATCCCAATTACCACTGCCCCCCCCCCCCACACACGAGTAAATTTACTTCTAATGGCTGACCGTACCTAAAACACCTTCCGACGCCCCTGTGTAGTGTCTCTTGACTGTGCTGATCGCCATTGTAACATGGTAGATCTTGGAAATTTTTAGTTCTGGACCCAGTGATCGCCGCCAGCTCAGCTCTGTTTCCGTCAAGTTTGCAGTAAATGCGTCTGTGAGGAATCCATCGTCTGGTTGTCTCTACCGGTGACTCCAACCGCCTATCGTAATGGATAGCCGCCTGGAGTCTTGGGCAATAGTTAGCTGCTACTCAGTGCTAGTGCTAGGCATCAAGTCTGTATGCTCCTTGCAAGGAAAGTTGCGATGTTTTGTACAAGTCCGAAGATCCTAGAATTTGTTTTATTGCTTTTTTGGATGAATTCGGTGGACCATCCTGGACGAAAAGTGGTACGACCATGGTCATAGTAGTCGTACCGTGTGTATGCACCCATGTACGAATGCACAAGTACACACACACATATACATGTACATGTATATACAAACACACAGACACACAAACACACACACTAACTCACACACATACACACACACACACCTTGGACCTTGGACGCGATGCAATATTCTGGCTATGCGGGCCCCATGGGGGTTGAGCAGGTTCGGAACAGTAGGGGCGATGACGGGATAGGTCCTGTGGTCTACTGAAATGCCGAACGCAATTGCAAACGATGCAGAAGGAGCTACGGTCTGCGTTGGTTGCTCTGGCCGAGCTAGGGCTGCACTTGTGACGCTTCATGCCTTGGCGCGATGGCACACAGCGGTTGCAGCGGGTGCAGTGGTAGCTGCAGCGTTCGCAGGACATATTGTTCATAACCGGTGACTCAAGTGTGTCAGAAGATGCCTCTGCTGGTGATGTCGGTGGTGAGCACTTGTGTCGGGCAAATCCACCCTTGCTCCGGAACCATATGTTGCACTGGTCGCAGTGACACCTTCTTGGCTGTTGGCTTACAGGTGGGGCACGCGTAGCTGTACACTTGTGTCGCTTCCTGTCACTTACACGACTGAAGGAGCGGTGACAAGTTTGGCACACACCCGGTGATGGTCGAGGTCTGTTCTGCTTGTCTGGCAGACAACGGTAAGCCTTGCGCCATTTGGAGCGAGAAGAAGTGGCCACTTCACACCAGTCGTCAAGTAGTTTGACGTCACTCCGAACACAGTCTCGCCACCTTTTCCACGGACCATGGGCAGGTCCCTTGTTTGGAAACGAACCGAACAGTAGAGCATTCGGGACGCGCTCATCCTCCATCCTTGACACATAACCAAGCCACTCAAGGCGACGTCTGCTGACACGACACTCCATGTCCAAGGTATCTCCCCAGCGCTCCAGAACTTCAACATTAGTTATCCTGTCATTCCATACATCTTGACGACTGATGCCCAGAATTGTGCAGACACAACGGAAATGAAAGACAGACAACGCATGAACATCAGCGTGTAGCGGTACCCAGCATTCGGACCCATAGAGCAGAGTCCACAGCACACAAGCATTGTACGCTGACCCTTTGATGGATATTGGCAGTGTTACATCGTGGAATATCGCTTCACACACACACACACACACACACACACACACACACACACACACACACACACACACACACACCTGTCCTGTCCTGTAGAGCCACTGCCACAGGGGTCACGTGGGACCCGGAGGGGCATCAGAGAGGAAGATGGAGCACGCAGCCTGATGACGCCGGAGATGGTGGAGCAAACGGAACTGGCGAAAACACATGCATACATGACTGAACGAATTACGCTGCTGGGCAGTCGGGCGCGGGCCAGTCCTCGAGCACCGGTGACGACCGCGGCCTTGCGCAGTCCGAAAGCAGCGGGCACACACAGCACAGTGCGCAGCACAGCAGGCATCCTGCACATAGACTTTTTCGGGAGGCTGAACAGCAGTGAACAGCTAGACCACCCTTGCTTCAAAACCAACGCCCACAATCTCCACAGTGGCAAGCCCCTTGCTACTCAGCAATCGGCTTGGCCCGCTCAACCACACATTTGTGGCGAGCACGATCTCCAGGGCGCGAGAATGACCGATTGCAATCCGCACATACCACTGGGCCAGGCTGAGGCACATTCTCCACAGGCTCGGCGTACATAGCCCGCCAGTCAGCGCGGGACTCACAGGCAATAGGGTACGATTCATTGGTGAGGCCACGAACTCTTAGGTCGGAGACAACGCAATCCTTCGAGCGCTTGCGAGGGCCATGTGCTGGGCGACGTGTGGGAAGTGAGCCAAACAGGATCTGTCTCGGCATCCAGCTACTGTCCATCCGGGCCACATGGCCTAGCCACTCTAGGCGACGCTGTGCAACTTTCACGCAGATGGTATCAGTGTCACCCCACATCTCCAACAGTTGGGCGTTGGTTGTGTGATTATGCCAACAATCTCTGCGGAACACACCCAATGTGGAACTGTAGTATCCCTGCCCGACCAATACGGAAGTAATACGGAAGTAATACGGAAGCAATACGGAGCGACCTTATGTATATTAATTTTAGTGTCTCTTCACATATAAGCGTACGGCGTTTGCTGCATAAAAGCAGCTGCGTTTTTTCTGTTCTAATTAGATTAGATTAGATTGGATAGCAATGAAAGCTAACTCGAAGAATAAGGATTCAGCCTCTAGGTGAGCACCGGAGAGAAAGTTATTTATTTTGCCGCTTCATCTTTCACGAACGATTAACTTTCAGGTGTGTACCTGAAAGTAGAATAAAAGTAATTCTTGTTGATTTCACCGCGCCTACCACTCGGCTACCCACTACATTGGTGGCAGCGGTGTTGTTTTAAATAAAACAACGTGATTCGACCCCAGACTCCGATGGCTCAACCCGCTACAGCTCCGTGCGACGAATCAAGATGAGAATCATGTTTCTTGCCTTCCTCGGCCTGGCACTGCTTATTAGCCTGCAGCTCAGTCAGGGTGCTAGCGTGGATCACCCTTCTCTCCGCACGGCACACACTGGAGACTCCGATGGCGATTCCAAGCGACCCGCTACCTACATGTATACTACCGGTGGTGATGGCGAAGCTGATGAGGACGACAACAGGCAGGCTGCTGCCCAAGACAAGGAGGGTATTTCCCAAGACCAGCAGCGTTTGATTTTCGCCGGCACGCAGTCGGAAGCATGAGCCCACTCTTCACTTGGTACTTCGCCTCCGTGGTGGGATGCAGATTTTCGTCAACACTATTCCTGGCTAGACCATCACTCTTTACGTCGCGCAAAGCGATGCTATCGACCATGTGAAGACCACGATTCAAGACGAGGAGGGAGGTCAATCAGGTCATTTGTCTGACGCCGAGCTAGCCGCTCTGAGTGACCGCCTCAACGAAGATGAAGATAAAACCTGGCTCGCCCTCCGCCATAGCTCCAGCCGCCGCCGTGGTTACTAACGCTGATTCCAGGTATGGCATTTTCTTTCCTGTCTTCCTTCAGTCTCCCTGTTCTCTTCAGTCTTCCTTTATGCGAGTGTGTGAATCCAGTTTAGTTTGGTAGGCGTCTGATCATGGTGAGCCACGGCTTACCCAGCTAACGTGGGACAATGTGTGTGACAACGCCCCTTATAGATATAGTGTATTCAGTTCGGTTTTTGAACTGCGATGTTCCTGGCGGGTTGTGCCAGCGTTGTGCAGCAAGAGTGCTGTAGTTTTTCAGGTCCTATTTGGAAGACAGTTCTTTCCCCTTTTTTACCCCGAGAGATCGTGTGAACCTGGTGTGCTTCTACTTTATGATTTGTTATCAGTTCATTTCTTCTGTCTACTCTAAACGTTATCATTTCCGATATAATTTGCCATCTTCCGGTTGACGCTGTTGTTCGTAACTCCTCACTAATTTTTTGAAAATCACGAGGGCGTGATTATCTGTAGGAAGGGAGGGTGTAGTATCCCTGCCCGACCAATACGGAAGTAATACGGAAGTAATACGGAAGCAATACGGAGCGACCTTATGTATATTAATTTTAGTGTATCTTCGCATATAAGCGTACGGCGTTTGCTGCATAAAAGCAGCTGCGTTTTTTCTGTTCTAATTAGATTAGATTAGATTGGATAGCAATGAAAGCTAACTCGAAGAATAAGGATTCAGCCTCTAGGTGAGCACCGGAGAGAAAGTTATTTATTTTGCCGCTTCATCTTTCACGAACGATTAACTTTCAGGTGTGTACCTGAAAGTAGAATAAAAGTAATTCTTGTTGATTTCACCGCGCCTACCACTCGGCTACCCATTACAGAACGGATGCGCCACATATGAAAGACTGACAAACGTTGGTGATTGTGCTGCAATGGTGTCCAACACTCTGACCCAAAGAGGAGGAGCGACAGCATACATGCATTAAACACACACCTCTTGATATCCAAATCGACGTCAGAATTGCTGAAGATGGTTCCTTGCAAGGCGTCACAAGCACTAGATGCATGCGCAATCCGAGCATTGATGTCCTGTGTCGACCGGCCACCGCGATGAATGAGAGATCCAAGATACTGGGACTCTGAAACACACTCGGTGACCGTGCCAGCTAGCTCGATTGGAGCGCAGTCCCCAGGTGCAACATCCCTGCCTGCAACCAAGAACTGTGTCTTGGTAGCGCTAACTTTAAGCCCAAACTCAGCTGCGGTCGTGTCAAACACTGCAAGTGCCGTCTCCGCCCCTGCACGAGTCGTCGCGAAAAGTGCTGAGTCGTCTGCAAACTGTGACCCAGTGGCAATGGCAACCGGATCCGTCCGGGTAGGCTCGCGGTTAAGGTTACTGTCACCATCACAATGCCAGAACTCAAAACCAACACCGGGTAAATCTCGGACTCGTCGCTGCAACACAGTCACCACCGCCCACATGAAGATGTTAAACAGCACAGTTGCCATGTTGCACCCCTGGCGGAGACCATTCGTGATGCGGATAGGGTCAGTTGTCGTGTTCTCTACCCGAACCACCGCCGACATGTCAGTGTGAAAGGAACGGATCACGACAAGCATGGGAGCAGGGATACCCGCTCTGGATAAGACTTGCCACAGCCAATCCCGAGGCACGGAATCATAGGCTTTCTTGAGGTCTATAAATACAAAGAAGCCTTTGCAGTCGTGCTCAATGGTCTTCTCGAGGAACTGCCGAACACTGAAAACCATATCTGTACAAGATCGGCCACGCCTGAAGCCACACTGATAATCTGGGAGGAAATCCGTAGCCATGGACTGGAGACGAGTCTGGATGACACTCGCCAGAACCTTGCACACAAACACACACACACACACACACACACACAAACAAACACAATCACCTGCCCGCCCTCCCAATGGGACAAGAAAAGTTGGTTACTGCTCTTTCATCATGTTGTCGCTAGTCACATAGAGTATTGATTATCACAACGTACATGCCTGGCAAAGTGCTCAGCTATAATAAAGTGATCATGTGTGTACAAACAGGGGCGTCACCGGACCCCTTCAAGGGGGGGGGGGGGGGGGAGGGTTGCACAGGAATTTTGCAGAGGAAAATTTTTCAGAGGAATTTTGCCCGGCCATGATGGCATGGCATCGATAACAAACCTCGAAAATATAATTATTAATAGCATTGCATCATATAATTATAATAATAATAATGCTGCATTACTAATGCTGCATTACTAATGCTGCATTACTAATGCTGCATTACTAATGCTGCATTACTAATGCTGCATTACTTTATAATAATAATAATAGCATTGCTTAAAACATCATGGCCTACATACAGAATATGATACTATTCTTCGGGGTGTCTTGCCGAAAAATAGCTTGAGCAGTTCATGGCGGTTGACTTGTCAACCTGGACAACCGGTTCCTCTTCGACCTGGACAACAGGTTCCGCTTCAACAGGACTGCGTGCCGGTTCTTCGTGAGGTCTCTCATCATCCGATTCCCCTGGCCCAGCTGCAACAGGAATGGCTTCGTCCCCTCGCCTCACTTCAGTGTTCGCATTCCTCCGAAAAAGTTCGCCGCTGATAGTGAGCTGGCCAGACGCTTTCCTTTTTCGAGAAGACGACATTTTGAGAGGAAACAGCTCCAAAGACTCTTCAATTGTGGTGACCTGACGAACTTACTTGCGACCACACTGAATTATTTATTTCTTCTGTTTCAAACAAACACCCAGAATGCCGACACGCGTGTATATTCTAGTACAAGGCCAAAGGATGCAGCGCTGCATGCGCACACGTGCACGCAGAGATCTACGTGCGTAGAAGGTAACTTTTAAATACTAAATTAGTAGCAGTAGTAGTAGTAGAGTACTACTGCAATCGGTCATGTAAATGCACTCGCTACATGCACTCGCTACATGCACTCGCTACATGCACTCGCTACATGCACTCGCTACATGCACTCGCTACATGCACTCGCTCCATGCACTCGCTACATACACTCACGCGATCGCAGCAGCGCAGTAAAACTAGTTTTAGTGCATGCAGTTTATTAGTAGATTCTACCAGCACTACACTTTTCAAAACCAGGAGTTCGCAAAAAAACAAGGTCGAATTTGTTAGGGGGTGCACGTGCCCCCGTGCCCCTCACGGGTGACGCCCCTAACTTGTATTGGTAATAATTTTGGCATACATCAATATTTTTCAACTAAATTTTCTGTGTCGATACATTGGATTAGTTGTCATCGATTTCCGGTATCAAATTTCAATTATGAGCAGAATGACGTCATCAGTGCTACTTTTTATGTTCAGATTTCAACCCAAAACGCGGAGTAACGAAAAATAGTAAGGCCACAAATCCTGATGAATTGGATAGCCTTTGGGCCCTAGATAAAGCATATTGGTGGATATTGTACATAGATAACAACATTTCGCTGGAAACCAGTTTCGACTTGTTTCACCATACGCACTGTACACATTTAGTATACGAAGTAGTCGTACCTCGGGGTCTGCTCAGTCTCACCACCGCGATGAACGGGTGTTTAGTATCGATATCCAGCACATTCCCGCTTGCTGGGATGTACAGCTAGCCAATGCAACAGCTCTCATTCGCCAAAGACATTCCCCACACCCCTCGTTTATGGATCAAGCTGTCATTGCTGTTTCAAAATAGCCACATTGTCTCCTACACATACTAATGACTGTGAAGCTACTTGAATGCATGCTACTGTGCTGTACATGTAGTGCATGCTGTGCTGTACATGTAGTGCATGCTGTGCTGTACATGTAGTGCATGCTGTGCTGTACATGTAGTGTATGCTGTGCTGTACATGTAGTGTATGCTGTGCTGTACATGTAGTGCATGCTGTGCTGTACATGTAGTGCATGCTGTGCTGTACATGTAGTGTATGCTGTGCTGTACATGTAGTGTATGCTGTGCTGTACATGTAGTGCATGCTATGCTGTACATGTAGTGCATGCTGTGCTGTACATGTAGTGCATGCTGTGCTGTACATGTAGTGCATGCTGTGCTGTACATGTAGTGCATGCTGTGCTGTACATGTAGTGCATGCTGTGCTGTACATGTAGTGCATGCTGTGCTGTACATGTAGTGCATGCTGTGCTGTACATGTAGTGCATGCTGTGCTGTACATGTAGTGTATGCTGTGCTGTACATGTAGTGCATGCTGTGCTGTACATGTAGTGCATGCTGTGCTGTACATGTAGTGTATGCTGTGCTGTACATGTAGTGCATGCTGTGCTGTACATGTAGTGCATGCTGTGCTGTACATGTAGTGCATGCTGTGCTGTACATGTAGTGTATGCTGTGCTGTACATGTAGTGCATGCTGTGCTGTACATGTAGTGCATGCTATGCTGTACATGTAGTGCATGCTGTGCTGTACATGTAGTGCATGCTGTGCTGTACATGTAGTGCATGCTGTGCTGTACATGTAGTGCATGCTGTGCTGTACATGTAGTGCATGCTGTGCTGTACATGTAGTGCATGCTGTGCTGTACATGTAGTGCATGCTGTGCTGTACATGTAGTGCATGCTGTACTGTACATGTAGTGTATGCTGTGCTGTACATGTAGTGCATGCTGTGCTGTACATGTAGTGCATGCTGTGCTGTACATGTAGTGCATGCTGTGCTGTACATGTAGTGCATGCTGTGCTGTACATGTAGTGTATGCTGTGCTGTACATGTAGTGCATGCTGTGCTGTACATGTAGTGTATGCTGTGCTGTACATGTAGTGTATGCTGTGCTGTACATGTAGTGCATGCTGTGCTGTACATGTAGTGCATGCTGTGCTGTACATGTAGTGTATGCTGTGCTGTACATGTAGTGTATGCTGTGCTGTACATGTAGTGCATGCTGTGCTGTACATGTAGTGCATGCTGTGCTGTACATGTAGTGTATGCTGTGCTGTACATGTAGTGTATGCTGTGCTGTACATGTAGTGCATGCTGTGCTGTACATGTAGTGCATGCTGTGCTGTACATGTAGTGTATGCTGTGCTGTACATGTAGTGTATGCTGTACTGTACATGTAGTGCATGCTGTGCTGTACATGTAGTGCATACTGTGCTGTACATGTAGTGTATGCTGTGCTGTACATGTAGTGCATGCTGTGCTGTACATGTAGTGCATGCTGTGCTGTACATGTAGTGTATGCTGTGCTGTACATGTAGTGCATGCTGTGCTGTACATGTAGTGTATGCTGTGCTGTACATGTAGTGCATGCTGTGCTGTACATGTAGTGTATGCTGTGCTGTACATGTAGTGTATGCTGTGCTGTACATGTAGTGCATGCTGTGCTGTACATGTAGTGCATGCTGTGCTGTACATGTAGTGCATGCTGTGCTGTACATGTAGTGCATGCTGTGCTGTACATGTAGTGTATGCTGTGCTGTACATGTAGTGCATGCTGTGCTGTACATGTAGTGTATGCTGTGCTGTACATGTAGTGTATGCTGTGCTGTACATGTAGTGCATGCTGTGCTGTACATGTAGTGCATGCTGTGCTGTACATGTAGTGCATACTGTGCTGTACATGTAGTGCATGCTGTGCTGTACATGTAGTGCATGCTGTGCTGTACATGTAGTGTATGCTGTGCTGTACATGTAGTGTATGCTGTGCTGTACATGTAGTGCATGCTGTGCTGTACATGTAGTGCATGCTGTGCTGTACATGTAGTGCATGCTGTGCTGTACATGCAGTGCATGCTGTGCTGTACATGTAGTGCATGCTGTGCTGTACATGTAGTGCATGCTGTGCTGTACATGTAGTGCATGCTGTGCTGTACATGTAGTGCATGCTGTGCTGTACATGTAGTGCATGCTGTGCTGTACATGTAGTGCATGCTGTGCTGTACATGTAGTGTATGCTGTGCTGTACATGTAGTGCATGCTGTGCTGTACATGTAGTGCATGCTGTGCTGTACATGTAGTGCATGCTGTGCTGTACATGTAGTGTATGCTGTGCTGTACATGTAGTGCATGCTGTGCTGTACATGCAGTGCATGCTGTGCTGTACATGTAGTGCATGCTGTGCTGTACATGTAGTGCATGCTGTGCTGTACATGTAGTGTATGCTGTGCTGTACATGTAGTGTATGCTGTGCTGTACATGTAGTGCATGCTGTGCTGTACATGTAGTGCATGCTGTGCTGTACATGTAGTGCATGCTGTGCTGTACATGCAGTGCATGCTGTGCTGTACATGTAGTGCATGCTGTGCTGTACATGTAGTGCATGCTGTGCTGTACATGTAGTGCATGCTGTGCTGTACATGTAGTGCATGCTGTGCTGTACATGTAGTGCATGCTGTGCTGTACATGTAGTGCATGCTGTACTGTACATGTAGTGTATGCTGTGCTGTACATGTAGTGCATGCTGTGCTGTACATGTAGTGCATGCTGTGCTGTACATGTAGTGCATGCTGTGCTGTACATGTAGTGTATGCTGTGCTGTACATGTAGTGCATGCTGTGCTGTACATGCAGTGCATGCTGTGCTGTACATGTAGTGCATGCTGTGCTGTACATGTAGTGCATGCTGTGCTGTACATGTAGTGCATGCTGTGCTGTACATGTAGTGCATGCTGTACTGTACATGTAGTGTATGCTGTGCTGTACATGTAGTGCATGCTGTGCTGTACATGTAGTGCATGCTGTGCTGTACATGTAGTGCATGCTGTGCTGTACATGTAGTGTATGCTGTGCTGTACATGTAGTGCATGCTGTGCTGTACATGCAGTGCATGCTGTGCTGTACATGTAGTGCATGCTGTGCTGTACATGTAGTGCATGCTGTGCTGTACATGTAGTGCATGCTGTGCTGTACATGTAGTGTATGCTGTGCTGTACATGTAGTGTATGCTGTGCTGTACATGTAGTGCATGCTGTGCTGTACATGTAGTGCATGCTGTGCTGTACATGTAGTGTATGCTGTGCTGTACATGTAGTGCATGCTATGCTGTACATGTAGTGCATGCTGTGCTGTACATGTAGTGTATGCTGTGCTGTACATGTAGTGTATGCTGTGCTGTACATGTAGTGCATGCTGTGCTGTACATGTAGTGCATGCTGTGCTGTACATGTAGTGCATGCTGTGCTGTACATGTAGTGCATGCTGTGCTGTACATGTAGTGCATGCTGTGCTGTACATGTAGTGTATGCTGTGCTGTACATGTAGTGTATGCTGTGCTGTACATGTAGTGTATGCTGTGCTGTACATGTAGTGCATGCTGTGCTGTACATGTAGTGCATGCTGTGCTGTACATGTAGTGCATGCTGTGCTGTACATGTAGTGCATGCTGTGCTGTACATGTAGTGCATGCTGTGCTGTACATGTAGTGCATGCTGTGCTGTACATGTAGTGTATGCTGTGCTGTACATGTAGTGCATGCTGTACTGTACATGTAGTGCATGCTGTGCTGTACATGTAGTGCATGCTGTGCTGTACATGTAGTGCATGCTGTGCTGTACATGTAGTGCATGCTGTGCTGTACATGTAGTGCATGCTGTGCTGTACATGTAGTGCATGCTGTGCTGTACATGTAGTGTATGCTGTGCTGTACATGTAGTGCATGCTGTGCTGTACATGTAGTGTATGCTGTGCTGTACATGTAGTGTATGCTGTGCTGTACATGTAGTGCATGCTGTGCTGTACATGTAGTGCATGCTGTGCTGTACATGTAGTGCATGCTGTGCTGTACATGTAGTGCATGCTGTGCTGTACATGCAGTGCATGCTGTGCTGTACATGTAGTGCATGCTGTGCTGTACATGTAGTGCATTCTGTGCTGTACATGTAGTGCATGCTGTGCTGTACATGTAGTGCATGCTGTGCTGTACATGTAGTGTATGCTGTGCTGTACATGTAGTGCATGCTGTGCTGTACATGTAGTGTATGCTGTGCTGTACATGTAGTGCATGCTGTGCTGTACATGTAGTGCATGCTGTGCTGTACATGTAGTGCATGCTGTGCTGTACATGTAGTGCATGCTGTGCTGTACATGTAGTGTATGCTGTGCTGTACATGTAGTGTATGCTGTGCTGTACATGTAGTGCATGCTGTGCTGTACATGTAGTGCATGCTGTGCTGTACATGTAGTGCATGCTGTGCTGTACATGTAGTGCATGCTGTGCTGTACATGTAGTGTATGCTGTGCTGTACATGTAGTGCATGCTGTGCTGTACATGTAGTGCATGCTGTGCTGTACATGTAGTGCATGCTGTGCTGTACATGTAGTGTATGCTGTGCTGTACATGTAGTGCATGCTGTGCTGTACATGTAGTGCATGCTGTGCTGTACATGTAGTGTATGCTGTGCTGTACATGTAGTGCATGCTGTACTGTACATGTAGTGCATGCTGTGCTGTACATGTAGTGCATGCTGTGCTGTACATGTAGTGCATGCTGTGCTGTACATGTAGTGCATGCTGTGCTGTACATGTAGTGCATGCTGTGCTGTACATGTAGTGCATGCTGTGCTGTACATGTAGTGTATGCTGTGCTGTACATGTAGTGCATGCTGTGCTGTACATGTAGTGCATGCTGTGCTGTACATGTAGTGCATGCTGTGCTGTACATGTAGTGTATGCTGTGCTGTACATGTAGTGCATGCTGTGCTGTACATGTAGTGCATGCTGTGCTGTACATGTAGTGTATGCTGTGCTGTACATGTAGTGCATGCTGTGCTGTACATGTAGTGCATGCTGTGCTGTACATGTAGTGCATGCTGTGCTGTACATGTAGTGTATGCTGTGCTGTACATGTAGTGCATGCTGTGCTGTACATGTAGTGCATGCTGTGCTGTACATGTAGTGCATGCTGTGCTGTACATGTAGTGCATGCTGTGCTGTACATGTAGTGTATGCTGTGCTGTACATGTAGTGTATGCTGTGCTGTACATGTAGTGCATGCTGTGCTGTACATGTAGTGCATGCTGTGCTGTACATGTAGTGCATGCTGTGCTGTACATGCAGTGCATGCTGTGCTGTACATGTAGTGCATGCTGTGCTGTACATGTAGTGCATGCTGTGCTGTACATGTAGTGCATGCTGTGCTGTACATGTAGTGCATGCTGTGCTGTACATGTAGTGCATGCTGTGCTGTACATGTAGTGCATGCTGTACTGTACATGTAGTGTATGCTGTGCTGTACATGTAGTGCATGCTGTGCTGTACATGTAGTGCATGCTGTGCTGTACATGTAGTGCATGCTGTGCTGTACATGTAGTGTATGCTGTGCTGTACATGTAGTGTATGCTGTGCTGTACATGTAGTGTATGCTGTGCTGTACATGTAGTGCATGCTGTGCTGTACATGCAGTGCATGCTGTGCTGTACATGTAGTGCATGCTGTGCTGTACATGTAGTGCATGCTGTGCTGTACATGTAGTGCATGCTGTGCTGTACATGTAGTGTATGCTGTGCTGTACATGTAGTGTATGCTGTGCTGTACATGTAGTGCATGCTGTGCTGTACATGTAGTGCATGCTGTGCTGTACATGTAGTGTATGCTGTGCTGTACATGTAGTGCATGCTGTGCTGTACATGCAGTGCATGCTGTGCTGTACATGTAGTGCATGCTGTGCTGTACATGTAGTGCATGCTGTGCTGTACATGTAGTGTATGCTGTGCTGTACATGTAGTGTATGCTGTGCTGTACATGTAGTGCATGCTGTGCTGTACATGTAGTGCATGCTGTGCTGTACATGTAGTGCATGCTGTGCTGTACATGCAGTGCATGCTGTGCTGTACATGTAGTGCATGCTGTGCTGTACATGTAGTGCATGCTGTGCTGTACATGTAGTGCATGCTGTGCTGTACATGTAGTGCATGCTGTGCTGTACATGTAGTGCATGCTGTGCTGTACATGTAGTGCATGCTGTACTGTACATGTAGTGTATGCTGTGCTGTACATGTAGTGCATGCTGTGCTGTACATGTAGTGCATGCTGTGCTGTACATGTAGTGCATGCTGTGCTGTACATGTAGTGTATGCTGTGCTGTACATGTAGTGCATGCTGTGCTGTACATGCAGTGCATGCTGTGCTGTACATGTAGTGCATGCTGTGCTGTACATGTAGTGCATGCTGTGCTGTACATGTAGTGCATGCTGTGCTGTACATGTAGTGTATGCTGTGCTGTACATGTAGTGTATGCTGTGCTGTACATGTAGTGCATGCTGTGCTGTACATGTAGTGCATGCTGTGCTGTACATGTAGTGTATGCTGTGCTGTACATGTAGTGCATGCTATGCTGTACATGTAGTGCATGCTGTGCTGTACATGTAGTGTATGCTGTGCTGTACATGTAGTGTATGCTGTGCTGTACATGTAGTGCATGCTGTGCTGTACATGTAGTGCATGCTGTGCTGTACATGTAGTGCATGCTGTGCTGTACATGTAGTGCATGCTGTGCTGTACATGTAGTGCATGCTGTGCTGTACATGTAGTGTATGCTGTGCTGTACATGTAGTGTATGCTGTGCTGTACATGTAGTGCATGCTGTGCTGTACATGTAGTGCATGCTGTGCTGTACATGTAGTGCATGCTGTGCTGTACATGTAGTGTATGCTGTGCTGTACATGTAGTGCATGCTGTGCTGTACATGTAGTGCATGCTGTGCTGTACATGTAGTGTATGCTGTGCTGTACATGTAGTGCATGCTGTACTGTACATGTAGTGCATGCTGTGCTGTACATGTAGTGCATGCTGTGCTGTACATGTAGTGCATGCTGTGCTGTACATGTAGTGCATGCTGTGCTGTACATGTAGTGCATGCTGTGCTGTACATGTAGTGCATGCTGTGCTGTACATGTAGTGTATGCTGTGCTGTACATGTAGTGCATACTGTGCTGTACATGTAGTGCATGCTGTGCTGTACATGTAGTGCATGCTGTGCTGTACATGTAGTGCATGCTGTGCTGTACATGTAGTGTATGCTGTGCTGTACATGTAGTGCATGCTGTGCTGTACATGTAGTGCATGCTGTGCTGTACATGTAGTGCATGCTGTGCTGTACATGTAGTGTATGCTGTGCTGTACATGTAGTGCATGCTGTGCTGTACATGTAGTGTATGCTGTGCTGTACATGTAGTGTATGCTGTGCTGTACATGCAGTGCATGCTGTGCTGTACATGTAGTGCATGCTGTGCTCTACATGTAGTGCATGCTGTGCTGTACATGTAGTGTATGCTGTGCTGTACATGTAGTGCATGCTGTGCTGTACATGTAGTGCATGCTGTGCTGTACATGCAGTGCATGCTGTGCTGTACATGTAGTGCATGCTGTGCTGTACATGTAGTGTATGCTGTGCTGTACATGTAGTGTATGCTGTGCTGTACATGTAGTGCATGCTGTGCTGTACATGTAGTGTATGCTGTGCTGTACATGTAGTGCATGCTGTGCTGTACATGTAGTGCATGCTGTGCTGTACATGTAGTGCATGCTGTGCTGTACATGTAGTGCATGCTGTGCTGTACATGTAGTGCATGCTGTGCTGTACATGTAGTGCATGCTGTGCTGTACATGTAGTGCATGCTGTGCTGTACATGTAGTGCATGCTGTGCTGTACATGTAGTGCATGCTGTGCTGTACATGTAGTGCATGCTGTGCTGTACATGTAGTGTATGCTGTGCTGTACATGTAGTGCATGCTGTGCTGTACATGTAGTGCATGCTGTGCTGTACATGTAGTGTATGCTGTGCTGTACATGTAGTGCATGCTGTGCTGTACATGTAGTGCATGCTGTGCTGTACATGTAGTGCATGCTGTGCTGTACATGTAGTGTATGCTGTGCTGTACATGTAGTGCATGCTGTGCTGTACATGTAGTGCATGCTGTGCTGTACATGTAGTGCATGCTGTGCTGTACATGTAGTGCATGCTGTGCTGTACATGTAGTGTATGCTGTGCTGTACATGTAGTGCATGCTGTGCTGTACATGTAGTGCATGCTGTGCTGTACATGTAGTGTATGCTGTGCTGTACATGTAGTGCATGCTGTGCTGTACATGTAGTGCATGCTGTGCTGTACATGTAGTGTATGCTGTGCTGTACATGTAGTGCATGCTGTGCTGTACATGTAGTGTATGCTGTGCTGTACATGTAGTGCATGCTGTGCTGTACATGTAGTGCATGCTGTGCTGTACATGTAGTGCATGCTGTGCTGTACATGTAGTGCATGCTGTGCTGTACATGTAGTGCATGCTGTGCTGTACATGTAGTGCATGCTGTGCTGTACATGTAGTGCATGCTGTGCTGTACATGTAGTGCATGCTGTGCTGTACATGTAGTGCATGCTGTGCTGTACATGTAGTGCATGCTGTGCTGTACATGTAGTGTATGCTGTGCTGTACATGTAGTGCATGCTGTGCTGTACATGTAGTGCATGCTATGCTGTACATGTAGTGCATGCTGTGCTGTACATGTAGTGTATGCTGTGCTGTACATGTAGTGCATGCTGTGCTGTACATGTAGTGCATGCTGTGCTGTACATGTAGTGCATGCTGTGCTGTACATGTAGTGCATGCTGTGCTGTACATGTAGTGTATGCTGTGCTGTACATGTAGTGCATGCTGTACTGTACATGTAGTGCATGCTGTGCTGTACATGTAGTGCATGCTGTGCTGTACATGTAGTGCATGCTGTGCTGTACATGTAGTGTATGCTGTGCTGTACATGTAGTGTATGCTGTGCTGTACATGTAGTGCATGCTGTGCTGTACATGTAGTGCATGCTGTGCTGTACATGTAGTGCATGCTGTGCTGTACATGTAGTGCATGCTGTGCTGTACATGTAGTGCATGCTGTACTGTACATGTAGTGCATGCTGTGCTGTACATGTAGTGCATGCTGTGCTGTACATGTAGTGCATGCTGTACTGTACATGTAGTGCATGCTGTGCTGTACATGTAGTGCATGCTGTGCTGTACATGTAGTGCATGCTGTGCTGTACATGTAGTGCATGCTGTGCTGTACATGTAGTGCATGCTGTGCTGTACATGTAGTGTATGCTGTGCTGTACATGTAGTGCATGCTGTGCTGTACATGTAGTGCATGCTGTGCTGTACATGTAGTGCATGCTGTGCTGTACATGTAGTGTATGCTGTGCTGTACATGTAGTGCATGCTGTGCTGTACATGTAGTGTATGCTGTGCTGTACATGTAGTGCATGCTGTGCTGTACATGTAGTGCATGCTGTGCTGTACATGTAGTGTATGCTGTGCTGTACATGTAGTGTATGCTGTGCTGTACATGTAGTGCATGCTGTGCTGTACATGTAGTGTATGCTGTGCTGTACATGCAGTGCATGCTGTGCTGTACATGTAGTGCATGCTGTGCTCTACATGTAGTGCATGCTGTGCTGTACATGTAGTGTATGCTGTGCTGTACATGTAGTGCATGCTGTGCTGTACATGTAGTGCATGCTGTGCTGTACATGCAGTGCATGCTGTGCTGTACATGTAGTGCATGCTGTGCTGTACATGTAGTGCATTCTGTGCTGTACATGTAGTGCATGCTGTGCTGTACATGTAGTGCATGCTGTGCTGTACATGTAGTGTATGCTGTGCTGTACATGTAGTGCATGCTGTGCTGTACATGTAGTGTATGCTGTGCTGTACATGTAGTGCATGCTGTGCTGTACATGTAGTGCATGCTGTGCTGTACATGTAGTGCATGCTGTGCTGTACATGTAGTGCATGCTGTGCTGTACATGTAGTGCATGCTGTGCTGTACATGTAGTGCATGCTGTGCTGTACATGTAGTGCATGCTGTGCTGTACATGTAGTGCATGCTGTGCTGTACATGTAGTGTATGCTGTGCTGTACATGTAGTGCATGCTGTGCTGTACATGTAGTGCATGCTGTGCTGTACATGTAGTGCATGCTGTGCTGTACATGTAGTGTATGCTGTGCTGTACATGTAGTGTATGCTGTGCTGTACATGTAGTGCATGCTGTGCTGTACATGTAGTGTATGCTGTGCTGTACATGTAGTGCATGCTGTGCTGTACATGTAGTGCATGCTGTGCTGTACATGTAGTGCATGCTGTGCTGTACATGTAGTGCATGCTGTGCTGTACATGTAGTGTATGCTGTGCTGTACATGTAGTGCATGCTGTGCTGTACATGTAGTGCATGCTGTGCTGTACATGTAGTGCATGCTGTGCTGTACATGTAGTGCATGCTGTGCTGTACATGTAGTGCATGCTGTGCTGTACATGTAGTGTATGCTGTGCTGTACATGTAGTGCATGCTGTGCTGTACATGTAGTGCATGCTGTGCTGTACATGTAGTGCATGCTGTGCTGTACATGTAGTGTATGCTGTGCTGTACATGTAGTGCATGCTGTGCTGTACATGTAGTGCATGCTATGCTGTACATGTAGTGCATGCTGTGCTGTACATGTAGTGTATGCTGTGCTGTACATGTAGTGCATGCTGTGCTGTACATGTAGTGCATGCTGTGCTGTACATGTAGTGCATGCTGTGCTGTACATGTAGTGCATGCTGTGCTGTACATGTAGTGTATGCTGTGCTGTACATGTAGTGCATGCTGTGCTGTACATGTAGTGTATGCTGTGCTGTACATGTAGTGTATGCTGTGCTGTACATGTAGTGCATGCTGTGCTGTACATGTAGTGTATGCTGTGCTGTACATGTAGTGCATGCTGTGCTGTACATGTAGTGCATGCTGTGCTGTACATGTAGTGCATGCTGTGCTGTACATGTAGTGCATGCTGTGCTGTACATGCAGTGCATGCTGTGCTGTACATGTAGTGCATGCTGTGCTGTACATGTAGTGCATGCTGTGCTGTACATGTAGTGCATGCTGTGCTGTACATGTAGTGTATGCTGTGCTGTACATGTAGTGTATGCTGTGCTGTACATGTAGTGCATGCTGTGCTGTACATGTAGTGCATGCTGTGCTGTACATGT
This sequence comes from Sycon ciliatum, assembly GCF_964019385.1. Lineage (NCBI taxonomy): Eukaryota > Metazoa > Porifera > Calcarea > Leucosolenida > Sycettidae > Sycon > Sycon ciliatum. Next base: position 2,539,741 of record NC_088645.1, read on the forward strand.
AGTGCATGCTGTGCTGTACATGTAGTGCATGCTGTGCTGTACATGTAGTGTATGCTGTGCTGTACATGTAGTGCATGCTGTGCTGTACATGTAGTGCATGCTGTGCTGTACATGTAGTGCATGCTGTGCTGTACATGTAGTGCATGCTGTGCTGTACATGTAGTGTATGCTGTGCTGTACATGTAGTGTATGCTGTGCTGTACATGTAGTGCATGCTGTGCTGTACATGTAGTGCATGCTGTGCTGTACATGTAGTGCATGCTGTGCTGTACATGTAGTGCATGCTGTGCTGTACATGTAGTGCATGCTGTGCTGTACATGTAGTGCATGCTGTGCTGTACATGTAGTGTATGCTGTGCTGTACATGTAGTGTATGCTGTGCTGTACATGTAGTGCATGCTATGCTGTACATGTAGTGCATGCTGTGCTGTACATGTAGTGTATGCTGTGCTGTACATGTAGTGTATGCTGTGCTGTACATGTAGTGTATGCTGTGCTGTACATGTAGTGTATGCTGTGCTGTACATGTAGTGCATGCTGTGCTGTACATGTAGTGTATGCTGTGCTGTACATGTAGTGTATGCTGTGCTGTACATGTAGTGCATGCTGTGCTGTACATGTAGTGCATGCTGTGCTGTACATGTAGTGCATGCTGTGCTGTACATGTAGTGCATGCTGTGCTGTACATGTAGTGCATGCTGTGCTGTACATGTAGTGTATGCTGTGCTGTACATGTAGTGCATGCTGTGCTGTACATGTAGTGTATGCTGTGCTGTACATGTAGTGCATGCTGTGCTGTACATGTAGTGCATGCTGTGCTGTACATGTAGTGCATGCTGTGCTGTACATGTAGTGCATGCTGTGCTGTACATGTAGTGCATGCTGTGCTGTACATGTAGTGCATGCTGTGCTGTACATGTAGTGCATGCTGTGCTGTACATGTAGTGTATGCTGTGCTGTACATGTAGTGTATGCTGTGCTGTACATGTAGTGCATGCTGTGCTGTACATGTAGTGCATGCTGTGCTGTACATGTAGTGTATGCTGTGCTGTACATGTAGTGTATGCTGTGCTGTACATGTAGTGTATGCTGTGCTGTACATGTAGTGCATGCTGTGCTGTACATGTAGTGCATGCTGTGCTGTACATGTAGTGCATGCTGTGCTGTACATGTAGTGTATGCTGTGCTGTACATGTAGTGCATGCTGTGCTGTACATGTAGTGCATGCTATGCTGTACATGTAGTGCATGCTGTGCTGTACATGTAGTGCATGCTGTGCTGTACATGTAGTGCATGCTGTGCTGTACATGTAGTGCATGCTGTGCTGTACATGTAGTGCATGCTGTGCTGTACATGTAGTGCATGCTGTGCTGTACATGTAGTGTATGCTGTGCTGTACATGTAGTGTATGCTGTGCTGTACATGTAGTGTATGCTGTGCTGTACATGTAGTGCATGCTGTGCTGTACATGTAGTGCATGCTGTGCTGTACATGTAGTGCATGCTGTGCTGTACATGTAGTGTATGCTGTGCTGTACATGTAGTGCATGCTGTGCTGTACATGTAGTGCATGCTGTGCTGTACATGTAGTGCATGCTGTGCTGTACATGTAGTGCATGCTGTGCTGTACATGTAGTGCATGCTGTGCTGTACATGTAGTGTATGCTGTGCTGTACATGTAGTGCATGCTGTGCTGTACATGTAGTGTATGCTGTGCTGTACATGTAGTGTATGCTGTGCTGTACATGTAGTGCATGCTGTGCTGTACATGTAGTGTATGCTGTGCTGTACATGTAGTGCATGCTATGCTGTACATGTAGTGCATGCTGTGCTGTACATGTAGTGCATGCTGTGCTGTACATGTAGTGTATGCTGTGCTGTACATGTAGTGCATGCTGTGCTGTACATGTAGTGCATGCTGTGCTGTACATGTAGTGCATGCTGTGCTGTACATGTAGTGTATGCTGTGCTGTACATGTAGTGCATTCTGTGCTGTACATGTAGTGTATGCTGTGCTGTACATGTAGTGTATGCTGTGCTGTACATGTAGTGCATGCTGTGCTGTACATGCAGTGCATGCTGTGCTGTACATGTAGTGCATGCTGTGCTGTACATGTAGTGTATGCTGTGCTGTACATGTAGTGCATTCTGTGCTGTACATGTAGTGCATGCTGTGCTGTACATGTAGTGTATGCTGTGCTGTACATGTAGTGCATGCTGTGCTGTACATGTAGTGCATCACAACAGATGCACTGTAGATCTACCATGCATGAGAGCCGAACATGCATGCACTTGAGTAGGGCACTTGACTCCCACACGCAATTGCTGGTCACAACTGAGTCTGTACGAGCTACTGTGCTTGTGTAGTTGTGCCTTGCAAGTGCACTCTGTACGTAGATCTACTGTACAGAAACAAGGCAAGTGCAGTTTTCAGTGCATGGACTGAGCTACTAAAACATTTTTTGGAAGCAAACAAGCCTTCTTTATGATCTTGGTCATTTTTCTCAATCGACTCCGCGCTTTGAGCTAGATCAGAACACAGTAGATGTGTGCGTGGGGTATTGCCCAACTAGAACTGGAGTCCTCACGTGACCCAGGTCACGCCCAGCTAATCACTTAGGTCAGCAGAACTCCTGCTCGCGACTCAACACATTTGCCGTAAAAGCCCGTGTATCGGCCCTGGGCGTATAGAATAGCAGCCTCGATTTCCTGGGCGTATACAAGGGCACTGGCGTTATTTTGGAACCAGCCGTATACTTGGAATAGGGATAGCAGTAAGTATTGGGTATCAGTACCTGTACATGTACTGGTGTTTCCGGCATACCTCGGCGTATACATGGGCATGGGCGCTATTTTGAAACAAAACTTTTGACTTCCCCTGACTAGGCGTGTACACGGAGGGTGGGCGTAACTTCGAGTGGGGTTATAATATTCGCGGGATCAGCGTCGGCATCGCTTGAATGTTCGTTCAGAAACACACAAACTAGCCTTCGCATCCGCAGGCCACCACTATGCCTATTAACCTTAGTGGCGAATGCAGACATCACAAGTGAGTCAGGGGAGAGGAGGTTAGTCTCTCAACAAATCGGGCGTGTAACGGCCCATGACCCTGTAAACTGAATCTTTGTTTTTTCTCACTCCGAGCTGTGAGTACCCAGTTGACCGTGGGTGTCGGCGCAGTTCAACACGCGTAAAAGTCTTTTTACACGCTCCCTGCTACCAGCGCGGGTCTTGAACTCGGGACCTAACTCGGGACCTCATGATTCGCAGGCAGGCCTGCAAACTAATCGGCCATATGCCTTGGTGAATGGGGTTATACAGAGGCTTTTACGGTATTCCGTCCGATGTCATCCCCGCTGCGAGTGGGGAGCTTCATGCCCACGATAAAAGAGAACTTCATGATATCTGAATACTTCATCAGAGAAAGCTATTCGAGCTCAAAACGACAAAAGACAATGGCCGTGATAAAGATCCTCGTACAGATGGCGATGTGACTGGCCTCCAATCCAAGTGCTGAAAAAGACTGGAGGTTTTCTTCAAAATAAGATTTTGAAAAAGGCAGAGCGCTCAAGTGCGGCGAACACGGCCAAACGCCATGTTTTCCTTGGCAACGTGACGTCAGCCGCATTATGACCATGGCGAGTTGCAGCGCTGATCTTGAAGTACAGCGGCACCAGAAAAAGTGTCCTTATTCTACCTCAGTGGTCAGTAAGGGTAGACTGGTCACTAGTCACACTGGTCAGTAGGGGTAGACTGGTCACTAGTCACACTGGTCAGTAGGGATAGACTGGTCACTAGTCACACTGGTCAGTAGGGGTAGACTGGTCACTAGTCACACTGGTCAGTAGGGATAGACTGGTCTCTAGTCACACTGGTCAGTAGGGATAGACTGGTCACTAGTCACACTGGTCAGTAGGGATAGACTGGTCACTAGTCACACTGGTCAGTAGGGATAGACTGGTCACTAGTCACACTGGTCAGTAGGGATAGACTGGTAACTAGTCACACTGGTCAGTAGTGGTAGACTGGTCACTAGTCACACTGGTCAGTAGGGATAGACTGGTCACTAGTCACACTGGTCAGTAGGGGTAGACTGGTCACTAGTCACACTGGTCAGTAGGGATAGACTGGTCACTAGTCACACTGGTCAGTAGGGGTAGACTGGTCACTAGTCACACTGGTCAGTAGGGGTAGACTGGTCACTAGTCACACTGGTCAGTAGGGATAGACTGGTCACTAGTCACACTGGTCAGTAGGGGTAGACTGGTCACTAGTCACACTGGTCAGTAGGGGTAGACTGGTAACTAGTCACACTGGTCAGTAGGGATAGACTGGTCACTAGTCACACTGGTCAGTAGGGGTAGACTGGTCACTAGTCACACTGGTCAGTAGGGATAGACTGGTCACTAGTCACACTGGTCAGTAGGGGTAGACTGGTCACTAGTCACACTGGTCAGTAGGGGTAGACTGGTCACTAGTCACACTGGTCAGTAGGGATAGACTGGTCACTAGTCACACTGGTCAGTAGGGGTAGACTGGTCACTAGTCACACTGGTCAGTAGGGGTAGACTGGTAACTAGTCACACTGGTCAGTAGGGATAGACTGGTCACTAGTCACACTGGTCAGTAGGGGTAGACTGGTCACTAGTCACACTGGTCAGTAGGGATAGACTGGTCACTAGTCACACTGGTCAGTAGGGGTAGACTGGTCACTAGTCACACTGGTCAGTAGGGGTAGACTGGTCACTAGTCACACTGGTCAGTAGGGATAGACTGGTCTCTAGTCACACTGGTCAGTAGGGATAGACTGGTCACTAGTCACACTGGTCAGTAGGGATAGACTGGTCACTAGTCACACTGGTCTTTAGTTATAGGTTTTACTGTAGACCTTGGAAAAAATGTACTCACCTTGTTGAATGGTGGTAACAGCTGCTGAGACACGTGAAAGCTTATCACTAGTGTCTTGCTGGTGCTGTTGCAGTTGACCAATATTGGTGGTACTTGTAGCACTTTGCTCCAGTAGTTGTCCAATGCTTGTGGAGGTTGTAGCACTTTGCTCCTGTAGTTGGCGGACAGTTGTGTTGGTCTGGTTTTGCATTTCCACTATGCGTTCACATGCTGCAGTTGTATCTTGTTCACCTATATACATGATAAGATAGGTACACATAAACACTCTCTCACATGCACACACATGTGTATGCACCCATGTACCAATGCACAAGTACACACACACACACACACACACACACACACACGCACACACACACACACACACACACACACACACACACACACACACACACACACACACACACACACACACACACACACACACACATGCACACATGTGCACGCACACATGCACACATGTGCACGCACGCACACACACACACACACACACACACACACACACACACACGGACACAAAGGCAGAGAAAACAGAGACAACCGGCTATATCATTGTTGTAACGCTCTGTTTGATGCGCATAGCAAGACTAAGGCAATCTCAGACCACTGATAACCTCCACATCACCAGACAACTGATAACCTCTACATCACCTGGCTGCAAACATATTTCCAGGCAACTAGTTTAGTCTAACATGAAAGTTAGTGAGACATGACGCGGATGGTGTCAATTTACATGTGAGTTGAAAAGAAGGAGAGGTGAAAGTCAAGTCTCAGCAATGGCGGTCAGGTGACTAAAGTCAACTTTGGTTATAACAACACTTGGCGGGGCATCAGAAAAGTGTCCTTATTCGCGAAGTGTCCTGATACCCGAAGTACAGTTACTCAATCTGCGGACATATTTTTTAATACAGTTAGATGGGACTTTGCTCTGGGCATGGAAATTCTGTCGCTATTCGCGAATTGTCGTGCTCGAGAGTTTTCACTTATTCTGATGTCCATATTTTGACATTTTTTGTTTTTGTTTAGAAGCGTGGATGCATCAGTGCGGATCCATCTTCTCCTTTTCAGCTAAGTACAGACCGCACCTTTGAATTCTTTATTCTCACGATGGCACCATCGCCAATAAGAGATAAGTTTATGAGAAGGTGAGATGCTGTGAGTGGGGCTGTGGGTTATGCAGTTGGAAAGTAATGTATGCCACTTTGAATTTCGCAAGTATGGGAGAGGGTGTGCACTGCAGGAGCAGACGGAGTTAATCAGCAGTGAGCAGATTTCTTGTTTGAAAGCAGGGATGGAGGGAAAATCACGAATGCTAGCAGGGAGGGCATCGTACCGTTGTGACGCGCATATAAGCGCATGTGCCTATATGTGCCGGGCATAAGCGCGCCCTCACAAATAAGCGCATGGGCTTCTAAGTGAACCTAGATGCAGTCCACCCCGTGACATACACACATCACAAAAACACCATGTTCACATGGTTAAATGTGCATATGTGCATAATTATGCATGGTCCCGGTACACTTGCAACTCAAGCGCATGCGCCTATGTGTGAGACAAAACGACCCGCAAAAAAAAGCAAATAACGCAAAACACTCACTGATAAGCTCATGTGACTTTACGTGCGCCACTACAATAGTATTATAGGGACTTGTACAGTGGGGAGTCTGTCACTACAATAGTATTATAGGGACTTGTACAGTGGGGAGTCTGTCACTACAATAGTATTATAGGGACTTGTACAGTGGGGAGTCTGTCACTACAATAGTATTATAGGGACTTGTACAGTGGGGAGTCTGTCACTACAATAGTATTATAGGGACTTGTACAGTGGGGAGTCTGTCACTACAATAGTATTATAGGGACTTGTACAGTGGGGAGTCTGTCACTACAATAGTATTATAGGGACTTGTACAGTGTGGAGTCTGTCACTACAATAGTATTATAGGGACTTGTACAGTGGGGAGTCTGTCACTACAATAGTATTATAGGGACTTGTACAGTGTGGAGTCTGTCACTACAATAGTATTATAGGGACTTGTACAGTGGGGAGTCTGTCACTACAATAGTATTATAGGGACTTGTACAGTGGGGAGTCTGTCACTACAATAGTATTATAGGGACTTGTACAGTGGGGAGTCTGCACAACAGGTGGTTCTGGTGGGTGGGAGGCGCCAAGTGCTGGTGAATGGAAGGCTATACTGGAGGGTAACTTGAGCGGGGACCTGTTTGTGATGTTGCTGTAGGTCCTTGCTCTGTCGACGATAGATCACCCAACGGGCAATTTTTGACTTCTTTACATGCGATGTGACAAACCTAAAAGCAGATCATTGTAGAGGGAGAAGAAACCCTGGTTCCAGAATTTCCCATTTTTAGATAGGGTTGTGTGGGCAGGCATGTATTTATGGCCATTTCCCCACTTGTGTTTCAACCAACATTCCCTGCTTTATGATGACACTACATCGGAGCGTTTACATCATTTCAGCAGAAATGTTGACAGCAAATGATTTACCTCTCGCCATTGTGTCGCTCAGCTGTGCCACTTGTTCATAGGCAGTCCGGGCTTCCAGTTGTATTTCATCCATCTTGTCGTTGGTTGTGCGAGCTTCAGCCGAGACCTCCTGCTGGAGATTATCCAACCTGGTGCCTAGTTGCTGCTGAGATGTGGAGAGATCCCGTACGGCAGTTGACACACTTCTCACAGTGTCGAGTATAGTGGTAACGATGCCTGCAGAAGCACCCAGAGATTCTTCCAGTGGAGATGCAGTCTGCATAAATCGGGTAAAAGACAAACATGAAACCACACAACAGAGCAAGCAATGAAGATCGTCTGCAGGGAATAATGTATAAAAAAGCGGCGTGGAGAAGATAGCTTAACCCTCTGATACAAGACCATACAAAATCATCTGTTTTTGGTTGATGTAGTTGCTTGCACTGAAAAGCTCACAACTTCTACCGTTCTTGACGAAAGTTCACAATCAAAATACCAGGAAAGAAGAAGAGCAGCGCAGCTCTCCAATGCAACAATTGCCAATAGGCTACAATGGAGCGTTGCACAATTGGAGCATTCTGCGATGAATGAGTGTGAAATGGCTGGCATCGAGGGAATTTGCTGGTATATTCAGCTCGGTGGATTATTCCAAGTGCTGCGGTATTTGATACGTGACAAGTGTGGTGTTGAGATTGGGCTCATTGTTCTCTGTGCAGAGTGAAGGGTCTTTCTATACAGGCCAAGGTTATGGAAATCTGATAACCAGAATCAAAAATATGGCCAGTGTGTAAAGGTTAACATATAGCCATTCATAATATTGCAAGTCCAGTTCAGGAAATCATCGTGAAAGCCGATAAAACCCAAACCCTGTAGTAAGTAGCAAAGGAGCAATACAGCAAGCTGATGAAAGACAATAGCAACAAAACTCTAAGATCACGCCTGAGCAAGCATACGATGAAGTCAGCAGCGAGGCAAAGAAGATCACAGAGGGTCTAAATCTTGCCATGTATGTACTGGCTAAGTCAGAAGCATTAAAGTAATAGTGCTCAAAGACACTAAGGACAACTTTGCTAGAGCACTGCACTACAGACTCATTAAGCCGGCCAAGTCTGAAGTGGGTGTGTCCGTTCCTAATGGTTCAGGTAGAATCACCCATTCTGGACGTGCTGTCCACACACCCATCAGATATGCTGAACTCTATTATTTCTTGAGATTGTTTGCCAGGATACTTGCATAATGTCTCTCAGACTCTTTTTCTCTCTTCACATGGCACAGTCTTGACAGATTCTATTAGCCATTTCGCGCCACTCTTTTGTCTTTAGCTTTTTTCCTGCTTTGCTATCTCTCTCTCTCTCTCTCTCTCTCTCTCTCTCTCTCTCTCTCTCTCTCTCTTTTGCAGCGCGCCTTAAAAGGGGAGATGTAGTAATATTCTGACTGTTATGCGTACACCACTGTACACTTGTGACCGTATGCACTGCATGCCGTATGTACGTCATGCAGGCTATCACCCGTAGGCCAGAACGTTTGGTGGGCTTCTCTCAAGGGCTCGGGAATTCTTTGTGTTTCACTGACCTGCTGGTTGTGCATGTTCTTACTCCCCATCAGTTTACTCTTCTATTATCTCATCGTCCAAACAATATAGAGAATAGTACTACATGGTACTGGAGAGAATTATGGCTGCTATGTGTCACCAAACAGAAGTAAACCTATGGAGACACACCATGTCCTGTATGTCCTGTATGTCCTGTGTGATTGAGTGGCCTAATTAAGGAGATACCAGACAAGCAGCACAGCACACGTTACTATGCTTTGATGTGGTAGAATTTCAACCTTGATTGGTTAGCGAATCCTTTGTTCTCTGCTCTATCGTTTGCACAGCAGTTCACTGCAATCAAGCAGCAAGATATGGACATCATTCACGGCCGAAAATTGCTCCTTTTTATGATAGCGGTCATACCTGGATATAAGACAAGGACAATAATTATATGTTCGATGGAACGATAGGCGGCTATGATGGTGCCAAGACCGGTAAGGTTGTGGGCACTTTTCAGCTCAACTAGCTCTCAAACAACGTAGATATAGATCTTCAAGCGCTTTGACCTAGGAATGACTATCGAACCAAACTTTAATACAGTAGTGGATTTCTTGAATATCACCATGAACCTGGATATGGGGAAATTTCAACCTCTCCGAAAGTCAAATGACAACCCCCTTTACGTTAGCAAACAGATCAACCATCCGCCCGGGATCACCAACAAAATACCTGCTGCTGTCAACAAGCATATTTCCCCAATATTGACCAGTGAGTCATTGAGGCATTCAACCCCGCAACACCATGCACCTATGGCTCACTGTAGTCTAGTGGATATACAGATATCTTGGCCTATCAGTCCGACGCACAAGAGCAGCGGAGCAGGAAGAGCCGTTGCCGGAGGGTTATATGGTTCAACTCAGGCTCTGCACTCCTTATTTGGCATTGAAAAAGACATATACGTCTTTAGCGTTGAATGGGTTAAAGCTTGGTCCGTCGAATCCGGCAGAATACGAGCAGAATGGGGCACAATACCGGCAGAATACGACCAGAATGTCGAGCAGAACACACTACTTTTCCAAGCATTATCCGCCAGGCCCTAAGCATCATCCCCCCCCCCCCCCCGGAAATACCCCTACAAGCACAAACACAAGCACCCTACTCCCCCCCCCCCCCCCGGGAAATACCCTTGCAAGCACCAACACAAACACCCCCTCCCCCCGGCAATACCCCTACAAGCACCAACACAAGCACACCCCCTCCCACCCCCTCCCGGAAAATTCAAGCACGAACACAAGCACCCCCCCCCCCCCCCGGAAATACCCTTACAAGCACCAACACAAGATCCCCCGGAAATACCCCTACAAGCACCAACACAAGCACCCCCCCCCCGGAAATACCCCTACAAGCACCAACACAAGCACCCCCCCCCCCCCGAAATACCCCTACAAGCACCAACACAAGCACCCCCCCCCCCCGGAAATACCCTTACAAGCACCAACACAGGCACCCCCCCCCCTCCCGGAAACACCCTTACAAGCACCAACACAAGCACCCCCCCGAAAATACCCTTACAAGCACCAACATAAGCACTACCCCACCCCCCCGCCCCGGAAATACCCCTACAAACACCAACACAAGCATCCCCCCCGGAAATACCCCTACAAGCACCAACACAAGCACCCCCCGCCCCGGAAATACCCCTACAAACACCAACACAAGCACACACCCCCCCCCCCCCCCCCCGGAAATACCCCTACAAGCACCAACACAAGCATCCCCCCCCCCCCCGGAAATACGCCTACAAGCACCAACACAAGCAACAAGACAAGCAACAAGACAAGCAACAAGACAAGAACCTTCACGAGCACCTTCACATGTATATGCACATGTACATGTAAACAACAAAAGTAAAGTTTGCACATCCGCGTTACCACCGGCTTACGATTGTGTTGAGAAACACGACCAGCTTACAGAAGTTTCACTCGTGCCAGGCCATCACCATGATTGATTATATCAGGGTGTCAGATGCAGTGCCATAAACGGTGAGGGTGAGGTGGTGCAATGCCCGATGAGGGGGCGAACCTCGTTAGCTGCATCTATGCTACCCTCGCTCTAAGTAGTGAGTACCCAGTTGACCGCGGGTGTCGGCGTAGTTCTTCATTGATTGTAAAGTGGTTCATGAATGCATCACAGTATTTATGTAGGGAGCGTTGTACTGTGCTAACATCACAGTATTTATGCAGGGAGCGTTGTACTGTGCTAACATCACAGTATATATGCAGGGAGTGTTGTACTGTGCTAACATCACAGTATTTATGCAGGGAGTGTTGTACTGTGCTAACATCACAGTATTTATGCAGGGAGTGTTGTACTGTACTAGCATCACAGTATTTATGCAGGCAGTGTTGTACTGTGCTAACATCACAGTATTTATGCAGGGAGTGTTGTACTGTGCTAACATCACAGTATTTATGCAGGGAGCGTTGTACTGTGCTAACATCACAGTATTTATGCAGGGAGCGTTGTACTGTGCTAACATCACAGTATTTCTGCAGGGAGTGTTGTACTGTGCTAACATCACAGTATTTATGCAGGGAGTGTTGTACTGTGCTAACATCACAGTATTTATGCAGGGAGTGTTGTACTGTGCTAACATCACAGTATATATGCAGGGAGTGTTGTACTGTGCTAACATCACAGTATTTATGCAGGCAGTGTTGTACTGTGCTAACATCACAGTATTTATGCAGGGAGTGTTGTACTGTGCTAACATCACAGTATTTATGCAGGGAGTGTTGTACTGTGCTAACATCACAGTATTTATGCAGGGAGTGTTGTACTGTGCTAACATCACAGTATTTATGCAGGCAGTGTTGTACTGTGCTAACATCACAGTATTTATGCAGGCAGTGTTGTACTGTGCTAACATCACAGTATTTCTGCAGGGAGTGTTGTACTGTGCTAACATCACAGTATTTATGCAGGGAGTGTTGTACTGTGCTAACATCACAGTATTTATGCAGGGAGAGTTGTACTGTGCTAACATCACAGTATTTATGCAGGGAGCGTTGTACTGTGCTAACATCACAGTATTTATGCAGGGAGTGTTGTACTGTGCTAACATCACAGTATTTATGCAGGGAGTGTTGTACTGTGCTAACATCACAGTATTTATGCAGGGAGAGTTGTACTGTGCTAACATCACAGTATAATTATATGCAGGGAGTGTTGTACTGTGCTAACATCACAGTATTTATGCAGGGAGTGTTGTACTGTGCTAACATCACAGTATTTATGCAGGCAGCGTTGTACTGTGCTAACATCACAGTATTTATGCAGGGAGTGTTGTACTGTGCTAACATCACAGTATTTATGCAGGGAGTGTTGTACTGTGCTAACATCACAGTATTTATGCAGGCAGCGTTGTACTGTGCTAGCATCACAGTATTTATGCAGGGAGTGTTGTACTGTGCTAACATCACAGTATTTATGCAGGGAGTGTTGTACTGTGCTAACGTGCACATGTAGCCCTACCATAAACCAACAAGCACCCTAACACCCTCACATCCTCAAATACATGTGCATGCACATGTACTCCCATAAGTGACCCAACAAGATTAGCTTAAAGGACAACCACAAACTTCCCACCACCCCCACAAGCACCCAACAATCACGCAACAAGCATAACCACAAGCGCTCTCACAAGCATAACCACAAGCACCGGCAGATCCTGCTCCAGAGCAAGGTAAACCGGGTCAGCGACCGGTCTGGTGGGTACTCGGACCAACATGGAAAAAGAACACTGCGTTACTTCCGACCCGGTTGGGACTCAATCAAGGAGTCCTGAGATTCCCTGATGTACAATAGCCGCACTTGGATGTACCCGTGACTGACAAGATGCAAGAGTTGTGACAGGTACAGGTCCACCGGTTGGTTTGCACCCGCTCAAGCAAAACAGCAATCATTATCACAGTTACCCCGATACAAGCATCTCTAGAACCACCCCTATACAACCACCCCTATACAACCACCCCTATACAACCACCCCTATACAACCACCCCTATACAACCACCTCTATACAACCACCCCTATACAACCACCCCTATACAACCACCCCTATACAACCACCCCTATACAACCACCCCTATACAACCGCCCCTATACAACCACCCCTATACAACCACCCCTATACAACCACCCCTATACAACCACCCCTATACAACCACCCCTATACAACCACCCCTATACAACCACCCCTATACAACCACCGCTATACAACCACCCCTATACAACCACCCCTATACAACCACCCCTATACAAGCATCCCTAGAACCACCCCTGTACAAGCATTCCTAGAACCACCCCTATACAACCACCCCTATACAACCACCCCTATACAAGCATCCCTAGAACCACCCCTGTACAAGCATTCCTAGAACCACCCCTATACAACCACCCCTATACAACCACCCCTATACAAGCATCCCTAGAACCACCCCTGTACAAGCATTCCTAGAACCACCCCTATACAACCACCCCTATACAACCACCCCTATACAAGCATCCCTAGAACCACCCCTGTACAAGCATTCCTAGAACCACCCCTATACAACCACCCCTATACAACCACCCCTATACAAGCATCCCTAGAACCACCCCTATACAAGCATTCCTAGGACCACCCCTATACAAGCATTCCTATAGACAAGCATCCCTATACAAGCACCATGTACCTGCACACACATTCACAAAATCTTCCCCTCCACTACCCCAGAGACGCTCTCACAAACACCCCCACAGGTATCCACACAAACACCGCACAAGCACTCCCACAAGCACTCCCACAAGCACCCCCACATGCACACTCCAGAAGCACTCCCACAAGCACCCCCACATGCACACTCCAGAAGCACACCCACGAACATCCCCGCAAGCATCCCCGCGCCAACACCCCCACAGATACTCCCACAGTAACTTGCACAGTAACTCCCACAAACGGCACACGTACACACACGTACACACGTACACACACCTACACATACACGTACACACATATACAGACCAAGGCATTTACTTCAGAGCATAAACAGTAAGCTACGTGATTGCACGCACCATGTATGCACTGCAAGCCATTCACACCATGGACAAGCAAGCCTAACCTCAGCTGCAAAGGAACCTAAAAAACCCTACACACACACCATTGTCAAAGCAAGTGGTTTCTTCTCTACTATTCCTATAATTATAACCACATGCTCGGCATGGCTCCTGGACCAACATTTGGTTAAGGTTACATGTATAGAGTTTGCAGTGAGGAAACTAATTCCTTGGACGATGGTGTGTGTAGGGTTTTCTGTGTTTGCTTGTTTTTATTACTATTAACATCCCACTGCACGCACAGACATTGAAGACAAGGTTTGGGCTAGACTGGAACTCATGCGGGGGAAATGGGGTTAGGCTTACACCCAGGCCACCACATAGTAGGACGAATGTGGAGGGGGCCGCTAACAAGGTTAGGCTTACACCGCACTTCCACATGGTAGGACAGATGTGGAAGCAGGCTGCTAAAGGGGTTACGCTTACACCCGGACATCTGCATGGTAGGACGAATGCAGAAGGGCTGGTAACCTGGAGTTGGGTGTCAGCTCAAAGGCTTACGGGGTGCTTTGCGGCCACCCACACCATGTGAATGCCACCCAAAAATGAGATTGCTGGGGGGAGGCGTGAGCCCCAATCTAGCTGACCTTAACATGGGAACTATATGCAAGTGCACAGCGACGTTCAAGGACATAAATGCATTTGAGTCTACAGCAGATAGTGTCAAGAAGACAGGTGCCATCACCTATGCAGGGAGCAGCACGGGAGAGCAAAAGCATTCATACAGATAGGATTGCTAGGAGGTCAATGCGGACGCTCCTGCCACCAGCAGTGCTAGGGGGGGGGGGGGGGGGGGGGCAGTGTGGTCATCACGACCTATAGCGAGTAGTGTTAGAGGGGCAGTGCTGTCACTCATACAGCAGATAGTGTCAAGGGGGCAGTGCCGTCACTCAGGCAGCTGATAGTGCTAGGAGGGCGGTGTATGTACTCAGAGGTCTAGCCAGGATTTTATGCCAGCCGTCCAACACGTTCTAGTTAAAATGCATCGTTCTGGGGGCTGTGCCCCCAGACCCCCGCCATCAGTCATGTATCTACACAGACACACACACACACACACACACACACACACACACACACACACACACACACACACACACACACACACACACACACACACCACTACAAATCTTTCATTGCAGCTTGCATCTCCTTTCGCTTCGTCCAATTATGGGCATTCATGAGGCAGTTGTGAACGTGAATGTGATTATAGGTAAATTAACAAAATATGAAAAAGGAAGCAAACAGCTACATGAGCATGGATCATGTGTTCACCAAGGTCATGTCTGCATGCAGTGTACATAATCATTGGTCACCTGACAAGACCAAGCCTAGCCACAGCCATGTACACCACCAGAAGCAGCGAACCATGACCCAACCTGTTACATTTTACTGACGTACTCAAGTGCATACTCAAGTGCATTTGAGCTTGAGTGAAGAGCTAGCACTGAGCCTGAGTAGCCAGTGCTACGTACTGTACTGTACTGTACATACCGTAATGTCGCGTGCATAAGCCGGATTTGTGCACAAGCCTGTCTCGTGTAGAAGCATGAAATCTGCAACAGCTTTTCGCGTACAAGCCTGTCGCATGCATAAGCCGGGCCAGTACACGAGACGCGCCACGTGTCGCGTGCGTAAGCCGGGCTACTACGCAAGACTGGTGAGCGCACCTTTTACATGTTCATGTTTGCATGGTACCGTACACTTGCACACGCGGAAAACGTGGGAAGATGCGGAAAGAAAAAAAATCCCGTTGGAAAATGTTGGTTTTGACGTCCAAAAGTCAGCAGTTTGCGCATACAAGCCTGGTCATTGAGTGGTGCTTGTCATATAAGCCTGTCTCGTGTATAAGCCTGTCTTGTGTACAAGCCTGACTCCATCACCGGCTTATAGGCATATAAGCCCCGGCTAATGCACGCGACATTACGGTACCTACGCCTAGTATATGGGGCACTACAGTACATGGGGGTGACTGCAGCCGGCCAAAATTACCCTTGGAGCTCTCTCAGCCGGCAGGTCGCCCTCCCAGCCGGCATTCTGCCGGCTGAGCCGGCTTTGGCTAGATCACTGGTACTCACGCTGTCGCCAGTGCCTTTGGCTCCATGTCCGATTCTGACAGACGGACATACCGGAGGTAAGCGTTGCTCCGCCATCGGATGGCCCTTTGGATGACGTAAGGTGGCAGGCCATTCCTTCCGGCGGCAGTGGCTGCACCGATACGCAGGCTATGGCTGGTGATCTTCTGGCCAGGGAGAGCTCGGCGGAGTAAGTCGTTCATGTCTGAGGGGCCAAGCGGCTGGCCAGACTGGCAGCGGAAATACGCTCCCGCCACTCGGGGGCGTAGCTGTGCGTACTTCGAGAATGCGGCTACAAGGCAGGTGCCATCGTTGGTGGCGCCGACCGTCACATCGCTGCCCTCTCCCAGTTGCGTTGTTTTGGAGAACGGGATAGCCAGCGTCACTGTGTTCTTCCGGATGCAGACACGTTCCTGCGTCAGCATCTTCCGCGGGTCGGTGTAGGCATACTCGCTGACTCGCAGGAACCCGTAGTATGCGAGTGTGATAGCGCTCCAGAGCATGGCTTGGTCCGCTGGTGATAGACCGGAGTGCGGCAGAAAGCCCTGGATTGCACGGAGGTGTTGCTGCGTGACAGCACGGCGTTCCTGCACCTGGCTGCTTGTGCACTGGTTGCGGGCGATAACCTGGAGTAGCAGGTCCAGTCGTCCGTCCTGGAACGGGGACAACGTCAGGTGGTTGACCACGCAGGAATGCCGGAGGCCATGGAGGTAGACCTTGATAGTTGCCAGCCTGCACTTGGATGACATGTATGTTAGGAAATCCAGTAGGCGGGTGGCCTTAATTGGGTATGGAGCGACACGGTGCAGGCTGGCGTACCTCTCGGATGCCGTCACACCCGCAGCGTACAACCGGGCGGTACTTGTTGCCACTCCCGCAAGGATGAGGCCCATGGTGTGGTCAGTAGGCGTGTCAGCTGCCAGACTTCTAGCGACATGGGGACAGGAGACACCTGGGGATGTAGCTTCCGGAAGCTCTCAACCTGCAGCCGGGACAAATGGTCAGCAAGAACGTTGTGAACACCACGTATGTGTGCTAAAAACACAACCATGGTATGCTTGGCAGCCGCTAGCAATGCAATCCTAACAAGTGTCATGATCTCTGGGCACCTAGAAGTTTCTGTGCGCCAGATTGTGCAGACCGCTTCGTTGTCACAGTGACCTAATAGTCGACGACTGCATAGTCGTTTGCCTAGCGTCACGCAGATAAGGGCGATGGGAAACAATTCGCGCCATTCTATGGACAGATCCTTGTGGAGTGCCTCCCATTGGCCGTACACCCATTCTTTGCCACAGAACAAGCCATAGCCACAGTCAGAGGCATCCGTGAACAGCTGCATCTCGGTGGGTTTGCACCAGGATGGGTCTAGCAGTAGTGATCGGCCGTTCCAGCCAGGATATATCGTTTAGAGCCTCTTGGTTCAGGCGCTGGGTACTGTCAAGGGACGTGAACTGGCTGGCCTCGTCGAAGAGCCGGCGGCAGTAAGTGCGCATGGGCGGTACTACTTTGGCGTCAAATGACAAAGAGCTTGCCAACGAGAACAATTCCCGTTTGGTGCACTGTACTCGGTGTACCCAGGAGTCAAGGGTGCTCTTTAGTTCCAACAGCTTTGGGGCTGGCAGCCGCATCTCCCATGCTTGGGAATATAACTCTATGCCCAAAAAATGTGATAATTGTAGACGGTGGGCACACCGTGTCAGGGCCCTTGGCTAACGGAACTTGCACGTGCTCCATGACTGCGAGTAACGTGTGAAACTGCCGACGGGCATACTTTGGCGGCTGTGGGGGTTGAACTGTGAGGAAATCATCGAGGTAGTGGAGCAGGTCATGCACATTGAATCTATTCGTGGCTACCCAGCAAAGGGCGTCGGCGAAGCTGTTGAACAGAAATGTTGAGGACCGAAGGCCAAGGGGTAGGAATTTGTCAACGTAGAATGCGTTGTCCCAGTGAATGCCCAGCAAGGGCCAGTCGGACGGGGCCAAGGGGCATAGTCGGAATAGTCATATAGTGCAGAGAAAATTCGTCTTGGCTTATACCGTCATTAATGCTAGTGCCCTGAGGCGCAGATAAATGCAAAATTAAGCGGAGTTTACCCGACTTCTTGGGGACCACGCCTACACCAGAGCAGCGCAGATGTGTGTGAGGTAAGTGGGTGTACGACCCTCGATGCATTCATTAGACAGGTAAGTAGAGACAGCTTGGGGGTTCTTAAATGCAGAGACTAAATTGGGAGCAACAAAATGAGAGCGATCACCGGAGTAACCGATTACAGCACCGTCACGCATGTCATGCACAAGAGAGTTAACGAATGCGGGTACAGGGTGCTTGGCCAGGGCCGACTCAAGCCGATCCAAGTGAACGGGCGTCCAGGGCGATTGTTGGTGCAACGGAACGCGTGCTGGCCGGTTGCCCTGTGCGACAATCTCGTGCGCTGTGTCCAGAGACATTGCAGGTGCTGCATTGATGAACGTACGGACAGGGGTTTCGGCGACACACGCCCCGGTTGTAGAGGCGACACTGGTCGGTGGACGAGCGGGCTGCCGCGGAGCTGGACCGAAAGGGCCCGGCACGGGCATTGAACACGGTAGTGGACAGTGTTTGTGGTGTTGTGTCCCAACGGCGTGACGGCTGGGACGTGATGGCGGAAGGCGCGTTCATACTCCGCAACTGCGGAAAACGTGAATTTCTTGCTGGAGTTCAGAATATGGTGCTGATACGCCAACAGTTCTACTGCTCTGCCCGGATGCGCATCCAGATAGACGGCTGCGAATATCGTACACGCTTCTAGCCAATGTTCGATGTCCGAAATGCGTCGGGACATGCGTGGCTGGGAGGACAGCATAAATTTTCCGGGTGCCTCCTCGCCCAACACTAGAGCGTGGGGGCTTGGCACGTCCGTGGCGGTCGGGGGCAACAGTTGTTGTAAATCAACAAATTGGTGTGTGATGATTTTGTCGATCACGGTCTGGGGTGCGCTTGCCCACATTTTTACTGGCCCGTCGTCACGCAGCATGGTGCAGGAAACACTAGACGAATGCACAGTGGACGTACCTGGGGCTGAGGTTGCTGTTTGTGTTGCATCTTCCAAATGGTCCAGTCGGTCCATAAACGGTGTCAGGGCAGTCGCGATTGCCACGGACACGGAGGTGACAGGCATAGTTACTTTCGGACACGGAGGCGACAGGCATAGTAGGTTCGCGGGGCTCCCTGTCCTCGACAGTTTGTCGGGCAGCCTCGGCGGGGGTCACAGAGGACGCGTGGGGTCCGACTTCGGATTGTATCAACCGGGCAAGCAGCTCCGCTTTCTTGCCGGCGGGACTAAGTCCCCGTTCCACGAGGTTGAGGCGTAGGTTCCCGCACAGTGAGTTTACTGAACGCAGGGGAGGCCATAGTCTCGAATGGATAACGCTGGAGGTACAGGAAAACGACACTTTTGAAAATTTGGCAAAGAGCTAGTGTTGGAGCAAACAGCAAGTGAGAGTGGTAAGCAACAACAGGAACAAAGAAGACGAGTGCATGCACATATGGAGTCAGATCCGCTGGTAGGTTTAGATGCCGACAGAGCTAGAGGGGAACACGCTCCCTCGTGGCGCGAACCGTGCCCGTGTCACGTGCACAGCGGTGTGCGTGGGCAACGACAGCGCTAAGGGTAGATGTGGAATGCAGTGTGAAGTAGCGGCATCGCTACGGGTAAATATGGAGTGCTATGTGCAGTAAATGCAGGCGGGCACGCGCTGAGAGAACGTTACATGCGTGTTAACTACAGTTAATACTACATATAAACTGAGATTTTAATATACACAAACCCAACTCGTAAAATAAATAATTATGTGGACAAAAACAAACAGCTACTGAGCAGGGGCTGCACTGGGCAGAAGTGATGGTGAGGTACCAGGGGCTCCGCCGACCAAAGGTCTCGGCTTTAATGTCACACTGTACTGTGGTATGTAATGGCTGCTGTGGATCTGGCACACCTTGAGAAAATGCTGTCACAATGAATGTAACAAAAAGGCTATTGTGTGCCGTAAAGGACTGTCCAAGCTGTTTTAAGGTATCTCTATTATTGGGGAAAGTCTAGATTTGCTGTTGACTGATCCGACTGAGCCAGTCTTACTCTACATAAGAAAAGACGGTGGTTCAGTTCAGTACACGAAACTGATCATTAACACCTGCTCCCTGAACACCCCCCCCCCCCATTAATTTAATCCAATCGTCGTATGCTTGCAACTGAATGATGATAATAAAATGAGTGATAAAAGAGGTGGTTTGTCAACTGACAACGCACTATCCAGTTGCTATTCATGATTCTCTCTGCTGCATTGGATATTCATCAACTGTAGATGTACTTAATCTGTGGACAGAACTGTTTCGTCCTTTGCGGGCTCATCAGCTCAGTACAGAGGTAATGAGGCCAAACCTTATAGCAATGAAAATAAAATTTCCAAAGCCAGATGTAATTGTAGATGTGAAAAATATGATGTTTCGGGCCAGTCACCCATCAACAGAATAATTTACAAGGGGGTGGGTGACTGTCTCGAAACGTCATAACCTTTACATCAACCATAAAAGAATTTTCATTTGCAGCGCATGCGTAGATCGTGAATAGCAACTGAATAGAGGGATTATCAGTTGAAAAAACTCTTTTTTCTATGATGCTGTTGCTTGATAACCATAAAATTCTTTTTAGACTTCATTGAAATGAAGTCTAGAGTCAAAGGGACCAGTAAGCTACGAGTCATGATTAACAGTCCACCAAGGTGACGAGACATTATACAGTCTGATAGTGCGACAATAGGCAGGCGCAGTGGTTTGGTCAAAGACCAACGTTGAGATACAAGAGGTACCTTGTTGTGCCTGGGAGCGGTTTTCCAGCCGTGCTGCTACCCACTGTGGACCACAGTTAAGTGGGAACTTGTGACCAGCCGCTAGTGTTTAACAGTTTGTTAGCGGCTGTGTGAGTTCTCTTTGGGAACGGACACGATAATTTACTCATTTTAGTGCAACAACAAGGGACAACACTGACAAGGACATTGAAACATTCAACCACCTAACACTTAGCTTTTACACATCTACCAAGCGCAAACCAACAACCTTCTAACTTGGAAGGCCCAGATGGGGAGAGTTCCAAGAAGGGAAATTCTGCCTCCCATTTCTCTTTGCTTAAATACGACTGTATTGGCTGAACATCCGAGTTTTAAGAAGTCTAGTGTGAGAATGATTTTATACCCGCATGCATTCATCCACAATTTAATCAGTGTAGTGTGCAGCGCACGCATAGAGTGCAGCGCACTCATAGTGCGCAGTGCACGCGTAGAGTGCAGCGCACGCGTGGAGTGCAGCGCACACGTGGAGTGCAGAGTACTCGTAGTGTGCAGCGCACTCATGGAGTGCAGCGCACTCGTAGTGTGCAGCGCACGCGTAGTGTGCAGCTCATGTGTAGTGTGCAGCGCACGCTTAGAGTGCGGCGCTCTAGCAGTGTACAGCGCACTCGTAGAGTGCGTAGAGTGCGCGTAGAGTGCAGCGCACGCGTAGAGTGCAGCGCACGCGTAGAGTGCAGCGCACTCATAGTGCGCAGCGCACGCGTAGAGTGCAGCGCACTCGTAGTGTGCAGCGCACGCGTGGAGTGCAGCGCACACGTGGAGTGCAGCGCACTCGTAGTGTGCAGCGCGTGCGCGTGGAGTGCAGCGCACTCGTAGTGTGCAGCTCCACGCAGAGTGCAGGGCATGTGTAGAGTGCAGCGCACTAGTAGTGTGCAGCGCACACGTAGTGTGTAGCGCACGCCTAGGGAATTTTACAGAAGACATGTGCGTACATGTACATGGCTGTCTCAACGTTCGTGGACTGCAGGCTTCAAGATAATGTTGGAACCAACGACCAGGGGAATCTCTAGATTTACTCACAACCCCATCCCCCCCCCCCCCCCCCCCCTCTTCCCCCGGATATCGAGAAGTTCCAACACAGGAAAATGACGAGGTCCAGGTGGCAAGGCAAAGGAAGTTGAACACTATGAAGCTCTAATAATTCTTGGGGACTAGTGCCACGACAATACAACATTGACGTCATTTCGTATTTATCCTCTTTTAACCTACACTGTAGTTCTAACAATTCAACACACACGTACCTGCGGCAATGAGGACAAGAACTGAACAACACCCTGGACGAATTCGTGAATCTCCTCTGCATCTGGTCGACGGGCCGGTGGGTCAGCAAGACAGCGTCTCAGCAGGTCCTTCAGCGGGTGGCCGTCAGGGATGCGAGCAAACTCCGCGCGTCGCCGCTCCAGCTCGGGTATAGCGACGTGGCTGCCGTCAGCTGCCTGGCGCGATCTTGGTGCGAACATGAGCTCAATGGAGGGCATCACACCGCTCAGCACGCTCATTGCCGTCACTCCGAACGAAAAGACGTCAAGCGAAAGATCGTACCTTGCTCGGCCAGATTCCGTCTCTTGCAACGCCTCTGGCGGCATGAATAACGGTGTACCAGGCTGTCGGGTCATGGACTGAGCGGCTTCACGGAACTGATCGGCAACGCTAGGCAGTAGCTTGGAGACGCCGAAATCCGTGATTTTGGCCACACTATTGGCAACGAGGACATTGCTTGGCTTCAAGTCGCGATGCACCATCGGGATGGAGTGCAAGTAGCGAAGGCCTGCAGCAGTGTGTTCGATGTAGCGCATCAGCTGAAGCAAGTCCTGTCTGCGTGCACCAACGCTCATTGTTTCCAGTGTGTCGGACATCAATTCCACCACAATGGCTGGAGTTGTTCCGACCATGCCCACGCCGAAAATGGGACACAGATGTGGGTGGCGAAGACGTGCCATGCGTGCAATCTCTGCTCCAAAATCATGCAGTACGACGTCGCGTCCTTGGTTTCTTCGATCAATCAGGATAGAATGAAGTGCCTTTGCGGCCACCTTCAATCCACACCATTTGGACTTGTACACCACAGCAAATGAGCCTCGACCCAACTCATCCTCTGTTTCATTCACGTCCAATGTACCCAGATAGGGCACTTCAGCCTGGTTCAAGCCCAAAGCGGTGAACACCGCATTCTCCTCAGCGGCCATTCCAGCAACTCGCGTACCGCCGACCACTGGCACTATAGAATAATTGTAAGCGACCAGGGACAAAGACTTGAAAGAGATGAAAACAAAGTAATGGACGAAGGACGATCGATCGTGAAGTGCGACACCTACTACTAGTACTAGTAGATCTACGTCTAAGCCAGGGAATCGTAAAGGGATTTTACGCCTGGTCAACACCGTTGCTGAAGTACTAGCCGACGACAGACAGATAAAATTATTAATTATGACTCATTCATATTGACTTTGTTTTCCATGGACCATAGTTTAGTGATCCTGTTACTGTAGATCACTACATGTAGTGTAGATCACTCATGAGTCACGTCATGATCAGGGAGTCGTGTAGATCCCACTACTAATACCAGAATACTGTCTGTAGTCGTGTAGATCTACACAATCATGAAATAGTGGATCTACGGATCTCACGGCTTTACGTGAATTTGCCATCACTGAACTAAGTCAAAGTATCACTGCCTTGCCGTCAGGCCGTCACCAACAGCGATGGTTCGACTCCCCTTCGCCTTTGCCATGCAAGTCGCGTTGTAGACAGCGGAAATGAGACAGCTGACCTCTAACTCTAAGGCCGGGGTCACACCGAGCCCGATTCAGCCTTTCAGCCAAAAAAAGCCCTTTTGTTTGGCTGAGGTTTCCACGGAAACGGCTGAAAATCGGGGCACCAGCCACTTTCAGCTTTCAGCCCTTTTGCGAAGTTTTGGAAGCGCTGAAAAGCTGAAAGTGGCTGAATAATTTTGGCTGAAGTGCAAGAGTGCAAGAGGAGTTGAAGAACTTGAGTTGACGTTTGTTGTAGTCAGGTAGTTTCTTCTTCTCTTGTATTGTAGTTGTGTGAAGTGTTTTTTTAAAGGTTTTCGTTGTCAGCCATGGATAGTTGGAGCATGGTAATGGAGCGCCATTGCTCGAGCTGCGGTACGAAGCAAAAACGCGATATCAGACGACAATGAAAAAGGATTCGAGCAAACGAGCCTGGATCTTCGCAAAAGTTTGCTGCGAATGAAGCCGGTGCCGGGGGCGATACTGCTCGTTCTCCCAGTCAGAGACATCCCACTCAATACATGTGCCCATGGCCCAGTGCTGGATAACGTCATCGTTCCAGGCACCGGGACTGCGAAGGGCGCACCAAAAACGCCGTTTTCTCCTGCCAAACATTGTCAAGGGCAAGATTGCCAGCAGATCCTCCTCAGTATCGTCTTCATCAACAAAGTCGTAAACGTCTCGCTTCCTCCGGCGACAAAGCCTGGTATTTGTCACCATCGGCAAAGTGAGGTGATTCTCAGGGGAAATTATTCGGATCATCACCATTAAAAAATATAAATTGTGTACTCATAACAACAGCAAAAATGAAGAAAGTCAAGTTCCATAACGTTTTCTTGTGACTGTCATCAGTGGAACGCCGTCACATAAAAATGTAATAACTAAAACACACACTTATAATTACATGTAGCTAATATGGTTTCAGGTAGAAATACAGCAGCCAGCAAGTACAAAAAGCGAAGTTTGCACCTTTGCAAATGTGTGAATATAGTGTATGTGAGAAAGGTAGTGGCAGATGAATGTGATACTGTGTGAATGAATGTAATGGTGCGTGTGAGTGATTAAACGTTTTCTTTGCAAAGTTGCAAACTTCGCTTTTTGTACTTGCTGGCTGCTGTATTTCTACCTGAAACCATGTTAGCTACATGGATATAAGTGTGTGTTTTAGTTATTACATTTTTATGTGACGGCGTTCCACTGATGACAGTCACAAGAAAACGTTATGGAACTTGACTTTCTTCATTTTTTGCTGTTGTTATGAGTGCACAATTTATCTAATTTATTGCCATTTTACGACTATTGTCTCCTCGTCGATTGTTTAAATCATCACCATTGTACATAATAAAATACAGATAGCGATGCGGCTCTTCGTTTCCGAATCCATTCTCAATCCACTGTGATAAATCGCTCTTCTCTCTCTCTACTCCTCTCTCTTTCTAGCTCTTTTCCAGATCCCTACTTCTCCTTCCATCCACGACGGGGCCCAAGTGGGCACAGGGGTCACAGGGGTCATCCTCCAAAATAAAGAGTGGTGAGACCGCGGCCTAAACACGAGCTACAGCCATGGTCAAGGGCGTGAACAGGCTAGCCACCCAGTGCAGTGCAGCAAGTTCACGGTCTGTCATGGTGAAAAGCGGTTGGAGGCCCTCTCAACCACGTGCTAGCACTAAAAATAATTAGCCGACTTTTCTGCCAAATATCGACCAGTCGATACTTGTACTTGGCTGACCATTCGTACAAGAAACTCGGCCCAGATTTGTCGAAAACTTGCACTCCAACACAGTCCACAGTATTGCATGCAGGCAATTATTATCGCCCCGATCTTGAGCCGTTGAGGATTTCCCACGCGGCCGAAAAATCTGTCTGGCGTGGACCAGACGTGCAGACATCAGACCAGGCATCTGAACCGGGAAACTGAACGCACCATTGCTAGCAGTAGCACAATATCGGTGCAGACCAGCGAGTCGTATATACCCGGGTTACCCCGGTGTACGACTCCCTGGTGCAGACCAGGGGGTCGTAAAAGCACTTGACGACGGGCAGTGGATCCAGTTCCATCAACTGTTCTTTGTCTACTACAGACAGTACACACAGTACAGGACTTGTTTTTCGTGTACTCTGACAAGAAAATGTCACGTTCATAAAAATCTTGGAGTTCGTTCTTAGATCCAGGCTGGGGCGTTCTTAGATTTCCAGCCTGGACGTTCTTGGGCGCCACGTTCTTGGGCGCCACGTTCTTGGGCGTACTATGAGTCCATTGTAGTGTAGACTAGTGTAGTACTAGTATTACTACTACATTTTATCACTCCCTTAGTATTGACTCACATAGATTTTTGCCATACCTAGGCAGTCAAATATTCCTGCATATTTCACTCCTTAGGGCTGTATTGACTGCTTATATTTGACTGCTTAGGGGTCGCGCAGTTGAACGGACCGGTACGCGGTGCCTACTGCAGCATTGTCACGGCATGAGTAGGTGGTGGTTCAACGGTTGTGCAATCATAAAACCGGGATTCACGAGGTTATCGTTTTGGAATTTGAAATACGGACTGTTTGTCGTGATAAATCTAATATTGACTTCGTACTTGGTCAGTATAGGAAATAAAAACCTCGTAAAAGACCTCGGCTTCGCCTCGGTCTTTTACTCGGCTTTTATTTCCTATATTGACCTCGTACTCAGTCAATATTAGATACGTATTACATTTGTAGTAGTACTGCAGTATACCAGGTATACCGGCGGTACCGGTAGTACAAGCGAAATCGCTCACCGCTGCTTGTGAACAGTTACCATTGGAAACGTGTGTGTTTGTTGTGTGTTGACTACTACTAGTACTGAAGTACTAGTACTAGTACTAGTACTACTACTAGTACTAGTGTTGTGTGTTGACTACTATAGGTGTTGGCGGATAATGCTCGGTAATATGGGATATAATGCTCTCAGTAATGCTCCACAAAAGGCCATATAATGCTCCAAATAATGCTGATAATGCTCCGCCGGATGGAATATACACACCTTAACCTTGCGGTATTGGGCTAAGAAAAACGCTATAATATTGCACCCATGCTATGATAAACACATAATACAATATCAGGTAAACATGTACGCCAGTGTCTGCTCCAGCGCCGGGTGAGCCGGGTAATCCACCCGGTTGGGCGGCGCTTGGACCCGGTTGAAAATATAGTACCGGGTCACCTGTGATCCAGTTGGTACTTTACACTTTCGAACTTTGAAAGGACTGACACGGCTTGTATGTGTCAGATACTTCTTCTTCTTTCGTAATTTTCTAATTCCTGTCCTCTCTTTTCTAAATGCGGCTTATCCATTCGCCTTTATATCATTGGGCCTAGTTCCCGTTTATTGTCCGAATTAAAATAAACCACCCAACCAGTTAAAGCATGTGACTCGGCTGGTAAGACAGCGCCAGCAGGTACATGTGTACCCGGCTCTGACCCGGTTGAAATGGTTGCGCCAGGTACACGTGTACCCGGCTGTCCTATAATCCTAGAGCAGACACTGGTACGCAAGGTACAAACACATACAGTTATATTGAGGCGGCACAAAGAGGATACGCCAAGAAGGACTCCTTGACCAGCTTCTGCCTCTGAGTTTCCCTCTCCAAACGGGACTTTCCTTGTTTGTGTCTTGCGGTAGCAATATGGGACATGATTAGGTAAAGGTATAGTTTAGGGTCCCAAATTATTTTAGTGGATCAGCATGCTCTACAGAGTCCCAGGCATGCACATTACACATAGCCATAGGCCTTGGCCACAACTGACATCGAATACGATGTGGATAGACAACCACTGGTGTATGCAAAATCACCTTACGATGCGAACGAAGACGGCGCAAAGGACCATGAAAATCGCCTGAGTTTGAAGCTCGGTGATGCCGTGCGTGTCTTGAACACCTCCATGGGCAAGGGATGGTGGTGGGTAGAAGTCAAAATATTCGTCGTTCTGCCAGGAGGCTTCCTCCGCGCCGCGCAGGTCCTCCTCAGTGCCAAGGAATGATGATGGAACGTAGCCAGACTCGCCATCGACTTCTACCCACCACCATCCCTTGCCCATGGAGGTGTTCAAGACACGCACGGCATCACCGAGCTTCAAACTCAGGCGATTTTCATGGTCCTTTGCGCCGTCTTCGTTCGCATCGTAAGGTGATTTTGCATACACCAGTGGTTGTCCATCCACATCGTATTCGATGTCAGTTGTGGCCAAGGCCTATGGCTATGTGTAATGTGCATGCCTGGGACTCTGTAGAGCATGCTGACCCACTAAAATAATTTGGGACCCTAAACTATACCTTTACCCATGATTATACTCTTCTTCCCTGACAATGTTGTATGGCATGCCAGGCACACTAACTTGCCAGTCTCTTTTGAGCGGTTCATCTGGGAACTCCCGCACCCGTGTTTCGGCACTGATGGCCACTTCAGTGCTCTGTCCATGAGCTACTCGCGTCCTTTTGGAAACATTTTCAGACTTGGTAATAGCTGTTTTGAAGTGTTTTCTGAAAAGACCGCTTCCTCGCTATCGCGGCAGGATCTGCAGTTTCCAACTCGACGACGTCACTATCATCAGAGGACTCCGCCAAAAGCTCATCTGGAGAAAGCCCAGCTTCCTCCCAATCCCAAGAACGGCATCGCGGCGAGTCAGCCATCAGCGTTGGCTGCTAGTTAGCTGGTCTTACACAATGGTCAATGTCCGATGAAAGTCCAGCGTTACTCTTCGACAAAGACATGGACTCTTGCTTCCATGAAGAATGTTTTTTTGTATTAACAATACATTAATTTGTGGACTGTAACCGGGTAAGGTCTGGTGTGCGTGTGCGCACCTCCACCGTTCCATGCTGGCTCACATAAATTTTGTTTCGTTGGTTCGGCGTTGTTACCTGGATCTTCCAAAGTTGCTGGCCGAAGATAGACTTTCGGGACCGGAAGTAAGTTTCTCCGAGAGTTTCCACACTGTGCTGGACCACAGCTAGCTAGCGCTAGCACTACTGCGCCTGGCACTGCGTGCCACGATCTGTTTGGTACCATGCATGATGTGTACGGACCGGTCGGTACGCAGTGGTCTATCGCTTGTAAGTAAGTTGTAGTAATACATCGCGTAATAAATGTTGCCAATCAAAGACCAACGCTATAGCCGATACGAATCTGTACATGACGAATTGACGATGTGTGTAGATCTACTATGCAGTCATGTAGAAAGTCGTATAATGCCATTTTTGGCCTCGTAATGCTTTATGATGCTCGTAATGCTCCGGGTGGTGTATAATGCTCGATATAATGCCGGCATTATCCGCCAACACCTAGGGCATGTTCGATTGGTAAGGATCGAGATCGGGATCCAGATCTCAGATCCCTCGGATCCTTCAGATTCAACTGAACACTTTATTTTGGACCTTGACTGTTGCCATGTTGAAAATGGCGCTCACAAGGCACCCAAAAGGGTGAACGTCGTACTCATCGCGTGCGTCGTACAAAAAGTCAACAAGGTCTATCTCCATCCACGTGTGCGTACCACAATGTGTACAAAAAATGTTTTTTACCCGCCATATACGCACAAAGGTCACATTTGGATCCGTTGGATCCGGTCAACCCTGCTCCCCGAGGAGGGTTGACCGGATCCAAATCCGAAGGATCCGGATCCGGATTCGACCAATCGAAAGGGTGCGAATCCAGTGGATCCGGTGGATCGGGATCCCGATCCTACCAATCGAACATGCCCCTAGACTACTACTACATGTACTAGTAGTAGTACTAGTGTTGTGTGTTCGCTTGCACATGACTTGTACACATGTGTATGTTTCGGTGTGACCATGGGGACCAACTGATCAAGTAAGTACGTAACCCGCAATAGGGCTTGAAAGTGCTACGTCACAGCATAGCAACAATTTCAAAAATTCAAAAATTGGATCCACTTGGATCCAGTTTTTGTATGGATCCAAGCACATTTCAAGCCGTCTTACTCTCAGCAAGGTGATGTTACCAGTGAAACTGACTGATTTGGCTACTGGGGGCAGGGTTACAACTGGTGGCGAAGTAAAAGTCACACCTGCATACGACACGAGTGGGTTGCTATGCACCTACATACTGAGGCAATAGCAAAGTCACACCTTAGTGGATCCAAAATAGAAATCTGATGTCAACTTAGTACTCCCTGGCCGTTTTTGACGTCATCACTTTCAAGCCCTATACTTCAAGGCGTTAGTTAGTTGATGTGAGTGCATGATGTGACCGCTTGACAGTGACAGACACATCGCCATGCGCCACTATACAACGTAGATCTACAACTCGGCGCTAGGGTGCACGCGATGCTGTAGACTCCTGGTATACTGTGGTCTGTGTAGACTAGGCAGTACTAGTACTAGTACAGTAGTTGTAGTCGTCGCCAAAAAAATCCGGCCAATGCCAAGTATACGCGTATATTGACTTGAAGTTGAACTTGCTGCTGTTTACCTAAGTAGGTATACATTATTATGCTGTTTTTTTGCGTGTTTTTTCGCTTTTTTCTTTTCTTTCTAGAACTTTGAGTTGAAGTTTTTGGAACACTTGGGAAAAAATATTCATTGTGTTTATTTTGCCCGTAAAAGAGGCTGTAGTAGTATACGCGTACATAGGTATGGTAGGTAGATCTACGCACGCGGTACTTCATCGCGGGTTCATGCACTGGACTGGAGACTGGAGTGGCACATGCACTGGACTGGAGTGGCACATGTACTAGTAGTAGTAGTAGTCTAGACTCAACTACAATGACTATGTAGGCCACTGCCACTGGTATGGACAGCACTGAACAGTCTGCGCCGCACTCTGCCTGCTGCAGTCGGGTTGAGCACTGCGAGCGCCGAGCCTGAGTCTGAGTGAGTGTAGCGCGCGACGGTTTCAAATAGTATTAGTAGGACATACCGGTAGGTTGCAAACCGGAACGGACTCCATATTCACTTTCTCTCTTAGTATGTTGATTAGAAAACATATGTCACAGTGAGACTACGATGTGTTATAACTAACTTATACTCCGAGCCAAAATTTCATGGCTCTGCGATGAACAGAAGCGCCACACCAAGCAGGTGAGTTTTTGACGTGTTGAGTTTGACGACTTTCGAAAAATCAACTTCTTGTCGCAGGTAAACAGCGGTTCGCCTCTCGCCAATAAAGCACCGCATACCAATCGAAACTAATGGAGAAGCACACACAAGGCTTATTGTTATTCTGTACTGGCCGTCGTGGAGCGATAGCAATCAAGTTACCTAATTTCAGACTAAGAGTGAATTATTTGACGTGCACTCTAAAACCTTTCCGGTTTGGAGCCACCTCTGATTTGAAGCGAAAAATTGGGCAACTTGGAGGCAATGGGTCAACACAAAGGAGTGGCTCAGTTCGATTGACTCTGGCCTCAGATCAAACTTCAACATGCCAGTTTCCTTCCACAAACATATTTCGAGTGAACAATCAACGCTGATGATAGGTTTGAATGGTTTCGGCTTATACAAATTTGGCTGACCTGTCAAGCCGTTCCGTGCACTGCACGTATCGAACCGTCGCCTCTACAATCCCCATGTCATGGTGACTGGTGTATGCGGGCCTAACCTGTCAGCATGTGAACAGTGAAGTAACTGCAGTACATCATGCACTGATGCAGACCCGGTCTACCAAGTACCAGTACCACCACCAAGTATGATACAGTGCATGCGGCCCAGTACAGCTACCGGTAGCTAGCATTGCATTTGGCCGGATTTTTTTGGCGACGACTGTACTAGTACTACACTTTGTAGTGTTGTGTGTTGACTACTACTACTACTAGTACTAGTGTTGTGTGTTCGCTTGCACATGACTTGTACACATGTGTATGTTTCGGTGTGACCATGGGGACCAACTGATCAAGTAAGTACGTAACCCGCAATACTTCAAGGCGTAAGGCTGCAACCACACTAGGTACAAAACTGCGTAAACGCAACTTTTCTGCTTATGTCGTCAAGGAAACGCGTACGAAACGCAAAACGTACTGCGTTTCGTTTCAGCAAACCGGGTACCCCTGTAGAAAGCAACTTTTCGCCTTTTCCTTGCGTTTCGCTCGCGGGTTCTTCATACGGGTAGATGTTTCTTGTTGAGGCTTGCACTGTGTCGGTAGTAGACGGCTTCCTTGTCAGTGCAGCTTGTAGTATTTGAGATTTCATCTGCCAGGGCTTTGCTTTCAGTATAAATTCCGGACAGTCCCATTGCCAGCTGTTGTTAGTTCGAGATGCCGCGCAACTACATTGTATTTCGCTGATAATCTCGAATCGAATTGAGAAGCTCATGCAGCTTGGGGCAGCGTACCAGAAGACGAAGCAGGGCCAGATGACAGCCTGGAGCGAACCATCCAAGAGAAGAAGATGACCGAGGCCTTGAACGTGCATGTCAAGGCGCTCGCGACTCTTTTTCAAACTACTACTACATGTAGTACATACATTTTCCTAGCGCGATTTTTTCTGGGACCCAGAAATGTAGACAAAACGCAAGGATTCCTTGCGCATGAAATGGCAGTGTGGATGCGACTTTGCGTTATCTAAAAGCTGAACGCAAACGCGTACTTGATTTTGTACGTAGTGTGGTTGCAGCCTTAGTTAGTTGATGTGAGTGCATGGTGTGACCGCTTGACAGTGACCATGGTGACAGACACATCGCCATGCGCCACTATAAGTACATGTATAACGTACAACTCGGCGCTAGGGTGCACGCGATGCTGTAGACTCCTGGTACTAGTAAGTAGTATACTGTGGTCTGTGTAGACTACTGACTAGGCAGTACTAGTACTAGTACTAGTAGTAGTAGGCTAGACTAGCCAGCGCCCAGCGGTCATGTATGATGACTGTAGTCTAATCGTGGAGTGGTGCGTTGAGGCCAAACATTTTGAATCTGCTTGGTGACAGAACTACAGCAATCATGCCCGTGCCATGGTCATAATCGAATGTTTGAAAGACGGTGAAGAGAACAAGTATTAGTTGCCTCGGTGTCCTAATCATTGAGACATTTGCTCCGGGAATATTCAGAGTTTCTATAGAACACTCAGTGGTACATGGTGTTCATATCGCTCAGGCCAGGTTCCAGTGTGGCAATCCTTGCGCTCAGGCCAGGTTCCAGTGTGGCAATCCTTGCGCTCAGGCCAGGTTCGACTGTGGCAATCCTTGCGCTCAGGCCAGGTTCCAGTGTGGCAATCCTTGCGCTCAGGCCAGGTTCCAGTGTGGCAATCCTTGCGCTCAGGCCAGGTTCGAGTGTGGCAGTCCTTGGGCTGTTTGTTGTAGTTTTCAAGCTAACGCCAGCAACGGAAAACCCATGAGTGGATAGTTTGCAGTCGACTACTGACTACTGGTCTGTACTGCAGGTCGTCTTCGGGTGTGGTCACGTGTGGGTGTAGTGGATTGGTGGACGGGTACCGGGTAGTGATTGCTTCCCAATCTACCAGGCAGCACCTGCTGCTGCTGCTGCTAGCGCTGCTGCTGTAATTCCTGTTATCTGCTACTCAGAGCTTGGAACGTAGCTGTGTCACTGTGTATCGTGAGTAGTTACACTCCACACCTGACCATTGCACATTCTTGCCGACGCTTTGTTCCAGTCGTCAGCAGTTCACCGTGTAATATGGAAGGTGAACGCTTCGCTTTCCTCGTGGAGTGGTATGATTCGCTAGCGGTCATAGTGCGACGCTACAACTTCCTCTTCTATCCTAAAGATAACAGCGTGGAAATGGTGAGTTGCTCACTTGGTGGCACAATCGAGTGTACATGTACATAACCTCGGTACTCTGTGACTCTTGGTTATACAAATGCATGCTGTCTTGTCCCATGTTGTAAGGGGCCGTCCGTATTTTTATCGAACTTTTTTCACCAAACGAATTATTTTAGTTTAGACCCAACCCCTCCCTCCCTCCCCCTCAGAACGTAAAAAAATGTTGACATACATGCATATACAACGGCCATGTACATGGATCAATGTTTACTGAAACGAAATTGGTCAACCCCCTCCCACTCCATAACGAAAATTATTTCGTTTTGTGAAAAAAGTTCGATATTTATGGGCGACCCCTAATAGCACGGTGATGTTCTTGAGCATACCATTGAAGAGCATCATGTTTCCTCGAACCCAGACATGCTCAGAATGTACTATATCCATACAAGTGAGCATGGATCTAACACCAACCCGCGCATGACATACACTCCCGAGCACGCGCCCGCCCGCGCGCGCTTGCACACACACACACAAAAAACACATCAACACAAACACATGCACACAATAAAAACCTGGGTGTCGAGCCACTAGTAATAAATATGTCAAGAGAGAATGGACCATAACTAGTAACGTACAGGTCCTTTGCCCGTTACACACAGAACACAGCCTTAGTAATACCCATCACCACTCTCATCCCCCCACCCTTACACACAGAACACAGCCTTAGTAATACCCATCACCACTCTCATCCCCCCACCCTTACACACAGAACACAGCCTTAGTAATACCCATCACCACTCTCATCCCCCCACCCTTACACACAGAACACAGCCTTAGTAATACCCATCACCACTCTCATCCCCCCACCCTTACACACAGAACACAGCCTTTAAAGGGGAAGTCCGGTGAAAAATTTAAATTTCACAGTCCGTAGAGTTCGAGTCGCTGAGTCGAATGGTCTTTGTCCGAGGAGGCTGCGGCTTATGGTTCGTCAGATACGCCCAATCGAACATGTGCGAATTTGAGCGCGCATCACCCAGATCCAGGTGATGACGTCACAGCGTGCAGCCAGGTAGCCACACCATCTAGTTGTGTACAAAAATGGCCATATTCGGAGCGCGTTCGATTGGGGAACTGTTTGTCGCAGCTTCTTCGGACCAAGACCATTCGATTCAGTGTTACAAACACTACATACCCTGTGATTTTCAGCTCGGTAAACCTCGAGGTTATACCATATTTTAGCCGTTTCCGATTTGGACTTTTTCCGTCAGCCTCTACGCGCTGTGCGCTGCGTGCATGCAGTGCGTGCAGTGTGTTATCTAGCTGTGGTGCAGTCAACAAACTCATCACAGACAGAACTACTCCCGCACTGCCGTGCTGGGGTAGTATCTACAACAAGACTCGAGTCACAACTGACACAAGACTCAGAAAACTAGTCAACACACGGACTTGTCATGTACATGTACTAGTACTACACTCGTATCAGTCGTATTGTACAGTCATGTACTGTAGTCAGAGAACGTGCGTTTCTCCTTGCCGGTGCCGGTGATTGTGCTTTGAGAAAGAAAATTTTAGTTTTCCGCTCCTGCCTCATCATTTTATGCTACAGCGATGAGTGCACAACCGTGACAAGTGACAAAACAGGGAACAGCTCCCGGACCTAGAACTGTCAGATTCCATAGCGTTGCGAGCGAAGAGTCGTGCCCGTGGTTCAAAGAGCCTGCACTGTTCTCCAAATGAGTAGTCCGAAATATTCCAAGTTCGCACCAAAACATCACCATGTGGCAGGCCACTGGAGTCTAAGCGAATCTAACCGGTATGGAACAACATTTAGAGCACTCGCATCACTCTTCTCCATTTTGGCGACCCTGCTCTCCAGCGATCTGATAATTCATCAGCCTCGTCTGCAATAGCTGCTGCTTCTTCATCAGTCGGAAACTCAGTAACGCTCACTCTTGACGGGCCCGCGCGGCCATTTCTTCAGCTGAATACCGAGGTTCTCAGCCCCAGACCGAACTCATGAAGGTCAGCCATGGCCGCATCCTCACTCTCACAAGGAGTTACAGGTCTTCGGGGTCGCTTGCACCACCTAATATCAGTCGCCAAATCATTTGAAATAGCACTGACACTATTGCTTTCACGCACTCCTTTTGACCTAGCTGCACGCTATGACGTTGCAGAGGGTGTGGCGCGGCCGCATGACGTCATGGCGCAGCCCCCGAAACTCAGTTTTTCAAACGGAAATATCTCGAGAACGCTTTGTCGGAGACACGTGGGACCAACACCATTCGACTCAGCGCCCGAAACTCTACCAACCCTGAAATTTAAATTTTTCACCGGACTTCCCCTTTAATAGTAATACCCATCACCATTTTCATCCCCCCACCCTTACACACAGAACACAGCCTTAGTACTACCCATCACCACTCTCATCCCCCCACCTCTACACACAGAACACAGCCTTAGTAATACCCATCACCACTCTCATCCCCCCCCCCCCCACCCTTAAACACAGAACACAGCCTTAGTAATACCCATCACCACTCTCATCCCCCCACCCTTACACACAGAACACAGCCATAGTAATACCCATCACCACTCTCATCCCCCCACCCTTACACACAGAACACAGCCTTAGTAATACCCATCACCACTCTCATCCCCCCACCCTTACACACAGAACACAGCCTTAGTAATACCCATCACCACTGTCATCCCCCCACCCTTACACACAGAACACAGCCTTAGTAATACCCATCACCACTCTCATCCCCCCACCCTTACACACAGAACACAGCCTTAGTAATACCCATCACCACTCTCATCCCCCCACCCTTACACACAGAACACAGCCTTAGTAATACCCATCACCACTCTCATCCCCCCACCCTTACACACAGAACACAGCCTTAGTAATACCCATCACCACTCTCATCCCCCCACCCTTACACACAGAACACAGCCTTAGTAATACCCATCACCACTCTCATGCCCCCACCCTTACACACAGAACACAGCCTTAGAAATACCCATCAGGCGCGTGCTCGGCGATGGGCACGGGGGGCACGTGCACCCCCCAAAAATTTTCAATCTGGGTAATTGAAATGTAAGGTATGCAAATATGCTCTAAAATTCAAGAAAGGTTGCAAACAAATTGCAGAAAAATGCCGGGGGGGGGCTCCCCTCGGCTCCCGTGCACCCCCCTAGTTGGGGGGGGCCGAGCACGCCCCTGCCCATCACCACTCTCATCCCCCCACCTTTACACACAAAACACAGCCTTAGTAATACCCATCACCACTCTCATCCCCCCACCCTTACACACAGAACACAGCCTTAGTAATACCCATCACCACTCTCATCCCCCCACCCTTACACACAGAACACAGCCTTAGTAATACCCATCACCACTCTCATCCCCCCACCCTTACACACAGAACACAGCCTTAGTAATACCCATCACCACTCTCATCCCCCCACCCTTACACACAGAACACAGCCTTAGTAATACCCATCACCACTCTCATCCCCCCACCCTTACACACAGAACACAGCCTTAGTAATACCCATCACCACTCTCATCCCCCCACCCTTACACACAGAACACAGCCTTAGTAATACCCATCACCACTCTCATCCCCCCACCCTTACACACAGAACACAGCCTTAGTAATACCCATCACCACTCTCATCCCCCCACCCTTACACACAGAACACAGCCTTAGTAATACCCATCACCACTCTCATCCCCCCGTCCTTACACACAGAACACAGCCTTAGTAATACCCATCACCACTCTCATCCCCCCACCCTTACACACAGAACACAGCCTTAGTAATACCCATCACCACTTTCATCCCCCCACCCTTACACACAGAACACAGCCTTAGTAATACCCATCACCACTCTCATCCCCCCACCCTTACACACAGAACACAGCCTTAGTAATACCCATCACCACTCTCATCCCCCCCACCCTTACACACAGAACACAGCCTTAGTAATACCCATCACCACTCTCATCCCCCCACCCTTACACACAGAACACAGCCTTAGTAATACCCATCACCACTCTCATCCCCCCACCCTTACACACAGAACACAGCCTTAGTAATACCCATCACCACTCTCATTCCCCCACCCTTACACACAGAACACAGCCTTAGTAATACCCATCACCACTCTCATCCCCCCACCCTTACACACAGAACACAGCCTTAGTAATACCCATCACCACTCTCATCCCCCCCACCCTTACACACAGAACACAGCCTTAGTAATACCCAT
>NC_088645.1:2582515-2620111 GCF_964019385.1 Sycon ciliatum
TGGTCTCGTGTCATGCTGGTATGGTCTGGTCAAGGCTTTCCCCAAATCGGCCGGCCGCAAAATTCTCCGTAAACAAGACTTACCGAAAAATGTATAAGGTTTTAGCCGATTTTGGAGGGTTCCTTTGAGAATCGCCGAAAATCTTCCAAATGTTGTTGCAAAGTGAGTTACGAACGAATGATATTGCTGCAAGCATGACCGCTCGAGCTCTCTATGGCAGTACTTGTAAACTAGTGCGTTGAGGTCGTGTGACTCGTGTCCTTTGAACTCCTCCCAAACAAACATTAGCCATTAGGAAGATCATTACTAGTAAAAAACTAGAATTTCTTTTCCCCAGTGTCTCACCACTCTTGTAGCCAGTATGCCCACAATTCTTCTGGCCGATTTTCCAAAATATTCCAATTTTGTAGCCGATTTTCGAACAATCGGCTGATTTTCAGCCGAATCTGATGTGTTTTTGAACCGAGCGAACAGCCAAATAGGCGGACAATAACCGGGCCGATTTGAGGAAAGCCTAGTCTGGTCTTATGCTGGTCTGATCTCATTCCGGTCTGGTCTCATTCCGGTCTGGTCTCATTCCGGTCTGGTCTTATTCTGGTCTGATCTCATTCCGGTCTGGTCTCATTCCGGTCTGGTCTTATTCTGGTCTGATCTCATTCCGGTCTGGTCTTATTCTGGTCTGGTCTTATTTCGGTCTGGTCTCATTCCGGTCTGATCTCATTCTGGTCTGGTCTCATTCCGGTCTGATCTTATTCTGGTCTGGTCTCATTCCGGTCTGGTCTCATTCCGGTCTGGTCTCATTCCGGTCTGGTCTTATTCCGGCCTGATCTCATTCCGGTCTGGTCTCATTCCGGTCTGGTCTCATTCCGGTCTGGTCTCATTCCGGTCTGGTCTCATTCCTGTCTGGTCTCATTCCTGTCTGGTCTCATTCCTTTCTGGTCTCATTCCGGTCCGGTCTCATTCCGGTCTGGTCTTATTCTGGTCTGTTCTCATTCCGGTCTGGTCTTATTCCGGTCTGGTCTTATTCCGGTCTGGTCTCATTCCGGTCTGGTCTCATTCCGGTCTGGTCTTATTCTGGTCTGGTCTTATTCCGGTCTGGTCTCATTCCGTCTTATTCTGGTCTGGTCTTATTCCGGTCTGGTCTCAATCCGGTCTGGTCTCATCCCGGTCTGGTCTCATTCCGGTCTGGTCTCAATCCGGTCTGGTCTCATCCCGGTCTGGTCTCATTCCGGTTTGGTCTCATTCCGGTCTGGTCTTATTCCGGTCTAGTCTCATTCTGGTCTGGTCTTATTCTGGTCTGGTCTTATTCTGGTCTGGTCGTATTCCGGTCTGGTCTTATTCTGGTCTGGTCTTATTCTGGTCTGGTCTTATTCCGGTCTGGTCTTAATCCGGTCTGGTCTCATCCCGGTCTGGTCTCATTCTGGTCTGGTCTCAATCCGGTCTAGTCTCATCCCGGTCTGGTCTCATTCCGGTCTGGTCTCATTCCGGTCTGGTCTCATTCCGGTCTGGTCTTATTCCGGTCTAGTCTCATTCTGGTCTGGTCTTATTCTGGTCTGGTCTTATTCTGGTCTGGTCGTATTCCGGTCTGGTCTTATTGTGGTCTGGTCTTATTCTGGTCTGGTCTTATTCTGGTCTGGTCTTATTCTGGTCTGGTCTCATTCCGGTCTGGTCTCATTCCGGTCTGGTCTCATTCTGGTCTGGTCTTATTCCGGTCTGGTCTTATTCTGGTCTGGTCTCATTCCGGTCTGGTCTTATTCTGGTCTGGTCTTAGGTTGCGTTTGTTCGGTGTCATTCCGACACCATTCCAAAGTCATTCCGCTGTGCTTTGGTTGCGGTGCGTTTGTTTGATGCACCGGACAGCGTTTGTTCCGTGCAATTCCGATTCCGGTCGCGGAATGAAGGGGGCAGAATCGATTCTGGCGATTCCAAAGAAAAAAGTGGAATGAGTGCTCATTCCGAGCGGATTGAAAATATGTGGCGGCCACTGGGGGCTGTCACTATTGCATATCTCCGCCAACAAAACCTCAAACGCGATTGTCGACATACGGAATGTTGCCGAAAATCGTCCAGGGTGTAGGCTGGTACTGTAACCTTGGGATAGTTACCGCTACTGGTTTGTGGCATTTTTTACCCTTCGCTGCCTGAGAAAGCGTTTGCCCAGGACACGAACTGGATTGATGCCCTCGCACCTCTTCTCCTCATCGTCGAGCAGGGCCTCCAGAATCACTCGGTTAGGGAGGCAGTCCCACCAATGCATATCACATAATCACCCACACAGGCACTGAACCTGCCACTCGACTTCTTCTTACAACCGCACCTCCGTCAAACAAGCGCTTCCAATCCGTGAAGAGCTAGAGCCGTTTTGACTGATACGAGGTCGAATACGGAATAGTCATGATGAAGTAGCGGCCAAACGTCGCGTACAGGCGTGTACCCTAGTGGAGCTCGTAGGCCTATGCCGAGTTTGGCCGCTCCTTCACCATGATCGTCGTAGGGGCATGCAGAACTAGAAACGTACGGAAGCAAGATAGCAACCACAACATTCTTAGGCTACCAGCTTATCTTTGAAATGCTGCAAAAAACAACTCGTAGATCTCAAAAACAAAACATTCGACCGCCGTTTGCGGAGTCTCGCAAAACGTTTGCCAGATTCCCGAGTGCATGCACGCACAATTGTTTGCTACTCTCATTCCATGCTCATTCCGGAATGACCGAACAAATACAACCTTATTCTGGTCTGGTCTCATTCTGGTTTTGGTCTTATTCCGGTTTTGGTCTCACTCCGGCTTTGGTCCTATTCTGGTCTGGTCTCATTCTCACGCTAATCTTGGAGTTCATAGGGAATGTCAGTGAGGAACGTTTAGGAACAGAACATATGTCCTATTCCCATAACTCCTTTCGATATTAATTTTTGTCTGCCTATCTAGAGAAACCCTTTGTCTGCGGTGTGGGTCTACCCCTGAGAATGCTGCAATGTTCAGATGTGCCTGTATATGCGGAAGTCGCATCTGCATTTCTCACACAATCTCTCTTAGGGCCCGGTCCCACATGCACTTGAGAGTTGCGGATCCGCTGCAGCGGTGTCGCAACAGCGTGTATCACCATGGAAACTGCGAGTAGCGGAACTTCTGCCATGGCGGAAAGTTTAAATCCGCTACTCCAAAAATTTTGGAGCATATACTCTCCTGCGGAAGTTCCGCTCCTGCGACACTCGGCCATAGTGAGCGATTTGTGTTGTTCGATTTAATTTTTCGGTCATGAAGTGGACACTTTGACTTGAGTCAGAGCAGCTACGGCTGCAGTTGTACACGTCATGTACAGTAAAACCTGTAACTAACGACCACCCCTTGGTGCCTGGAAAAGTGGTCTTTAGTGGCAGGTGGTCTTTAGTTAGAGGTTTGCACCGCGTGACCATATATGGATCCCATATATGATATGTATGTCAAAATGCAGATAATACAACCCCCCACCACTTGCGCACTGACATTCTTCTTTCAGATCATACAACACTTGGAGAGAGAGAAAATCAAGTTTTATTGCAGACATTAAATTCAGCTCCTACTTCTGAAGCCAGGAGTCAAGACGACAAGAGTTCCTGTTGAAGCTTCTCTTTGCGCTGGTGTGTACCAGTACTCGATCTACGTATATGTACGTGATGCAGCGATGTTGCGAGTTTTCGCACCTTCACTGTAGACTATAGTAATATCCGCCATCGTATCCTGGGATTCCTGGCCTGTGTTCCGTACAGGTGAGTACATGTACCATAGCATGCTAGCTAGCCAGCACAGACTGTCAGTGTGACCTGGTGACTGAGCTGTGTGATTGCACTTCGACAGAGAGCCGCTCAGTCTTTTCTCCTTCGAGTACTAACATCGATCAAAGAGCGCTTTGGATGCGCTCTCCAAGACGTTTCCTATCATGTTTGTTCTTGACAGCACTTGAAATTATGACAGGTGTAGTGCAGTCCACACTGATTCCACAGTCAAAATGAGACTGCGTTCATATGTCCAGCTGTAGTATCGAAACAGTCCTTTCAGGACCATGGAAAATCATCAACATTTCGAGAAGGAGCTTCGAGCAATGTTTGATTTCCTACATCGCGGTCGCTAGTTACGGGTCAAAATTCGACATTGGGACAAGAAAAGGCGGTCGCTGGTCGCGTTCAGCAGGTAGTCGCTAGTCACAGTGCATTTTGAATGTGAGACCGTCCGTGCCTGACGAAGTGGTCGGTAGTACCAGGCCGGTCGCTAGTCACGGTGGTCGTTAGTTACAGGTTTTACTGTATGTTGAGGTCGAGACTCGTTTGACCAAGGGATGAAGAGAGATACGGAGCGGTATAGGTGGATAGCCGAGAAGCTGATGCTGAAACCGACGGCTGCGGCGTCGGCCAAAGACCAAATCGCGGACCCGTGAGCAGCCAAGCATGGCCGTCATGTAAAACCACGCAGGGGGACCACTGTGATGTAGGTCTGGCAAGAGCAATTCTAGTATCTATAGCAGGTATCGTCGATGTGCTGCTCAACAAGTTCGTACTAGTATTCAGCAACGACAATGTCGCTGCGTTCTCCATAGCCTTGTGACAACGTCTCGCCAATCGACCTCTACCCAACGGAAAATCCATTCTTTCAGATTATTCAGAACAAAGACTCAAAGTCAACAATACCGAACCCACGACATGTAGCTAATGGTAATGCTTGATACTAGGGGTCAAACGGGTGTACCGGGTACCCGGGTACCCGCCCGTTAATCTCAGGTACCGTTAGTAAAAGGGTACCCGTTTGTATAAAAAAAAAATAATAATAAAATAAAATAAAAAAGGGATCCTATCGTATTCCAAGACTCAAAAATAATAGGAGTGCGGATACTCTTTTCCTTTTTCCTGTGCATTCCCGCTTTCGACTTTATCAGGCAGGAGCAGCTGAAAGACAGACTTGACAGTTGTTCTCTCCACTCTAGTGCAAGTAAAAATCCTCGTACTGGAGGTTTTTGATTGTGATGTGAGAAAATGCAAGACTTGAAACTCGTTCGAGGTGGCAGCTGAGTAACTAGAAAGTTACGATGGTTCTCCAACATCGAACCTGACACAGTACTTGATGAACTAGTGTCACCAGGCTGAGTGACCAGTCGGAGTGCCACAAACGGTGATGTCCGTAGGTGGTAGCTGCATGTATGATACTCATGGTTGTAGTTTGTTCCTTCAATCGACGAGCTGAAAAGTAGTTCGAAATATTGCATACAAGATTACGGATTTGTGAAGATTCATTTCACGCGTTCAACAAGCTAGCACTAGCAGCTAGCTGGCCAGCAGCACATCAGCTGTGTCAGGCACCCCCGCTAGCTATGGGCGCGAACATCTTCTGAATGCAACGAGTACCAGTTCTCTGCGAACATAG
Source organism: Sycon ciliatum (assembly GCF_964019385.1). Taxonomy (NCBI): domain Eukaryota; kingdom Metazoa; phylum Porifera; class Calcarea; order Leucosolenida; family Sycettidae; genus Sycon; species Sycon ciliatum. The sequence continues at coordinate 2,587,909 of NC_088645.1, forward strand.
CAAATAGGATTGCGCGAGATCACGGAAGTTTTGCTAAACCACTCTGTCCTTGCATGGCTTGAATCACATCGATCTGCAGTTGATTTGCGTACATGTATCAACATACATGTAGCTTGTAGGATCATCTACATGTACGATTGTAAGTTACTGCCTGTGAAGTTATGTACATGGGCAAATGCACGGATGATTAAAGTGGTAGGATGTAAGGTCCTCCGACACAGCACACACACACACAGCAAGGTCAAGTCTTTATATATAGTTATGATCCATTAATCTTACGCGTTTCTGCCTGTAAGGCTTCGTCAGAGACAAGGATGAAATAATATGAATAAAGACTAGTAGTTATATAGGGCTTGATTCTATGTGCCAGATGGGTGCTTGGGCGGTAAATGCGCTATCAAGCAAGTTTAAAGGCGCAATAACTTGAGTTGCAGACAAGTGTAACAAATGTCAAAAAAGTTGTACAAGTTGAACTAATGTACTAAACCGTAAGACTGGGGGTCAAAATATGCGGTCATAGTACCAGAATGTTTGTACAGAGTCAAGATCATGCAGAATCAAAAGAGAGCGGGAAAAAATGGGCGGGAAAGTTTAGGTGGGAACCAGAAATTTCTGGTTCCCACCTAAACGCAGAGCGCTGTGCTCTGCCAGTGTCAGTGATTTGTACAATGGAATGTAAGCTTAGTACTACATGTAGTAGAGGAATGTAAATTGTACAAGATTAATAGAACAGTTGCTTAGTTCTCCTGAAAAAGATTTTCCCGTCTTTCATAAAGGATTGTTTAATGAGAGCTTTGTAATCATTAGTAATGAAATGCGGATGGTACTGAGTAGTAAATACAATAGTATCAGATTTAGGCTTGGGAGTTTTACTTTCTATAGCATGATTCATTACAGTAGGCAAAACATCAGTGAATGAGCTAGCCAGAAATTGCGGAGGATAACCTCTTCTGCGTAAACGTTTCCAGAACAAAGATCTTACATGTTGAATGTCAGCAAGTCTTGAGTTTGTTCTGTTGTAACGCAGCAGCTCAGCCTTGATGAAAGCACGCAGATTAGCTCTTGGGTGATCGGAGATAAATGGTATGTAAAGGTATGCGTTGCGAGGTTTCTGGAATGTACGAAACTCAAACACACAGTGATCATTGTTAGATGTTTTGAAAATGTCCAGATCCAGGAAGATGCAAGAGTCCGAAGGCAATGTCCAATTTAATTTGATACTTGGAAGCTCACTGTAGAGAGACGCTTGCAAAGCTGCTAAATTAGCAGATTCTTCGATCACTAAGATAAGATCATCAATGAATCTATTGAATAAATGCATGGATGACTTGAATGTGGTAATAGACTTCATTTCATGTACGAAAAGGAAAGCGTTGGCCACATTTACGGCCATTGGGGTACCCATGGCCATTCCGAACTCTTGGTGGTATAGAATGTTATCAAAAATGAAGTAGTTGTTTTCTAGAACAAACTTTAACAGATCTAACAAGAGATTTCGAAGTGGGTGGTTGACTAACAGGGAATCGACTGCAGCTATAGTGTCATGCCAAAATTAAGATTAATGGATCATAACTATAATATAAAGACTTGACCTTGCTGTGTGTGTGTGTGCTGTGTCGGAGGACCTTACATCCTACCACATAGATTAATGGATCATAACTATATATAAAGACTTGACCTTGCTGTGTGTGTGTGTGCTGTGTCGGAGGACCTTACATCCTACCACTCCTACAACAGAACAAACTCAAGACTTGCTGACATTCAACATGTAAGATCTTTGTTCTGGAAACGTTTACGCAGAAGAGGTTATCCTCCGCAATTTCTGGCTAGCTCATTCACTGATGTTTTGCCTACTGTAATGAATCATGCTATAGAAAGTAAAACTCCCAAGCCTAAATCTGATACTATTGTATTTACTACTCAGTACCATCCGCATTTCATTACTAATGATTACAAAGCTCTCATTAAACAATCCTTTATGAAAGACGGGAAAATCTTTTTCAGGAGAACTAAGCAATTGTTCTATTAATCTTGTACAATTTACATTCCTCTACTACATGTAGTACTAAGCTTACATTCCATTGTACAAATCACTGACACTGGCAGAGCACAGCGCTCTGCGTTTAGGTGGGAACCAGAAATTTCTGGTTCCCACCTAAACTTTCCCGCCCATTTTTTCCCGCTCTCTTTTGATTCTGCATGATCTTGACTCTGTACAAACATTCTGGTACTATGACCGCATATTTTGACCCCCAGTCTTACGGTTTAGTACATTAGTTCAACTTGTACAACTTTTTTGACATTTGTTACACTTGTCTGCAACTCAAGTTATTGCGCCTTTAAACTTGCTTGATAGCGCATTTACCGCCCAAGCACCCATCTGGCACATAGAATCAAGCCCTATATAACTACTAGTCTTTATTCATATTATTTCATCCTTGTCTCTGACGAAGCCTTACAGGCAGAAACGCGTAAGATTAATGGATCATAACTATATATAAAGACTTGACCTTGCTGTGTGTGTGTGTGCTGTGTCGGAGGACCTTACATCCTACCACCTTGATACTCAACTGAACAAAAACAACGATCTGTCCAACACCTAGCATCTACATCATCAGTACATCAGTGCTGCGTTGATGTGTCCACAAAGGACGAAACAGTTCTGTCCACAGACACAGTACTGTACTGACTGTACAGACTCAGTATCAGTATACAGTACGTGCACGCGTACTTCCAAGTGAAAGCATGCTTGAGTTGCAGGAGAGCTGCACTGAATTTTTTGGAAGTCAGAGAGGCGCGCTCGCTTCGTTCGCCGTGCACGCGTGATCATGGGAGACCACGCGAGCATTTTGTCGCAGGAGAGGTGCGACACCACTCCCGCAAAACCTTGTCGCACCAGCGGATCCGCCACTGCATGTTGGACCGGGCCCTTATGGTATTCTGTCTTAACTCTCCTTCCCGTCGAGAATGGAATTGTTCCTGTTGCACACTCGGTAGAGCATGCTTGTCTTAATCTCATGGTCGTGGTTCTGAGGACCATGTTGTCGTTGCTCTTGTACAACTGCTTCTTTCGCTGCTCTCCGACTCACACTCCAAGCAGCAGTTGTGACTGTTAGGAGACTTCAGAAAGAGAGCTAAGATGACGAAGGAATGAAATGTACAAAGTGCCCTGGGGTGCATTGCTAGACATTGTGTGTGCTCTTGCGTGTGTGTGTGTGTGTGTGTGTGTGTGTGCGTGTGTGTGTGTGTGTGTGTGTGTGTGTGCACGCACACACGTGCGTATGTGTGTGCGTGTGTATGTGTGTGTGTATGGGTGTGTTCGTGCATGTGTGTATGTGTGTGCGTCCTGTGATCGCAGGTTCCATATTTTCCTCTACTAAATTCATTCCTCTAGGTTGAGTACTTCTTCAAGATTCTCCGGTAACTACGGAAACAGACAAGACTTCAGTGAAGGTTACAGTGCATCCTGAGTAATCGGCGTCACAATGCATTTTCGTTGATGTGTCTTCTGTAACCGCTGGAATGAACATTCAGCCACCGTTGCAGCAATGTGTTGAGAGATGCAAAGGCGAGGTTTGATGAGCTGATTTCGATGTGATATTAATCCTGAAACATAATGCAATGCCATAGTAAATGACTGTCGTTGAATTCATTCCATTTCGCTTTCATTATAAGAACGGAATTTATCTGTCTGTTTGAACCACACATATACTATGCATGCGTGGTGTCTGCGGGCTCTGTGATGTCATGATGTTATGGTGTCATGATGTCATGTTTTGATGTCATGATGTCATGATGTTATGATGTCATGATGTTATGATGTCATGGTGTCATGATGTTATGATGTCATGATGTCATGATGTTACGGTGCCATGATGTCATAATGTTATGATGTTATGATACCATGATGTCATAATGTTATGATGTCATGATGTTACGGTGTCATGATGTCATGATAGATCATCTTTGTCTTATGTCAGTACAAAATGGCAATCATGTGCAGGCTCTGTGCATTCGTTTTGAGTTATCTGATCCAGCTGCAGGGTGTGCATTTGTGTTTGTTACAGTGTTACACACTGCATGTATGGCATGTATGCTGCAGTTGATAGTTTTGTATTGATAGTACACAATATCATGTATAGCATGTATGCTGCAGTTGATAGTTTTGTATTGATAGTACACATTATCATGTATGGCATGTATGCTGCAGTTGATAGTTTTGTATTGATAGTACACATTATCATGACATCGTATAGTTCTCATCCTATCTTCAATGTAGCTAGTAGTAATAGTAATTGTAGTAGAATTTGAGTATTTCGCTCCTGCTCTTGTAGCAGTTCAGCACTCTCGTGTGGGGTAGTGCATTTTCTGTTTGCGTTATCCAGAGCTCACTGACTTGTCAGTTTGAGCACTCTCATGTGGGGTAGTGCATTATCTGTTTGCGTTGTTCAGAGCTCACTGACTTGTCAGTTTGAGCACTCTCATGTGGGGTAGTGCATTTTCTGTTTGCGTTGTTCAGAGCTCACTGACTTGTCAGTTTGAGCACTCTCATGTGGGGTAGTGCATTTTCTGTTTGCGTTATCCAGAGCTCACTGACTTGTCAGTTTTAGCACTCTCATGTGGGGTAGTGCATTTTCTGTTTGCGTTATCCAGAGCTCACTGACTTGTCAGTTTGAGCACTCTCATGTGGGGTAGTGCATTTTCTGTTTGCGTTGTTCAGAGCTCACTGACTTGTCAGTTTGAGCACTCTCATGTGGGGTAGTGCATTTTCTGTTTGCGTTGTTCACAGCTCACTGAGCACTCTGGCAAGGTTCGCTCGGGCCTCTGGCTTTGGAAAAAAATTTCATTGCTATCAGGATAAACGCAGAAAAGACTCCTATTGTGTACGTAGCTACCCGGATTTCACTTGTGTCAAGTGAAGCTTTTTCTTAGCCAGTATTGCTACATAGCTATGATGGTCACGGGTTGACTGATCCTTTCTTACATTGTACATGTATATAAAAAACTTACCATCTCCAAAGCAGCAGCAGAGATATGGAGTGGGTGAAATAATACCAAGCTACAAAGGAGAGAGTGACAACAACCATGCCAGGGAAAAAAAATTGGGCGTCATGAATATTTGCGCCAGGCCTCGTTACATGGCCCCTGCACCTCATACACACACATACACACGCGCGCACACAAACACACACGCACGCGCGCGCACACACACACACACTGTTCATTGCGCTCGAACGGTGGCGCTACTTCATTCATGAGGTCGATCGATCTGATGCCCCTACCGCCGTACCGGGCCCTGAGCTAGCCCTGTCAGAACTGGACGTGCGCGTGCGTTACTTGTCAGTCAGGGCGAGATACGTGTAGTGCAGGGGATTCAAGGGATTTCCCCTTGTCCGCACCCGCAAGGACCAGTGCTGTACATTTACCTGCTAGTGCTAAATCATGACTGTAGTAGTAGACTAGTGGGGTCCGTGATACATACCGGTAATCGTATAGACCCTTTGCACAATAACGGTCACGTGATCCGAGACGGGGCATCCTCTTCGATTTTTGTGCAGAGTATCCGTTGTTGAGCATGGTGAAACACTGTATTTTTCCATTTTGGAGATGGAGGAGAGAGTGTCGAGTGGTTTGCCATCGATGGCTGTGGCACCCGTGGACGAACTGTCAAATGAAGAATGGCCTGTGAAGGAACTGAACAGTTTTCTGCTGAATGAGGGTGCGTATCTGTCTGGAAAAAGAAGGAGTTGTTGGAGCGGTAAGTTTTCCGCTGTCAGTGGATATTTCGGATTACTGTAGATTGAAATTTATTTTTATTTTCTCTACCTTCTCTCCTCTGTCGATGTAGAGAACACTTCTCTATGCAGAACCCTGATGCTCCTAGAACTAAGAAGGGCACCACTTCCTCGAGTGTACAGTCGTCGTGCCCAACATTTCATGCGTCCCAGTGGATGACTCGATGAGTGATGAACCTCTGTTTCCCAGAGTGAGTGCCACACCAGGCTTGCTCATCTCCAACGCAGGGGCAAGTCGCCGACGACAGTGAAGAGGGAGCTGATGGAGTAGTACTAGTGAAGAAGCCCGTGGATAGTGTCCATGAGTTTTACTTTGGTGGCTATGTGCATAACGTGAAAGTCTGTCATATCGTGCACACAGCCACAGCTCGAACTCAGATGGCCTTCTCCGCACGCCTGAGCGATGAGGCTGCGTCTCTCTGCACTTCAACATCAGCAGCTCGAGCAGCGCCAGCAAGCAGTCGATCTTCCTTGAATAGCGAAGACAGGGATGGATCATGCCTTTCTCTCAAGCTCCAGAGTCTCTTGGCAGGACGTTCCGCGTCTTCGTAAAACGATGAAAGTGACTGTCGTCATCGACAAAGTGTTCCGAGCAAAACCGTGACTGTGAACGATGTCGCAGCAAACTGCTGCCCTTCTCGCCAAATAGCCAGGATTCAAGAGAGTGGAATGCCAGCATCACTAGGGAACGCCTGGAAAAACAAGTGGGTTTCTTAGACAAGGGATGACGGTTGCTGCAAACAAGAACCCAACAGCAGTCCTTGGAAAGCATATTTCGGAACTTCTTCCTTCAGAACTAAAAAAACTTCAAATGAAAAAAGGCTGGGGAGTACATACATGAACATCGCGTCGGGACCGTGAAAACCTAGCCTGTCACAGGAAACTTGATCACGTCCTGCATGCAGCAAACCATGCATGCTGGTTGCATGCCAAGTGTGCAGCGCGCGCACAGCATGCCCCGTCTCGACCCCTCTCGCTTATTGCGCAAAGGGTCTATTGTATGTCTGCGCTAGAATCGAAATACGAGAGTCGATAGAAACTTGCCGAGACTACAAGTTTCGATTCCTTATAGAGCATTTTCGATACAATTGTGTCCGTATCAGTGAAAGTCGATGCGTTCCTGGAAATGCGAACGGATTGAGTTTCATGTTCTCTTTTCTGCAGCAGAATATTTCAGTGGCTTTTCAGAACTTCATTCTAGTGGCGACAGTTTGCCTTTGCTGTAGTGTATGGCAAGAACCCAGAACACATGTTTATTGCAGAACTACTGCAGGGCTTGTTCCGCGGGTTTAGTGCAGATCTACTGCAGGGCGTGTTCCGCGGGTTTTTGCAGATCTACTGCAGGGCTTGTTCCGCTGCCACTCCTGATACAGTCAGTTCTGTGACTGTTGGACTAGAGCCAGAGAGACCAAGCTTCAAGAGAGGACATGAGATGATCATGATGATGGTACACAGAACACGGATTGTCAAGTGCACCGTGTGAAGTCACTCCACAACACGGTAAGAAACGAAGGGTGTACGTGTCAACGCTCACAGCCATGCGCTGGCTGCTCAGTAATCTGGCAATGCTAGAACGAGGAAACGTTGAAAGAAAATTCTGTTTGAAGATAGCGGTTGGACTATGTACAAGATTAGTACAACTGGACAGATAATTCGCCCAGGTAGACCTACCCAGGTACCCAGGTACCCAGGTACCCAGGAACTGTGTACCAGTCAAACTTCGTATCTGAACACATTTTACAAGGAAACGTGAATGTTACACTGTAATCACATAACTGCATGACTTGAATGCCCCTCGATACAGATTCCAGGGGCGTAGCACCCGCTACGACTGGTACGACCATGGCCGTACCACTTTTCGAAAAGTGTGGTCCGTCCGGAACGTGCAAAACCGTAATAAAAAAAATCAGGATCCATCGATGCATATATGCGCATCAGACTTTGACCTTTTTTCTAGACTCGTACTTGCAGATCTGTTATGCATCTGCAGTCGTACTGAGTACTGTACTCGACTCGACTGCACACTGCGCCAGAAGTGTGCCAGAAGTTCCCAGAACGCAGGATTTTGTGTCCTTTTTACAAAATTTTCATGGGGGAGGTCCCCGGACCCCCCTCCAACACGGCCATCGGCCGCACCGATCAGTCTTCGGTCGTACCACTTCCAAAACCCCTCCTACGTCCCTGCAGAAACAAACAGAGAGGGGGGGGGGGAGGGGGGGGGGGGAGGAGAGCTGGTCTCCGCAAAACGGTGCACTGAAATCCGTGTTGAAATAAAGTGATGAAACAATAGGGAAATGAATTGAAACAGAACATGCACTGCATCATACAAAACCTACTACAGTAGTATGCTACAGTTGCTGTGTTCACTGAAATACGACCCAAAGTACAAAGCTGGCGGCCTGGACCAGTTCCAATCACAGTTTACATCATTGCATCTGCACATGTACTGTATCTTTACATGTGTACGTCCAGCCACATTCGTGCCACTTCCAGGCAACCAAGGCTGGTGCAGGTGTACGTCCAGCCACATTCGTGCCACTTCCAGGCAACCAAGGCCGGTGCAGGTGTACGTCCAGCCACATTCGTGCCACTTCCAGGCAACCAAGGCTGATACAGGTGTACGTCCAGCCGCATTCGTGCCGCTTCCAGGCAACCAAGGCCAGTGCAGGTGTACCTCCAGCCACATTCGTGCCACTTCCAGGCAACCAAGGCCGGTGCAGGTGTACCTCCAGCCACATTCGTGCCACTTTCAGTCAACCAAAGCCGGTGCAGGTTGAGGGCGCCAGCTTAGCACTTTGGGTCAGATTTCAGTTAAGCGCAACTGTACATGTATGTAGCATACGAGTACACCCGAGGTCGTGGCTTAATAATAATATAGGGAGACAACACTGGACACTGTAACGCTAAATCACGTACGTATCGACCACCGGGCTGCATGCCCGCTACTAATACATGCTCGCACATGACATTGCTTGTCTGTGCCCCGCTCTCTCATGTAGGCAGGCCGTCGTAATGATGGGTTGGATTTAGTACACCGTGCAATACACAACAAGTAAAATACGGTACCAATTTGTCAAGGCTATCGGCGGAAATGGAGGGGGGGGGGGGGGGTTCGGCCACCTGTTGGAAAACCCGAGTTTAGCAAACATTCGTGCTTCACAGAAAACAAATTGGTATGGCGATTACTACAAGAACAAGCGGAATACCAATAGACTGCCAACGATGGTTAAGGCGTGCGGTAGGTTGCGTAGATGGACACGCTGCAAAAACAAAACTCGCGCTGCAAAAGCAAACTCGCACTGCAAAAGCAAACTCGAGCTGCAAAAGCAAACTCACGCCGTAAAAGCAAACTAGCACTGCTAAAGCAGACTCGCGCTGCAAAAGCAAATCGAGCTGCAACAGTGAGACAGCCTGTCACAATACAGTTTCTGTGCTCCCAACCGTGTGTCAAGCTCTGCCTTATAAGGGCATTGTGCAGCCTGCTTTCTAACATTGTCTGCCGTGAAGCAGTTTGCTAATGCAGGGGTGTAGGAAGGTATTTTTAGTGTGGTACGGTCAGCCATCTGAGATACAGTGTACTCGTGGGGAGAGGGGTTGCTGAGCCGAAACATTTGGAAATCGTACGCACTGCCGGGCTCCCGCGCGGGGCCCCACGCAAGCATTCGCAACCGCGATGTACGTACGGCATGTCGTATAAGCCACCTATCAGCCTTGGGTGCAAGCTCACCCAAGGCCACCCTCGCAAGGCAGGAACAAGTAAAGACATTCACCAGTTGTTTGCTGTGCCTACCCGCCGCAGAAATTATTTGAAATTGTCTCTTCTCCGCTCTCAGCGATAGTCTTACACCCACCATGGCTTTCTCGCAGGCACAAAGGGAGTCTATCCAGCAGATCGTGGCAGGCAGCGTGGCAGCAGCCCTCAGCGGCAACGCACCGGAGAACGTCACGGAGCACCAAGAAGACGGTATGTGTGCTGATGAATTCATGCACCATACGAACATGGGTTACCCCTCCTGCATTTCGCATGTCTCGTTGGAGACAGTCGATCGGTTTAGACGAATCGAGTATATAGATCTGGCAATACTGCTCCCGCCAAAATCTATTTCTACCGGGGAGCCAGCCCCTAAGAGGTTCTGCATAGACGAGGAAGGGGCAATTTCGGTGACAAGCGCACCAAAAGGAAAAATTGAGAACCTTGCCACGTGGACCGAGACATGGTCTATCTTTAGCCTGATCGCCATCCGCAATCAACCTCGCTGAACCGCTGCACTTATGCAGCATCAAATACGCATGGTACAGGCAGCCGGGAAGTACCGCTTCTCTGCAGTCGGGGACTATGACACGCCGGCACGCCAGGCCCAGTCAAAGGACCCAAGCTGATCCCTGGCGGAGCTCGACACGGAGCTTTTCGCGACCTGTTTCACGGGACAGGCCCTCCCCAATTGCAGCATTTGCAAGAAGGTGGGGCACTTGGCCGGAGCACACACCTCGGCCTTTCGCGACAAGCAGGCGAAAGAGAGTGCAAGCACTAAATCAACCAAAATCTGCCGCCGCTACAATCACGGCGCCTGCAGCGGCCCATGTCGCTTTCGACACGCCTGCCTCTTCTGCTCAGGCTCGCACGCCATGTCAGCCTGTCCAGCCAAGAAATAAGAGCGAACAGCAATCAGCCCCGGCACCACTTTCTTGCATTCACCCACCCCCTAACACCCCTATGAACATTGCATTACACCCCAACACCCCTTTCAATATTGATGCATTACACACTGAATTGCTGGCGCACTCTAATCCTGCATTTGTTCCTTCTCTAATTAGCAATTTACATGCCGGCTGTCGTATCGGGTTTGCCGAACCCCGGTATGTGTCCGTACGCAGCCCGAACTTGTCTTCAGCGGCAGCACACCCCGAGGTCGTCGACCAGTACCTGGCCACGGAATGCAGTCACGGCGACACCGCTGGCCCCTTCAACGCGCCGCCATTCGTCCGTCTGCGCACCTCTGGCGAAGGTGTGGTCCCCAAGAAGTCGGGCGGCCGCCGGCTCATCATGCACCTGTCCACCCCCGATGGGAACAGCGTCAATTCGTTCATTGACAAGCAGGCCTACCGTTTCTCTCTAATTACGATTGACACGATAGCTGAACACATGCGCAGGACGGGCCCCGGAGCCTTCCTGTCAAAGGTGGACCTGAAGCACGCTTTCCGACTCTGCCCCGTGCACCCCGACGACTGGCCGCTCCTCGGTATGTTGTGGAATGGCAACTTCTATATCGACACTGTCCTGTAATTTGGCCTACGCTCCGCTCCCAGTCTGTTTAACTGCCTGGCTACCACCCTAGAATGGATCCTCTGTAAGAACTATAGTATCCCTGCACTGGAGCACTATTTGGATGATTTCGTCTCAGTGTGTCCAGCAGCCGAGTCTGTCACGTCCTCGGCGGCCACGACCCACAAAGCCACTATTCTGCAGGTCTTTGCAAAACTGGGCGTCCCAACAGCAGACGGCCCGGACAAAGTTGTTGGCCCCGCCACCTGCCTCACAGTGCTTGGCATCGACATTGATTCAGCGGCAGGGGAGCTGCGGCTCCTAGCCGAGAAGCTCCAAACATTGCGGCAACTCCTCGCAGCCTGGGCCATCCGGTCATCAGCGTCCAAACACGAACTCTAATCCCTCGTTGGCCACCTGGCGTTCGCCGCCAAGGTCGTCCCAGCCGGTCGTACGTTCACTCGCCGCGACCGCTGTACTCGGGGGCTCTCCATATGTACGCGACACGCGTGCCCCGCATGGCGCAAACAAAATAAGGGCCAGGCACCGTGTTGCCATGCTACCGAGGCAAATTGTAGAGGGTGTTAAGCCTACCTAGCAGGTTGTATGTTTGCCCGTATACTATGGGCACGGCTCCGCGAGCCTGACCTGCTCGCTGTCTTGTGTTCTGCGTGTATATCCAGGCTTGCAAGCCGCGCGCATAACATCCCGCCGGATGTCCACCTCCCGCCGGAGGATCGCCTACAGACACCGCCGCCGCAAGCAATGGCTCCGCGAGCCAACGCTTCGCCGCCCGCTGTCTATTGTTCTGTGTGTCTATCCAGGGTCGCTAGCCCGCTCGCATTACATCCCGCCGAACATATAACTCCCGCCGGAGAATCGCTTACAGACACTGCCGCTGCAAGCTACGGCTCCACCGAACCAAGGCTTCGCCGCCTGCTGTCTTTTGTTCTGTGTGTCTGTCCAGGGTCGCCAGCCCCGCTTGCATAACATCCCGCCGGATGTCCACCTCCCGCCGGAGGATCGCTTACCGCCGCAAGCCACAGCTACGCAAGCCAACGCTTACGTGCCACCCCCATGCGCCCACCCGCAAGGCTAAGTACCTATGGATTAGGCCAATAGCAGAGGCTCCCACCCCGCGGGGCTGGGGGAGGGGGGCTCTCGGGTCGTATTTGCATTAGCCCCACAGGATGAGGGCGAACCTCGGCCAAACCAGTACAGGAACGCCCCGCCGAGGTCAAGGGGGAGATCTCCCACTAGCATAACCCACGGGTCCCCTGCTTACAATCCACAGCCACGCCGCCGGGCCAGTGTGTTCCGGGAAGCGGGCCGCTGTTCAGCGACCCGGCGCAGCACGCATACACCGCAGCTTGGCCGCCGTACCATCCTGCCTGTTTAGAAAACATGCCCGTGTGCGGGCGTATGCGTGTGTGCGTTTGTGTTGCATGCGCTTTTGCCTGTGTCCTCCTAGGCTTGCTAGCCGCCGCTCTCTCAGCGCGAGTAGAGCACCTGATTGCCAACTCGGTAGCCACTGGCACACAGCGCACGTACGCCCCAGGCTGGCGTTCATTCCTGGAGTTCATGGGTCGCATGCGCCGCGACGCACATCACCCAGATCAGAACACGATGTCCTGCTGTTCGCTGCCGGAATGTCTCACTCAGTCAGCGCCAGCACTCTGAGAGTCTACCTGGCCGCGATCAAATACCACCTCCTCCGCATGGGAGGCCCGGTCAGGGTTACATCCTCAAGCCGCATCACAGCCCTGCTCATGGGCTTAGAGAGGGAGAGAGCGTCGCTTCCCAGACATCCGTCAGCACGCCCTCAGCGCCAAGCGATCACCGTCCACCAGCTGAAGGCTCTCCGCCAGTTCTTGAATCGGTCCTTGTTCTCCCCTGCAGACAGACTAATGCTATGGGCTGCTCTTACGACAGCCTTCCACGGCCTGCTGCTGCGTGTGAGTGAGTACATGTCGCTCTCACCACACGGTCCCGGCGGCCTCAAGACGCTGAGGCACGAACACCTCCGGCTAGCCCAGCAGGAGGCCTCTCTGCAGCTGCAGAGGACGAAGACGTCTCAATTAACAACAGGCGGGGAGGTAGCACTGAATCACTACGCTGACCCCGCACTATGTCCCGTCCGAGCCCTGCAGGCTTACGTTCGGTCCAGCAAATGGAGCAATGACAAGCAACCCCTATTCAAGTTTCAGGATGGTCGCCATCTCAAGCCGAACGACATCAATGCTGTCCTACACAAAGTGCTAGGTCCAAGCATCAGCAGCCATTCCTTACTCGTCGGGGGAGCCACACACATGGCGGATTGAGGCGCACCAGAGTATGCCCTGATGGCTGCAGGCCGCTGGTCCAGCAGGGCATATCGCACGTACATTCTCAGGCCCGCAGGCATGCCACACCACTACTAGAGCCTGCGTGTCGCAATCCATTCGGTACCTTTATTGGAGGCACGGGTGCTGCCGATGGGCGCTGCATAGTGCACGCACATCGGCACCATTGAACTATTCATTTTTTCTAAGATTTAGTGTTCCGCTGCCATAGCAACCTAGTAGTACACATAGCCGTTCTGACAGCGCAGGACCCCGCAGGTCGCTTCTGCTGTCCTTGCCTCTCTGATGTGTAATGTGTGTACATCATTTATAATCATAACCTCATACTGAATACATGTACGTCATACTTGATTACCGATCACAGGCTCATGATTACTCACGCTGGAATACACGCTTGCGACACCCCACAGGCTCGTCTCTGTTGTGTGGCATGAGGGTTAAAGGGGAAGTGCATCGATTTTTCGAGTAGGGTCCAGAAGTTGATATCGGTTCGAATGGCATATCTCTCGCTTCCTTACGATAAGCCAAACTTGCCAAATCGCCAATTGTATGCTCACGTTGCCATAGCGACCAGAGCAGTGATGACGTATGAAAGGCTTAGCTTCTCCACAGAGAAGGTCGATCACTGCAGAAATTGGTCATTTTCAATTGTCTTATTGTATTCACGATGTGAAAGAAGTGCTGTGTTCAATGCTGTTAGTACCGTGAACTATTTATCGCCCTTCTCATGCATTTCCCTAGGCTGACTGTGCCTAGGAAATGGTTTCCTCTAGGACAAGATGCTTGGAAATCGCCATCTCTCCTGAGACAATTTTCAGCAAACTTTCAAACCTACGACATTATTTCATTCGTCAATCTCCGCCACCCGTCGTGTCACCTGGCTTCAGAAGATGTTACGAGAGTCGCCAGGAAGCATCACATTCATCTTCAGGAAGTGAAAAGAGCAAACGGCATGGTCCTTGGTTGGGGGAAATGCTGAACGTCTGATTTGTCCCAACCAAGATGTCAGCATTTTGTTCGTCACTATTTTCGCTTGTCTGCTGGTGTCTCCGCTCTCCAGCTTTCTCCTGTCGGTGTCACGTTCCAGTACACAACCGAGAGGACTACTAACGAACAGTTCACTGCACTAAGAGCATTGAACACAGCCCTTCTTTCACTTCGTGAATACAATAAACCAATTGAAAATGACCAAATTCTGCAGTGATCGACCTTCTCTGTGGTGGAGCTAAGCCTTTCGTACGTCATCACTGCGCTGGTCGCTATGGCAACGTGAGCATACAATTGGCGATTTGGCAAGTTTGGCTTATCGTATGGAAGCGAGAGATATGCCATTCGAACCGATATCAAATTGTCTTTCTTCTGGACCATACTCGAAAAATCGATGCACTTCCCCTTTAACTGTCATTTGTCACTTGTCACTTGCAACTGAGTACCTAGACCTACAACTACATACCGGCAAGTAGTACTGTAAACTCATGTACATGTGAATTCTGTACTAACTCTTACAGTTCTAGTCCATGTCAGCTCCCTGCCTCACAGGCATAGCGTCCCAGGGCTAGGGACTTCCCCTATCTAGCCCTGCTACATTTGTATTGTGTCTAGCTCCTCCACTGCACACGTAGAATGTCTACATTAGTCATGCAGTCTGTCGTCACGTGACATCACCACAATGGGGCTGTTAAGTGATGACGTCACAGTTCCTTCGATACGCATAACAACGATCCCACTGGGGACAAACAAAAGTAGCGTCGTCTCCACCGACCCAGTTGTCAGTGGCAACATATAGGAATCGTGTACATTTCTTCGTTTCTTCTTTGCTGTTTTCAGTGAGTGTTTTGTTTTCTCTTTGTCCTTGATCTCGACGATGTTGTCGTGCTCATTACCTTACTGAGACGTCTCTTGTGACTGTAGCCAGTGTCATGGAGGATTTTATTGGCGTGACAAGGTAGATCGCCGAGATCGAGCGTGAAAAACGCTCTGCTTTAGTAGCTCCTGTAGAATGTTTTCTGGGTTGGCGTATCCATGGTCAACAAAACCAAGGTGCAAGACAGCATGAGAGATCGTGTAAACGATGTGAACTCCAAAAGGTAAGCTCCTGAACAAGTGGAAAGATATGGGTATTTACAAACTCTCTCTTCATCCATCGATTGGTGCTATGCATTGCATTTTGTCTTCACAGATAATCTGGACAAATAAATTATAAACTGGAGAGTGCAATCGTGCTTGGGACCCATCCCAATGTCATCACATGGCTGTGGTGACTAGTGTATATCTGGGAGAATTTTTCCTCGACTGATACGGAGTACAGGTGGATCGATTATGAGAAATGCGAACATGTGAAGTAAGTAATTAGTTGTGTCGAAGAAATGTCCAATAAAATAAAATTTACTTTACACTCAAACATACACTGTAGATGTACATCAAGAGTACATAACCCCCCAGAGTGTGCAACGCCGATCCAGCTCTGCATATGATAGGGTCTTGGTCGAGCGGAATCGGATCTTCTGATGTCATGCGTACACTTCACACCAGCGCAAGGCCGGTCTCGAGGTAGGGCAGCATTGTTTTTGATCCAAGAGTACCCGCGACTCCCCAGGTTCCCCTCAGATGTGTACGGTATTATGACGCAAAGATCCGATTCCGCTCGACCAAGACCCTATGCAGAGCTGGATCAGGCGTTGCACACTCTGGGGGGGGGGGTTATGTACTCTTGTGTACATGTAACATCATGATAATGATTCCACCTTCATTGTCCCGCAACTGGTACACCATACGCACCGAATACATGGTGTGTGTGTGTGTGCGCGCGCGCGCAAGCGCGCGCATGTACATGCACACACTCTCATGCGTGGCCGAGTCGGCCAGATGAACAGACCATGCATTTACACGAGGTGTCCATAATGTCATTGGAACGCTGTACTTTATGACTTTATTCCAAAAGACTATGTCTTGCCCCTGACGAATGGAGTTGTGTCTGTGCTCAGCGGGTATCGGGCTATGACGCAACACTGCAATCAGCGCTGCAATTAAAAGAGCACTGCATGGATTATTTTGACTAACTTCCTTTGCGTTTACTTGGTTGAGCCCGTGGTTTCATTTCTGTGTTCTCTCATGATTGGCCTCTGGAAATAATCAGAGTGGATGTCATTTTGCCATATATGTGTGCCTTGTGCGACAGGTTCAAGGCTAGATGCACTTCACATTCGGCGTGCGATCTCAGCGTCTGGGACCTGATGAAGTCTTGGTTGGATGATTATTCAAGCCTGATACTACTCGACACACCAATGTTCATGTCAATGTAATTTTTTCAGAGCTGCACTATTTACGTGTTGACGCTTACTTCGGTGTTAGCGTGTTTCCCCCGGATTGTTTCTATCATCATGATCGTGTGTTCTTGGGCTGAGCGAGCACATGCACAAGTGTGCAGCTATAACCCTGTGTATCTTTGGTTACACTTTGTTCTGCAATGCATGTACCTTGTAACATTATGTGCTTGCACTGCTTTGTCTGGTCTGCGTATTTCAGGACTATTCAGTGCATTAGACCCAGGTTTGTTTGGTTGCCGGATGACCTCTTGTTGCGTCGCTCTGTATTTGTATTCATCAATTTTTGGGCTTGAGAATTGAGCTGTTGTGTGGTTCCCAATATGAAAACATCATGCTGGTGCTCTGTGTTTCGATTATCGACTGTCGGAGCAGTCCTGCATTTATTAGCAGAACGGTCAATACTGTAGTCTTTTCACGTGTTTGTCTTTTTTGTGTTTTCGCCGGGGGTATTAGCGTCACGTTGCACACAGAACGGCAGTGTTGCATCACTGGACGACCCCGCCTCTGCATCTGACTTAATTTCCCCAGGATCTGGTGCAGTTACACCAGACAGCCACTTCCTGTAAACACGCAAACAGCAAAAGAAGAGATCCCGCAAATCAGGAAAAAACATTATGGAAAATATAGAGTAGATCATACAACATTCAATAATCTGGAGTAATTACAGTGAGACAAACACTTCAAACAGTGCTCTCTCTCTCTGTCTCCATCCTTCCAAAAATACCCTATGACAATTCCCTAGAATTATTTTATTTTATATTCTTAGGACATCATTCTGAACATAATAAATTCTTCCATGTGTCTTCAATCACCACGGAGGGCGAAAATATATCTAAGTCATGCAGTTTACGGGAGGTACGAGCTGTCATGGATATAGAGGCTGATATTGTGCCAGCGTGAGGCCATAGACAGAAAGAAGACACTGATTTCTTGAACAACTCACCTATATATAATCGAATCCACAAGGAGCGCTCATACTTTGATCCATCAGGACGCGAAACATCTTCAAAGCACTCTCAAACACGGAGTTTTACTGTGGGCAGCCAATTTCACAGCCATCATGAAAGCACTCGACGACTACAGGAGTTTTGTAGAGGAAAGAACAAGGAGTAAAGAGCGACAACAATCGCTTGAAGAAAAAGCAAAGAAAAACAACTGTCTCTCCAGTCATTTAGATGCTGTTGCCCTTGACATCTGGTTCCATCCAGAGGACGCGACTTTTGTTTGTCCCCAGTGCTCTCCGTTGCTATGCGTATCGAAGGAGCCGTGACGTCACACTTAACAGCCCCATCATGCAGCACCTGCTTGATCCATTATGGATCACTGGTGTGATCGCCACTGGTGTGATTCACCGCTAGCGCTGCAATCTGGAGACAGAGCCTCAGAGGTAGCCCTTTCCCAAAGGTGCTCGCCCTTTTTTCGCCCTTTTTGGCCCTTTTTTGGAATAGCCCGTTTCTTTCGCCCTTTCTTGCGTTTTTACTGAATATCGCCCTTTTTGAGCTTTTTTAGCTGAAAAAGTGCTAAAATCTGTTTCCTCATGCATGCGATCACAGTTTCCGAGTGCTCGATGGGCCTTGGCCTTGGCTTTGGGGGGGGGGGGGGGGGGGTAGGTGTTGGCGGATAATGCCGTCATTATATCGAGCATTATACACCACCCGAAGCATTACGAGCATTATAAAGCATTACGAAGCCAAAAATGGCATTATACGACGTTCTTCATACATGTAACTGCATAGTAGATCTACACACATCGTAAATTCGTCATGTACAGATTCGTATCGCCTATAGCGTTGGTCTTTGATTGACAACATTTATTACAATACGCGATGTATTGCTACAAGTACAAGCGATAGACCACCGTACACATCATACAGTCATGGTACCAAACAGATCGTGGCACGCAGTGCCAGGCCCAGTGCTAGCTAGCTGTGGTCCAGCACAGTGTGGAAACTCTGGCAGAAACTTCCGGTCCCGGAAGTCTATCTTCGGCCACGACCATGACGACAGCCAGCAACTAACAACACTACTGCTAGTACCGACTAACAGTTACTTACTTTTTGAAGATCCAGGTAACCATGGTAACAACGCCGAACCAACGAAACTAATGTGAGCCAGCATGGAACGGTGGAGGTGCGCACACGTACACATTCCAGAACTTACCCGGTTACCGTCCACACAATGTTACAAAAAAACATTTTTCATCGAAGCAAGAGTCCATGTCTTTGTCGAAGAGTAACGCTGGACTTTCACCGGACACTGACCATTGTGTAAGACCAGCTAACTACCAGCCAACGCTGATGGCTGACTCGCCGCGATGCCGTTCTTGGGATTGGCAGGAAGCTGGGCTTTCCCCAGATGAGCTTTTGGCGGAGTCCTCTGATGATAGTGACGTCGTCGAGTTGGAAACTGCACATACTGCCGCGATGGCGAGGAAGCGGTCTTTTCAGAAAACAGCTACATATTGTATTACCAAGTCTGAAAATGTTTCTAAACGGACGCGAGTAGCTCATGGACAGAGCACTGAAGTGGCCATTAGTGCCGAAACACAGGTGCGGGAGTTCCCAGATGAGCCGCTCAAAAGCGACTGTGGCAAGTTAGTGTGCCTGGCATGCCATACAACATTGTCAGGGAAGAAGAGTATAATCATGTCCCATATTGCTACCGCGAGACACAAACAAGGAAAGTCCCGTTTGAAGAGGGAAACTCAGAAGCAAAAGCTGGTCAAGGAGTCTTTCTTGGCGTATCCCCTTTGTGCCGCCTCAATATGACTATGTGTTTGTACCTCGCGTACATGTTTACCTGATATTGTATTATGTGTTTATCATAGCATGGGTGCAATATAATAGTGTTTTTCTTAGCCCAATACCGCAAGGTTCAGGTGTTTATATTCCATCCGGCGGAGCATTATCAGCATTATTTGGAGCATTATATGGCCTTTTGTGGAGCATTACTGAGAGCATTATATCCCATATTACCGAACATTATCCGCCAACACCTAGGGGGGGGGGGGGGGGCGGGGGGGGGCAACAAGTATTAGTTAGTTGGTGAAGCCTGTACCCGGTGTACACAATGCTGTAAAAAGTAGGTTTTTTGAACTTTACTTCCTGTTTTGCCTTTCGTGGACCCATAAATAGAAGATTGCGTATTCATTTCTCAGCTTGGGTTCATATCTGAACATGTATCATGGCTATGCTTCACTGAAAAAAGAGCACTTTTTGCCTTTTTTCATTGAAAAAAGAGCACTTTTTCAGCATAATATTTTGAGGGACGCGAAAAGCACTAAGTGCGAATTAAAAGAGCACCATAGCCATGATACATGTTCAGATATGAAACCAAGCTGAGAAATGATTACGCACTCTTCCATTTATAGTCCATCAGCCAAGAACTCAGAAGTCGTCAAATTCAAGCACCCTGTTGCACTTAGAAATCGAATACTTGATTTTGGCCTCAATGGGGAGTTTAGGTACCCTGTACACCGAATCCGCAAATAAAAAGGGTACACGACTTGCACGCTCTGCAGGGGGAAGCCGACAAAGTGACTATTTTTGGCATTTCATCGACAGCCATTGTTGTGACCTAAACCCAATCTCCAATCAGTGCCATGCGCGTTTCAGGAATGAACTTTCAGATTTTTGTGAATTATGGGAAAAATCTTGCAAATCGAGAAGATTTGCAGTGTAAACCATTGCAGTTTCCGTATTACACGTGTGCCTGGATTCAAATTACAATAAAATTGTTGTTCGCCTACTTGTAGAGTGTTGTTCCATTACACATCTCTTTCACTGTTCTATTAATTGAGCATCCGAATACAAACCTTCAGGAAGATTACAATGAGCTAGTATTGAACATCATCCACCTTCGGGTTTCCGAAGTATGCACCCCGAGTCATGTCAAACAGGTTTGAAGCGTAGTTTTTACTGTTTGGCAAAAGTGATCTACGCTTCCACCTTGAATGGTATCACCCCGGGAAGGTCCTGATCCCTGGAAAAATAAGGAACGTGGAGAGCTAAAAGTAAGGAATCTGCGGCGATGGATGTTGTACATCGAGTGAATGCCCTGCAGTTCTCTTCTCCATTACGACCAACTAGCAAACGCCATGGCTCTGGATGCTGACAGCAAACAGTTGAAATAAAGGCAAGGCTGCTTTGAGCTTGTTGTAACCAGGTAGTAGTACAGTTACCATTGTTACAGTTGTACTACTATCTACCACACTCGAGATCATCCAAAGAATAAAC
The DNA here is from genome assembly GCF_964019385.1 of Sycon ciliatum. Lineage (NCBI taxonomy): Eukaryota > Metazoa > Porifera > Calcarea > Leucosolenida > Sycettidae > Sycon > Sycon ciliatum. The sequence goes on from NC_088645.1 coordinate 2,608,870, forward strand.
CGATTGAATTCAAAATCAAAAAAAATTGTCGGGGATCGTCTGAAGCATATTCAAGCGAGGTACAGTCGGGCTTGATGACTGATCAAAGCCCTCGGGCTGGTCCCTTGGGCTTTGATCAGCCATCAATCCCTCTATACCTCGCTTGATTATCTACTTGATACCATTGTAGTTGCAAACAAGTAACTACAACAATTGCAGTACAATAGTCATGTAGTTTTTCTGAAAATGGTGAGCATCTTCATCTTCTTCCCGGTGCGCATAGGCCTCGGCGGGTAATGCTAGCATTGTAACTGGCATTACGAGCATCGTTTTGAGAACTAGCAATGCTCCAGCATTGTACCCGGATTTGGAGCCAAAACAAGCATTAGCGCCCAAAACTTAGAAAAGTGTCATTTTCTCACTTCATGAGTGTGCATTACTGAATAAAACAGGAGCTCTACAATGTAACGTACACACTGTACTTAAGTTAGCCTGCGACTTCGCAACATGCGTCTCTTGTTGCGAATCTTAGTGGCAGCTGCTAGGTATAGACGTACCACGTTGATGCCATCATGGGAAACGGAAAGAAACGTTGTCTTTCCTATTCACAGAGTCATGCAGTGCTGGCTTGCTTGCACCATGAGTACATCAAAATAATGGAAATGTGTTGGAAGTCTCTGATTCTTCGGAGGAAGAGAGTGAGGAAGATAAGGAAGACGAGAACGAGGCAGAGGTGGAGGATGAGCCCGGTGAGGCATACGCACGACTGCCCAAAGCCAAAGGAGCAAGCATATCGAGGGTTAGTAACATTCCTACTATTGTGACAGTGTGTTCACTGGGTGCCAGTTTTATGCCCCATTGTGTTGCTAATGGATTGCTGCAATGAATCACCAAGTCTTGGTGTCTGGACTGATTACCTATACTCATGCACTAGTTGCCCACTGTGCTGATTGACTCATTCCACGAAGTGATACGTTGACTGATATTGTACTTTTTCATACCACACAATATACTAAATTTCCAAAATAGCATTCCGTATGCACCCTCAAAGTACTTTGAAGACTGTCGACGTAGGGTTCTGATTTACTATTATTCACTGCTAGTTCATGATAGTAACTTCAGTTCCACATTATTTTGAAATAGCATCACCATATAATCTACTTTCAAAATACTAGGTACTTCCAATAGCAGTATTCCGTTCAGTGTGACTTACAATATGACAAAATGCCATATGAGTGGTTCACATTGCCTTTTCAACTGGCATTACAAGTCCAAATTAGCATTCTAATGAGCATCATATGACCGGGTGTCTTATGTTTGTTCTTTTATTTTACATTATGAGCCGGTCTTCTCCGATTGGTGGCCCCATGCCCCATGCTCATTGTGTTCAACTGCACTTTGCGTTCCTTTTTATATTGAGTGCCAGTGCACTTTGTGTTCATTTTCCTCTCTTTTTTCATTCTATTTGAATTTTGATGTATTGCGTTTTTGCTTGCCCGTACAAGAGGCTGTTCAAATCATATGACCGAATAACTAGCAATGCTAAAAGCATTTTGAGCTGAAATAACTAGCATTACCCGCCGAGGCCTAGGTGCGCATGTACACATATTATTAGAATCTGTACGTGCTCCAAGCCAACTCACCTCTGCTCAAATCGACGGCGATTTATTTCGCGATTTTAGGTCGATCGCCACGGAAAACCACACCACACGTTGACAAAAGTCCACGTTTTTCACTGAAGACGCATTGGATGTCCTAATAAAACGGATGGAAAACCTCGTAATGGCTGACGAAGAAGAAGAAATTTGTCGAACTTCCAAGGCGCACTGCAAAAGGAGTGCAAGAGTTTTCGCCAGGGAAAGTAGGCAGGTCGGATTCAGTGATGCTTTTGCTGTCGATTGATGTCAGTTCCAGGTGTTCGATTTGTAAGTGCAACAGGGGACTCACTTTGGCACCACTGTCTGATGGACTATTATGGGTCCACGAAAGGCAAAACAGAAAGTAAAGTTCAAAAACCCCACTTTTGCAGCATTGTGTACACCGGGTACAAGCTTCACCAAGTTGTTGCCCTCCAACAAAGCGGCGTGCCAAGGCCCATCGAGCACTCGGAAACTGTGAATGTGATCGCATGCATGGGCAAACAGAATTTAGCACTTTTTCAGCTAAAAATGCTCCAAAAGTGCGATATTCACCAAAAACGCAATAAAGGGCGAAAGAAACGGGCTTTTCCAAAAAGGGCCAAAAAGGGTAAAATAAAGGGCGAGCACCTCTGTGCTTGTTGCCAAGCCACATGCCTACGACGACGTTGTGCGCCTTTTTGCTGATATATATATATATTTTTTTCACTATCATTAACAAACCCAACTCGTAAAATATAATAATTATGATTATGTGAACAAAAGCAAACAGCTACTGAGCAGGGGCTGCACTGGGCAGAAGTGATGGTGAGGTACCAGGGGCTCCACCGACCAAATGGCTCGGCTTCAATGCCACAAGCAAGCAAAGAAGTGTAAAGAAAACAAGCTAAAACACAGAAAAATAATAAGGCACCCATTTTGATAGTCCAGGGGATGGCCCACGCCTGGTAAAAGAATAAACAAAGAGAAGAGAAGAATCATTACAAGTTTTTTTCATGTATGCAAAACACAGCTGGGCACTTTGAGCAAGGCCAGGTACGCGGATTAGGCCTCGGTCACACTACGACAAAAATGCTGTGTCAGCGTCAGAATCATGAGCTTTTCCATGGCAACTGACGCAACTGCCGCAACTGACGCAACCGCGGGAAGTTTGAGCGTCAGACGCTTGCCAAAGTCACTAAATCAAAGTCAACTACAAGTTGAACTTCCCTCCATTCATTCCCCCACACCCAATACACCTGGCCTCACTACACTTGAAACAACAGCCCAAGAGGTCTCAAAGTTACTGTCTAACCTGGACCCGTCAAAGAGCCCGGGCTGTGATGGCATACCAACCCGCCTACTGAACGAGGCAGCCAGTTCACTTGCGCCGTCCCTAGCAACACTTTTTAACATCTCCTTCGAACGTTGCACTATCCCGCAAGAGTGGAGGGACGCAACAGTCACCCCCATCCACAAGAAGGGCAGCAAAACCGAGCCCTCCAACTATCGACCGATATCGCTACTCAGCGTGACGTCGAAAGTACAAGAGAGGATAGTTGCTGACCGCATTTCGAAGCACATCCAACCTCACCTCCCCAACGGCCAATCAGGCTTTCGGCCAAACGATGGCACCACACAGCAGTTATCTCGGTTAATCCATCAGATCACCGAGAAAAGAGACGCCGGGCAAACAGTAATTGCTTGCTTCTTCGACCTATCTAAGGCGTTTGACCGGGTGTGGCACCAAGGACTACTTGCAAAATTGGCCCACCTCGGACTCGATGGCAAATGCCTCCAGTGGCTTGCCTCCTATCTCACCAATAGACGACAACGTGTGCAAGTGGAGAGCAGCAAATCAACCTGGCTAAACATTCCAGCGGGGGTCCCCCAAGGCTCTGTCTTGGGGCCACTTTTGTTCACGGCCTACACAGTTGATCTGCCAACCGCCTGCATAAATGCCAACACTGAGTGCAGCCAGTTTGCCGACGACACTGCCATCATTGCCGCTCACGAGAATGTTTTAGCCGCAGAAGAGCACCTCCAGTCAGCTGTGACAACCGCGGCACAGTGGCTGAAGGATTGGCATCTCCTGGTCAACGAAAGTAAGACCACTGTCATCCACTTTCACCACACCAACCGGCCACCTCCCAGACCACCATCAATCACACTCAACGATACCAACCTCACTGTGGCCTCAAGGCATCGCCACCTTGGCCTCCTCATACAGCAGAATCTATGCTGGAACTCGCATGTTGACTACATCATCACTAAAGCGACCAGGAAGATGTTCCTTCTCCTGCGACTACGCAATTCCTTAAACACTTCTGCTCTCTCCTCCATCTATCTAACCTACATCCGCCCTATTCTTGAGTATGCTTGCACTGTCCTCTCAAACCTCCCCGCAACCCTGAACGACCGGCTTGAGCGCATCCAACGGCGAGCTGCTCGCCTCTGTTTGCATCTCCCCCTCTTTGAACACAGAACCCACTCCGTGCTGCTGTACCGACTCAAATGGCCATCACTCAGCAGCCGCCGTACCCTCTCCCATATCCTTCTTGCACACAGCCTGCATCATAGATATGCACCACCACACCTTCTTGCAATTCACCTACCCCGAATACAACCCATTCGCACGCTCAGGTTCCCCCGAACCTTTGAGCTACCCACAACACGTACAAACCGGCTAAGAGACTCCCCCATCTATGCTTCTCTTGATCTCTTTAATAGCATCCCACCCAGCATCCAGCAAATCAACCCCAGACGAGATTTCAAAGCAAACATCCTACCACTTGTCATCTCTTCCGTATGTACTTGCTCACATTGCTCAGCACATCTATAGCTCCATTGCGCCCAGCCTACGTGATTAACTCCCAATTAGTATTGCCATCGCTACTGCTTCAGCAAGCAGCTAAGCTTTGATCTCTCTGTATCTGATCCCCGTGCCTGTAATTATTTTTCTCTTATTGGCCACAGGCCATTGTGAGAATAAAAGAATTCAAACAACAACAACAACAACAACAACAACAACAACAACAACAACAACAACAACAACAACAACAACAACAACAACAACAACAACAACAACAACAACAACAACAACAACAACAACAACAACAACAACAACAACAACAACAACAACAACAACAACAACAACAACAACAACAACAACAACAACAACAACAACAACAACAACAACAACAACAACAACAACAACAACAACAACAACAACAACAACAACAACAACAACAACAACAACAACAACAACAACAACAACAACAACAACAACAACAACAACAACAACAACAACAACAACAACAACAACTGAAACAACAACAACAACCAGGAGTAAGAAGCAAGTTTTGAAGCTCTGAGTGTCGTGACCACGTCCCCACCCTAGAAGCGTATATGCACTGCTATTCTAACTAGTATTACCTATCTAGCATGGATGACTCCCCAGTGCCAGGCAGCCCAAAGCCTGAGCCCCCAGAGCCACTGTGGAGGTCGATGTCGCCGGCCGAATTGAAGGCCAATACCGTAATATTTGTCGACGGCCTCGCAGGCCAGAAGATAGTAGAAATTGCGGACACCCTCATCGACCAGGGTTATGCTGACGTCGCCTCCGTCCAAATTACCGGATCAGCCTGTAAGGTAACGTTCTGCAGCCAATCTACAACTAAGTCCATTGCAGAACACGGTTTCTTTCTTGGCGAAACACATATTTCTGTCCGCCATTCTCTCTCCTTGCAAGTGCACATCTTTGACGTCCCGATTTGGATCTCCGATGCCGCCATCATACATGCACTCACAAAATACGGTACGGTGCAAGGCACCATTCGCCACGGCCGTACCCGCACAAAGTCGGGCGCATTTGTCGGAACAGGCGTACGCTTCGCAACTGTTCGCCTGAACAACGGCTGCAGGCAGGTGCCATCTTTCGTGCGGACAGCCGAAGGCAATACCTTCCGCGTGAAGCATGAGGGCCAGGCGCCAACTTGCCGCCTCTGCAACTCAGAAAATCACCTTGCCGGCTCCTGCCCTAAATCGAACAAGCTACAAAACACACGGACCCGCACTTCAACCAACACGCGGCAGAACCAAAACGAAGACCCAGCACCAGATCCAACACTGGCGACAGCCCTGCCAGGCCAGGCCAGCTTACCGTACGCACAGGCAGCGACCCCGGCCCCTGCCAGCACACTCGTACAGGAAATCACCGAAACAAGCAACACACAGACCCAAAACGACGATCCAGCACCAGATCCGACAGCCTCCACAGGCCAGGTCAGCTTACTGTACGCACAGGTAGCGTCCCCTGTGACCTCTGCCAGCTCACCCGCACAGGAAGTCACTGAACACAGCCAGCCCAGCAAAAGTGCAGACCAGCACGGACACACTGCCAGTGCCTCTGATGAGCACCAAACTCGTACTCGTAGAACTAGTACAGATATCGATCGAGCCGACGAGAGCGCAGTCCGCGCACTATCACCCAGCGCAAGCATGTACTGCCACTCGCCAGGCTCACCTCGCACGGCAGCGGAAGACGACAGCAACGACGAGAGCCTATTTGAGGAAGATGGAAATCGCGCCGAACAACTCCTGCAGAAGCTCAATGCAGCGGAGGAAGAATGGAAACTCTACACCGGACGTCGCAGACGCAGACGCCACCAGCTAGAGCAGACGCCCCCAGGCGCACAACATCCACATGCCTCTAAAAAACAAAAACAAAATAAGCTAGCTGACCAGAGTCCTACAGGAGTCACCATGGACCACGCCTGAACTGGAATAATCAACACCAGGTCCCACCAGTGAAAAAAAAAAAAAAAAATTATGAAAAACGGAAATGAACAAAATAGCATCTCTTTCTTCTCCTTCAACGCTCGCAGTCTCTACCCCAAAATGGACGAACTGTCAGCAATAGCATCGTCAACAACGCCACCTTATGATGTCATTGCTGTCTCTGAAACATGGTGTACCCAGCACGATCCAGACTCCCTGTTTGCCCTCAGTGGATACACACTACATCGTGCAGACCGCCCAGACCGCCAAGGTGGAGGAGTGATTCTCTACGTGAACGACACTATACCTCATGAACTCGTCCCTACAACAACCCCAGACAGCTTTGACCTATTATCGCTGAAACTGTCAGCCAACGACAGCACCATCAACACAACATGCGTCTACCGACCACCCCGTTGCGACCATCAGCTATTCTGCCAGCACCTTGAGGAACTGATACGAGCCATACCAACAACAACGCAAAAGATTATCCTCGGTGATTTTAATGCAAAGAACGCCGCTTGGTGCCACTCTGACACGACAGATGCTGTTGGCGAGGATCTAGCAGTGCTGTTCCAAACTTACTCTCTACACCAACATGTCACATTCCCCACTCTTGTGCAGAATGGGCACCCTAAATCCTGCCTAGATCTCGTCGTCACGGATGTAGACAGCGACTATGTCCTTATCTCTAGTCTCCCGCAGATCGGCAACTCGGACCACCTATCCATCAGGGGTTTAATCAAGCCAGTCGCTGCACCCCCTCGAGCCGTACCACCTCCCACCCATAACACCACCCATTGGAAATGGTCAAACCCAAGCATCAGCAGTCTGAAAGCCGAAATTGAATGCACACAACTGCTACCGGAAGGTGACACCCTGAACACTACCAACATAGACAACCTGTGGCACTCATGGAAGGACAAAGTCCTCACTTGCGCCCGCAAACACTGTGCAGTACCTCACTCCCCGAGGCATACTAGCCACCCCGCAAAGCCATGGCTGAACCCAGAGCTCACTAACGCCATCAGAGAAAAACACCGGCTCTACCGTGCCTACTTGCGCACCCGGACGCCCTGCAACTGGACAGCATACACCACCCAACGCAACAAAGTTACTCACCTTCTCCGAATCGCTAAGTCTACATATGTCAGTAATGGCACTGGGACGAGCCACTCCACACCAAACCTACACAAACTGATGCGCGGCCTCCAGTCCTCACAACGACCTACTCTGCCAGACATGCTCTCCCAGGGCCAGACTCTCTCAACCCCCGCTGAAAAAGCAACCGCCCTGAACGCTTTCTTCATCTCGCAAAGCCAACAGTCAGTCACAGGATGCCACGAGGAACTTCCCTCCATTCATTCCCCCACACCCAACACACCTGGCCTCACTACACTTGAAACAACAGCCCAAGAGGTCTCAAAGTTACTGTCTAACCTGGACCCGTCAAAGAGCCCGGGCTGTGATGGCATACCAACCCGCCTACTGAAAGAGGCAGCCAGTTCACTTGCGCCGTCCCTAGCAACCCTTTTTAACATCTCCTTCGAACGTTGCACTATCCCGCAAGAGTGGAGGGACGCAACAGTCACCCCCATCCACAAGAAGGGCAGCAAAACCGAGCCCTCCAACTATCGACCCATATCGCTACTCAGCGTGACGTCGAAAGTACAAGAGAGGATAGTTGCTGACCGCATCTCAAAGCACATCCAACCTCACCTCCCCAACGGCCAATCAGGCTTTCGGCCAAACGATGGCACCACACAGCAGCTATCTCGGTTAATCCATCAGATCACCGAGAAAAGAGACGCCGGGCAAACAGTAATTGCTTGCTTCTTCGACCTCTCTAAGGCGTTTGACCGGGTGTGGCACCAAGGACTGCTTGCAAAATTGGCCCACCTCGGACTCGATGGCAAATGCCTCCAGTGGCTTGCCTCCTATCTCACCAATAGACGACAATGTGTGCAAGTGGAGAGCAGCAAATCAACATGGCTAAACATTCCAGCGGGGGTCCCCCAAGGCTCTGTCTTGGGGCCGCTTTTGTTCACGGCCTACACAGTTGATCTGCCAACCGCCTGCATAAATGCCAACACTGAGTGCAGCCAGTTTGCCGACGACACTGCCATCATTGCCGCTCACGAGAATTTTCTAGCCGCAGAAGAGCACCTCCAGTCAGCTGTGACAACCGCGGCACAGTGGCTGAAGGATTGGCATCTCCTGGTCAACGAAAGTAAGACCACTGTCATCCACTTTCACCACACCAACCGGCCACCTCCCAGACCACCATCAATCACACTTAACGATACCAACCTCACTGTGGCCTCAAGGCATCGCCACCTTGGCCTCCTCATACAGCAGAATCTATGCTGGAACTCGCATGTTGACTACATCATCACTAAAGCGACCAGGACGATGTTCCTTCTCCTGCGACTACGCAATTCCTTAAACACTTCTGCTCTCTCCTCCATCTATCTAACCTACATTCGCCCTATTCTTGAGTATGCTTGCACTGTCCTCTCACCCCTCCCCGCAACCCTGAACGACCGGCTTGAGCGCATCCAACGGCGCGCTGCTCGCCTCTGTTTGCATCTCCCCCTCTTTGAACACAGAACCCACTCCGTGCTGCTGCACCGACTCAAATGGCCATCACTCAGCAGCCGCCGTACCCTCTCCCATATCCTTCTTGCACACAGCCTGCATCATAGATATGCACCACCACACCTTCTTGCAATTCACCTACCCCGAATACAACCCATTCGCACGCTCAGGTTCCCCCGAACCTTTGAGCTACCCACAACACGTACAAACCGGCTAAGAGACTCCCCCATCTATGCTTCTCTTGATCTCTTTAATAGCATCCCACCCAGCATCCGGCAAATCAACCCCAGACGAGATTTCAAAGCAAACATCCTACCACTTGTCATCTCTTCCGTATGTACTTGCTCACATTGCTCAGCACATCTATAGCTCCATTGCGCCCAGCCTACGTGATTAACTCCCAATTAGTATTACCATCGCTACTGCCTCAGCAAGCAGCTAAACTTTGATCTCTCTGTATCTGATCCCCGTGCCTGTAATTATTTTTCTCTTATTGGCCACAGGCCATCGTGAGAATAAAAGAATTCAAAAAAACAACAACAACAACAACAACAACAACAACAACAACAACAACAACAACAACAACAACAACAACAACAACAACAACAACAACAACAACAACAACAACAACAACAACAACAACAACAACAACAACAACAACAACAACAACAACAACAACAACAACAACAACAACAACAACAACAACAACAACAACAACAACAACAACAACAACAACAACAACAACAACAACAACAACAACAACAACAACAACAACAACAACAACAACAACAACAACAACAACAACAACAACAACAACAACAACAACAACAACAACAACAACAACAACAACAACAACAACAACAACAACAACAACAACAACAACAACAACAACAACAACAACAACAACAACAACAACAACAACAACAACAACAACAACAACAACAACAACAACAACAACAACAACAACAACAACAACAACAACAACAACAACAACAACAACAACAACAACAACAACAACAACAACAACAACAACAACAACAACAACAACAACAACAACAACAACAACAACAACAACAACAACAACAACAACAACAACAACAACAACAACAACAACAACAACAACAACAACAACAACAACAACAACAACAACAACAACAACAACAACAACAACAACAACAACAACAACAACAACAACAACAACAACAACAACAACAACAACAACAAAATCAACTCCAGACGAGATTTCAAAGCAAACATCCTAGCACTTGTCATCTCCTCCGTATGTACTTGCTCACATTGCTCAACACATCTATAGCTCCATTGCGCCCAGCCTATGTGATAAACTCCCCATTGCCATCGCTACTGCCTCAGCAAGCAGCTAAACTTTGATCTCTCTGTATCTGATCCCCGTACCTGTAATTATTTTTCTCTTATTGGCCACAGGCCATCGTGAGAATATAAGATTTCAAATTTCAAACAAAAACAACAACCAACAACAACAACAAGACAATCTTCTGCAATCTCAATGTGCAAGTCGCAACCTCTGGTCGCTTCCTGGTTAGCTACGTTGGTGATCCAGGGGGAGTCTCGTCCTTCGTGCGTAGCAGAGTGAGGGGTTGGGCGACGGTGTCGTTGATCATGACTGTCTTGCCAAGGCAGCAAAGGAGTACCAGCACAGTCTGCGTATACGAGATCCGTCTCGTGCTAGTGGACGTAACTGTAGCGTGTGTTGGAAGGCAACGGGTCTGAGTGCACCCCCATGCGGGACACTATCCGGCATGTATTATCCCCTAGCTATCTCAGTACTAGTACTGTGGTGTTGGACATCGAGCAAGATCTGTTGGAACGTAGTCCGAGTCCTCCACGCTGCACTTCCGCCTCACCAACAGCGGACCATCAACCGCATCGTCTCTCTCACTCTCTCTCTCTCTCTCTCTCTCTCTCTCTCTCTCTCTCTCTCTCTCTCTCTCTCTCTCTCTCTCTCTCTCTCTCTCTCTCTCTCGCTCTCTCTCTCTCTCTCTCTCTCTCTCTCTCTCTCTCTCTCTCTCTCTCTCTTTCTCTCTCTCTCTCTCTCTCTCTCTCTCTCTCTCTCTCTCTCCCTCTCTCTCTCTCTTCTCTCTCTCTCTCTCTCTCTCTCTCTCTTCCCCTGTCTATCTCGAGGCTGTATATTTTTCTCTCTGTATCTTTGTCTGTCTCTGTCTCGCTCTGTCTCTCTCTCTCGGTCTCTCTCTCTCTTCTCTCTCTCTCTCTCGCTGTGTCTATCTCCGAGG
>NC_088645.1:2620311-2682811 GCF_964019385.1 Sycon ciliatum
CTAGCGTGTTCAGGATGTGGTACTCTTTTCTCTGGTACAGAGGGAACACCGCTTTGTGATGTTCTTTTATCCTCAGTTGAACATCGTACTGGGCGTTAGATTTCTTCAGGTTCCAGTAGTTGGAGAATTCAGTGCTGCTGGAGTACTTTTCGTATCTGGTTGTTGTCATGTGGTTGGTATGGCGTGACTTGAACGGTGGCGCCGACATACCGGTGTATTCTTTCTTGGTGGGGCTCGCTGGAGCTCGCGCTATTCCGCCGACTTGACTTGACACTTGACTGACTCACGACTGCCATCCAGAGCACACGAGAAGTCCATCGAACCTTCGACTCGGCAAACCTCCAAGAAAGCACCACTCCCTGCTCAATACACAGTGTTTCGGGGAATTCACCCCTCATCAATTGTCAAGTATCAAGTCAAGTCGGCGGAATAGCGCGAGCTCCTGTATGTGAGCAAACCCATTCCTAAAAATCATCGCCGAAGTCGCAACCACTATTTCGTTCCAATTCGGTGTTCGTCAAAATCACCAGGACACCTCGTACAGTTCACAGCAATAGCGGACGAGTAGTACCCTACGGGACAAGGCTCACAGGAACGGTGTTCCGAGTATCCATAGCCCAATGGACAATGTTCGACAGTGTTTACCACTCAGAACGCCTAGTAATGTCTTATAACCAACGGATTTGGTAGCAAAGGTAGTAAGTAAAAAAAAAAAAAAAAAAAAAAAAAAAAAAAAAGACAACCTAAAAAGACGAGATCATCGATCACATGTTGTCTGTGATAAACGTACTGGTTTATTCTAAATATAATACTTTGTAGTAGTCTCCATCGAGGAGCGAGTGGAAAAGAACAACAAACCAAAGAACAGCACAACGGAATCAGCATGCTCAATGTTTAATCATGCGTGCATGCCAAATACCAGTGCATGACGTAAGCTGACGTAAGCTGCGTACAATAAGACAGATGCACGCGAGTGGTTGCATAAAAGGATAGCGTACATAATAATACAACACGCCCTTCCGAGATCATAATGGGTGAACAAGCCAGACTATGATCTTAACATAATAATACAACAGGCCATAGATGCTGAAGTTGAAAAAGTGTATAACCTTAACTGTGGTGTTCGCTCCATGGCCACGGATATGAAAAAGCAGTGCTGCACTCGAAGGTCTGAGATACAATTCATCAGGTCTGTTAGTGTAAAATCCGTCTAGTAGCAAAATGATTTGTTCAAGTACGAAGAAAAGGAATGGTAGAAGCGCATGGGAACTGGCCGTGACAGAGAAATCTTGAGGAGATGTATGAACGAAAGGTTCTTGATCGACATTGTACGACTTTAAATAAATCCAACCAACCAACATCACGAACACGTGATCAGTCAGTGCTAACCCATCTCCAACGTCGGGTGTGCTCTTGACACTTCTTGGATTTTCTTCATTGACTACATGTACGTTGCTACTACCAAAAAGAATGATGTCATCACCATACGTAGTGGCTGAATGTCTGAATGACCGTATTGACTATTGACGCGGCAGTTTCTCACCGAAAACATTATCAGCCGGTTGGGTCCACGTACCGGGAGCACGACTGTTCATCCGTCATCTGCAGTAGCCATAAATCGCTGTAAACCTGTGTCCGGTTTCTCCCACCCTTTATCACCAAGTATCACTATCAGTTACTTGTTGCTCCTGTGCCTGAATGCCACGTGGTTATCTCGAGGCACCAGTGTGGCCTGTAGACATAGCCCGATTTTGCTAGCAATTCTGCTGGCAAAATATCGAAGAATTTTGACGAGAGAATTTGCTGGCAAAATGGAGCAAAATATCGGTATGTTCGCGGGAAATTGGGAGATTTTACACTTATACGATGCATGTGACTCATTTTCGTACATTTTTGCCAACACGTGACTCATTTTTTCTTATTTTGGCCAACACGTGACCCACTTTCGGTCAGTTTTCCTACACGTGACCCAAATTTTAACCTTGCATTGGAGCAAAAAGGGAGCAAAATATGGAGTGACCTGGCAAAATGAAAGCAAAATATCGACGATGGGCGAGCAAAATGTTGCGGCAAAATATCGAAGTTTCCCTGGCAAAATCGGGCTTTGGTGGCCTGGCCATGGGATGAAGGTTGCGTAAGGCGTCGCCAGTAGCCTGTGGAATCTAGACTAGAGCAACGTGATCATACTGGACAAACAAACACCAACTAGAATCAGGGTGAACCCAGTGTTGCCAACCGCCCGTATTTGTCCGTATTTTTACGGAAAAACGAAGGTTTGTCCGCAGTACGGATTCCAATCAATTATCCCGCAAACGATCATGTATATTATTGATTACTAAAACCATCGTAACTCCATCGTTTCTTGTGCCAATTCAACAATCCAAGAGTCTACGTGGTAGCAGAAACTCCAAGCTGTCCAATGCAACAATTGCTGAAGTGTTACGATGTCGGACTCCTGAGATATCGCGCGCCGTATTCAGGTATTCGTACCTTGGCAAAATCAAATTTTTCGATCGAACTCTTCGCCATTTTGGGGGAAATCCCTTTTTTGTGTGCTCTTTGAGCGACTGAGCACTTTATAATGATGTGACCGGCGGAAGTTTGAATCGCCTCGAAAAAATTTGAGCGTTCTGCGATGAAGGAGAGTGGAATGGTGTTGATGGGACGATGTGCTTGCATATTAGGCTTGGAGACGACTTTGCTGTGTTACCGCGCCTGATTTGTGGCGGCTTCATAATGGAGCTTGGCATCCTGGCGTTGCTCCTGCCTAGAGCTTTCCAACGAGCCCTAGGTTATGAAAATCTAGCGAAGTAGACCAAAGTTATGACCTGGTGAAGTTGAAAATTGTACTGAATTCGTGCGTAGGTTTCAAAAGTGAACTAGATCAGTCAAAATGTTGACCTGAAAAACGAATACGGAAAACTCGGAAAAATTATGCAAAATGGCACTGGGCAATAAGCATGGGGGTAGAGGGCACTTGGTAACACTGTGAACCAAGCTTTTGTTTCTTGTCTGAGAACCTCCCAAACCATGCCTAGCATAGCTCCCTCTACACCCCCACAGGCAGGTTACCGCCCACCTAAGGAGGGAGAAGGAGATGCTGCATCTGAGGTGCCCTACTACAATGGAATACGATATTTCGTGGCGATCCGCGATATCCGCAGCAAGCGATTTTAGAAAACGTGCCGCCTCCACTCCACACACACCGTTGGTTGCGAATACCAGTGGCGTAATGATTGCGCCATTAATCCCTAAAGAGGAGTCAAAATGTACATGTACGTGTAAGCAGTCGATATAGCCCTCAGGGGTGAAATATGCAGGAATATTTGACTGCTTAGGTATAGCAAAACTCTGCATGTGAAAGTCAATACCAACTGTGTGGTAAATGTATCTACATCTAGAACTCAGTCTCACACACTGGTCGGCGTGGTGACAAACACCATCTTTCATGTTGTATTATGTGTGTCCAAACCTGATATCGCCTAGTTCGAAGTAGTTCCTTCAGTGCGAAACTGATGAGGGGTGGATTCCCCGAAACACTGTGTAGTGAGCAGGGAGCGGTGCTTTCTTGCAGGTTTTGCCGAGTGGAAGGTTCGACGGGCTTCTCGTGTGCTCCAGACGCAGTCGTGAGTCAGCCTAGTGTCAAGTCAGTCGGCAGGAAGCGCGAGCTCCGACGTTCGGAGCAAACACCCCTTTCCTACAGAGCTAGTGGAAATCTCTAAACGAACTTCTCGGCTAGCTAGCGCTGATCTAGGGTGCAAAATTGATAGTATCGCCGAACGGCATGAAATTTCATCCCCCATGGTGCCGACAATTCTCCAGTCGAAACCTTCCTTCCCATATTACCGTCCATATGATCAGAACGGGGTTTAGTATGCCTGACCAACTGGCGCAGTGGTTTGAAAGCACTGAAGGCCGCATCGGGCTGCGACGAGCGTTCCAATTTATCGGACACCATGGCACGTAAGCATGGCTTGGCAAAATTGAATATAACGGAGGCCAACCAGCAGCATCCACCCCCGGAGCCAACGCCTCGAGGTCTAGATAAGGTGGCAGTGTTGAAATACGAAGATGGAGAGGAGGTGCCTACCACGGCGTTACAGTTACAGCTTGTGAGACACTTGGGCAAAGGAAGCTTCGGCGAAGTGAAGGAGATGTACCACCCTCAGAGCGGCAAGAGAATGGCCGTGAAGTTCATCACTCGCAAGACGAAAGATCCGCTAGACGAGAAACGCCTGCTGATGGACCTAGACATGACGAGAAAGGCTGCCGCGTGTCCGCATTCTGTGTTTTATTACGGCGCCATGTATATGGAAGGCGAGCTCCTCATTTGCATGGAGATGATGGACCATTCACTGGATAAACTATACAGAGAAATACGCGACACGCTTCACCGGCGAATTCCCGAGCCCGTCGTGGCCCGAGTAGCTATCTCGATTCTCTCAGCCCTGAGCTACCTCAAGGAAGCACACAACGTCATCCACCGTGACGTCAAGCCGGCTAACATGCTCATCGACTCGGAGGGCAACATCAAGATCTGCGATTACGGCGTCAGCGGGGTGCTCATCAACTCCTTGGCCAGAACTGCCGACGTGGGCTGCTATAACTACATGGCTCCAGAACGCATCGACCCAAGACGAAATCAATCCACCGCATATGACATCCGCTCAGACGTCTGGAGCCTAGCTATCTCGCTCGTGGAGCTAGCGTGCGCAGCATTTCCCTATCCTGGCATCACAAATCACTTCGAGGCCATGATAAAGATTGTGTATGAACCAGCGCCGACCCTGCCAGCGAACGGGACGTTCTCGCAGTATTTCATCGACTTCACACAGCTGTGCCTGAAAAAGGACAGGGACGAGCGACCCAAGTACCATGCTCTCCTGGAACACGCCTTTCCTAGCAAGCATGATGAAGCCCACTACGACGTCGGAGAGTGGTATCGCTCGACGGTAGGCGAGATGCAGACGAGAAAGGCGGCTCCTGGTGCGGCGAATGTGGGATCCGCGTCGCCAGTAGCACCGGCAGCAGCGGCAGCAGCGGCACTAGCTGCAAGTGCTGCATCACTATCAGTGGCAGCACCACTATCACTAGTATCAGGGGCAGCACCACCATCAGGGGCAGCACCACCATCAGGGGCAGCACCACTATCAGTGGCAGCACCACTATCACTAGTATCAGGGGCAGCACCACCATCAGGGGCAGGTTCCCTAGCAGGAGCACCATCGCTAGCAGCGGCAGGATCCTTATCAGTGGCAGATTCACTATCAGTGGCAGGTTCCCAACCAGGGGCATCATCGCTAGTAGCGGCAGGATCCCTATCAGGATCAGCATCGCTAGGAGGAGCGTCAATATCAGGTGTCGCGTCATCGCTAGCCGGATCAGCGGCACCATCAGTAGCCGGATCAGTGGCGCCATCAGTAGCCGGATCAGAAGCAGGATCCGTGGCAGGATCACAGGGCGTGCCAGAACCAGTGCTATGGGGATACACAGCACCATCAGCAGCAGGATCCGCAGCACCATCAGCAGCAGGATCCGCAGCACCATCAGCAGCAGGATCTGTAACACCAGAATGGCAGGGCGTGCCTGAGCCTTGGGGCGAAGACTTTGAGTGGCTGATAGACCCTAACGAACAGAACTGACAACAGCCATCATATCAACCACCAAGGAAACCTGACAACAGCCATCATACCAACCACCAAGGAAACAACCCCCTACCTTGCATGCAACCAACATAATTATTATGAGTGCTGGAAAATCGAAGAATATTAATTTTGTATTTGGTCACGTGATGCCATGCAGAATGCCCCAAGGACCGAGCTAGGGCATGCTGGTGCTAACGGGATTCCAGAGAAAACGGAAAGAGCCAAAATCGAATGTCATTTCCATGCTGCTCTGCGGTGATTTTCTGACCGATTCTAAGTTTTATGAAAGGTACCGGTGAAACCGTGATGTACATGTACCGGTATGTTTTGACAAGGAACAATCGTGCTGGTTGGTCGATCTAGAAAGTATTCATGTGTACAATGTATTGGCCAAACCAGATTAATAGTTTTTGACTTTTACTTGTGCTTGTGTGTGTAGCGAAGTAGCATGCAGTATGGTTTTACCTGTGTATCTACCCGACGTCTTCGAAACACAATGATAAGATGACACCAAGGTTTTTGCTTACCTCCTGAACAATGTACAATGTAAGTGTATTTGTGCTCCCGTATTTACGTACACTCGGATACTGAGCCAGTTCTCATGTGTTCTCTTTTTTTACCGTATTTATATGATAATATCGTTCCCTTGATTCGAAACCGTCTCCGATCATCTTTCTTTGCCACACTCTATAATAATTATTGCAGTACGTGAAAGGTTTTGGTGGGATTTAGGTAATTGATGGTAGCGTAAACTGTAAGTGTAACACAAGAGCGTGTATCATCGTTACTCATAGCGGAGGGACGCGGTATCCGAGCACACTTCAGGCTAGCCTAAAGCACAAGATAACGCTGCGGACAAAGTCTGGAAACAAAAACTTGCGACTTTGAATTCAACTTCACTACTCGAAAGATCTGGTCACGTGAAACAAAAACATTAATTTTTTTAAAGACAATGGGATACAAGCCAGTACACAGTCAGCCGCAGGTGTTCCCTATACAGTATACAGTACACAGTGAGACTTGGGTGTTCCCTATACAATACAGTCATGTACTTCTCAGAAGTACAGAGTCTGTGTACTTGTACAGTAAGTAGACTGTAACGGGAATGATATCAGCACCGTTACCGCCTCACTCGGACTCGCTATTGCGCGATTCGTCACACCTCAAGCAATTCAGCAGAACTGACAGGTCGATGGAAGTCACGGAGTTTTTTTCTTCCAGCAGAAGTACGAAGACTTTGTAGAAACATGTTTGCCGCCATTATAGTGAAAGGTGCATTCCTCGTTGAGAGGCGCCCCCCAGCGCTTCGGGAGATTGCACAATTCCCACTCTTTATGCCGTTCCATGCTGCGAAATTCAAGTTTGTCAGTTTTGTTTTATAACATTCAACGTGGTGAGTGGAAAAAGCAGAAAAATGAAAACATTCAACATGGTGAGCGCAAAAAGAAAAAAAAGAATAGAAAAAAAACGCAAAAAACAGCTGTTATAATCGATGGCACAGACTTATGGGTTGATGAAACAGAGAGTGTATGTCATCAAATAACATAATCGCATCATGCTCCTACATAATGGGTTGGGTTGGAAAGCTAGGATACGCCTGTCTATGTACAAACAGTCTAACTGCAAAATTCAGGGCAGATGGCAAAAGTAGGCTAGCTGTTCAGCTGGCTGTTTGCTTCTGGCGGCGCGCAATGCTGCTGCGACATACAGTGGGTCGGCTAACCCAGGCAATGCTATATGCAGCATGATAACACCCTGTGAAGCAAACCGTGCAACACAATATTCTCAATGGTGTTGGGTGCAGTGGGACAGCGTAGCGTGCATCGTTAGTCCATGACGTGTTCCGTATCCGTATGCTGACAAGTCATGCTGTGCTGTGTGATTGCGTGTGTGGCCTGTACTCCAGCTTTGCTGCAAGAGAGGTATTCAATAGGCGTTTGCGAGAAGAGATCAAACACTGACCGTGAAAGACAGAAATATGTAGAGAGAATAAAAAGGGGAGATTTGCAAGTATATACAGCGCCACGGCCACAGAAAGGGATTGTGCTATAGTCGCTATGACGGCTTATTGCCCCGTTTGGGGAACCTCGATACGCAAAAGACTGAGCAGCAAGCAGCAGCCAGTGGCCATACTGGTCAGGACGACAACGCCAACGGAGACTAGAAGTTTTGCGTGTCAGTCTCCTGCGGTGCAGCTCCCTCGCCGTCAGCCTGTTCGCTCTTGATCTTGTACTGCGGATTGACGTACTTGACAACTGCCGGGTGGAACAGAGGACTCTCATCCTGTAGATACACGGGGTGGGGAGAAAATGAGAACAACATAGCTTATAAGCAGGATGTAATGTGAGTCAGAATGAGCAACAATTAAATATAAATATTACGGATCGGTCTCCAGGGCGGATCAAGAAACACGTTTCTCCTGGCGTCTTACACCACCAACCCATAATCACCGGGCAGCTGGGATTGCAACTGAGCTACATAAATCGAAACAGGCCAGTGATACAAGGAAGAGTTGAGCTCGTCAGCTCACGACAACTTCTATCAAGGAACCCTGTCAAACATCCTCACCCTTCTCTTTGCCTTTGGGGAACGCTAGCTTATCAAACTTACCTGCTCCCATTCCTGCTTGTTACGGTTCTTCAAGAAGTCCTGGTACTCCTTGCGATCCTAGACATGCAATACAAAACACCAAACATAAATACATCATCATGCGGAACAACAAGGGTAATAAAGGCTTGTTTGTCGCTACTTAAAGTTTCTTGCCCTCGCAATCATCATGAATACATACATACATCACCGTACATACATACCGTAAAGTCGTGGATAAAAGCCGTAGGGCGTATAAGCATATAAGCCGCTTTCTGCATCAGGCTTTAGTGCAAACCAGGCTTGTATGCAAACCATGCTTATATGCACCACTGATATTATTGCCAGGCTTGTATGCACGTCGACACGCGTAGATCTACCATTGACTACCGGTATGGCGGCAGTTTTACTATGCACCGTACATAGCGCATGCACTCTTGACCTACCCGATCCGCGTTTGCATAGAAGCCAGGCTTCTACGCGCGACAGGCTTATAGGCATTTGACCCGTTTGATTTTCAGGCTTCTATCCTTATGTGCTTGTATGCAAACCCGGCTTTTATCCGCGACTTTACGGTACAGACATACTGACATCAAACAAGCAGAGATCAGAACATTGAAATTGGACGATAATTGCTTGTGAAATGCTATGTTCACTAGTAATCACTACTGATTGTTGAGTTCGGTGTATTTTCCTTCCTGGGACAGACAAACACTTACACACGGACATGGACAAAAGAACATGCACACTGATGCTCATTCACATTGCGTAGAGATGAGTGCACACAGACACAGACACACACACATACACGTACACGTGCACACACACACACACACACACACACACACAAACACACACACACAAACACACACACAAACACGTACACACACACACAAACACGTACACATACACAAACACACACACACACACAAACATACACACACACACACCAGTACAACACTCACCCTCCATCTGGCCCAAAGCTTCCAGAGTATCAACGCCAGAATTCCCAGTAGCAGCATCCCAATAATGATACCTATGATGATTGGCACATAGTTCACTGAAGTCGGACATGCTGCAGAGGACGAAGGCATACAGAAACACTAGGATTAGTAGCAATTCAGAGATGAAAGCGTTGTCTAACAGGCGATTCAGACTACGGCCAAAATCACGTCTCAACTTGAATTTCCATGGTGATGCAGCCCTGTTTCAAATGATTATGCACAATCGCCGATCAAACACATCTGATCGTAGAAACGTGGTCACAGTTGGCCGTAGTCTGAATCGCCCATAAAGAGTGTTTGTTTAGCAGTTTGTGCTTTGATAACAACTACCGTATTCCCGGCAGTAAAAGACGTACCTGAGCATAAGCCTCGCCCAGATGTATTGTTACAAAACACAGACATCTACCCTGTTTAATCACCGTTAATTTGATAATCGTGGTATAAGTCGCACCAATTTTTTGGGGTGAATAACTAATGTTATTCAGGAGGCTAATACTCCAGAAAATACAGTATGCCTCAAGAGATTGTGTGTTTACCAGTCTGCGCTGGGATAACAACAACAACAACAACAACAACAACAACAACAACAACAACAACAACAACAACAACAACAACAACAACAACAACAACATTGTTCAGTGGTAGAATGAGGTTGGTTGGTTTGATCAGGATTAGCAGCAATGCAGCGGTGATATCTACGTCTACAGAGAGTGGTTGATTGACGGTCTGTGAGTGTGAGTGTGAGTGTGCTGCTTCACTGCCCTGCATTGTCTGCTAAAGCATACTTCACTCAATCCTTGCTGCTGGCTATACACCTGCATAGCCTTACATCTTCAAGCAAAGCTCTCTCTCTCTCTCATGCTTACAGTTAAGAAACATGACAGGTGCGATCAAGTCGCGATCGGCCTAAGAACGGGATTCTTCTCTCGTCACACCCAGCAAGGATAATTCTTCTCTCGTCACACCCAGCAAGGATAATTCTTCTCTAGTCACACCCAGCAAGGATAATTCTTCTCTAGTCACACCCAGCAAGGATAATTCTTCTCTAGTCCTAGCCAGCAAGGGTAACTCACTGTTCTCTAGTCCTAGCCAGCAAGGGTAACTCACTGTTCTCTAGTCATAGCCAGCAAGGGTAACTCACTGTTCTCTAGTCATAGCCAGCAAGGGTAACTCACTGTTCTCTAGTCATAGTCAGCAAGGATAACTCACTGTTCTCTAGTCCTAGTCAGCAAGGGTAACTCACTGTTCTCTAGTCCTAGCCAGCAAGGGTAACTCACTGTTCTCTAGTCATAGCCAGCAAGGGTAACTCACTGTTCTCTAGTCATAGCCAGCAAGGGTAACTCACTATTCTCTAGTCCTAGCCAGCAAGGGTAACTCACTGTTCTCTAGTCATAGCCAGCAAGGGTAACTCACTATTCTCTAGTCCTAGCCAGCAAGGGTAACTCACTGTTCTCTAGTCATAGCCAGCAAGGGTAACTCACTATTCTCTAGTCCTAGCCAGCAAGGGTAACTCACTGTTCTCTAGTCATAGCCAGCAAGGGTAACTCACTATTCTCTAGTCCTAGCCAGCAAGGGTAACTCACTGTTCTCTAGTCATAGTCAGCAAGGGTAACTCACTATTCTCTAGTCCTAGCCAGCAAGGGTAACTCACTGTTCTCTAGTCATAGTCAGCAAGGGTAACTCACTATTCTCTAGTGATAGTCAGCAAGGGTAACTCACTGTTCTCTAGTCATAGTCAGCAAGGGTAACTCACTATTCTCTAGTCCTAGCCAGCAAGGGTAACTCACTGTTCTCTAGTCATAGCCAGCAAGGGTAACTCACTATTCTCTAGTCCTAGCCAGCAAGGGTAACTCACTGTTCTCTAGTCATAGCCAGCAAGGGTAACTCACTATTCTCTAGTCCTAGCCAGCAAGGGTAACTCACTGTTCTCTAGTCATAGTCAGCAAGGGTAACTCACTATTCTCTAGTCCTAGCCAGCAAGGGTAACTCACTGTTCTCTAGTCATAGTCAGCAAGGGTAACTCACTATTCTCTAGTGATAGTCAGCAAGGGTAACTCACTGTTCTCTAGTCCTAGCCAGCAAGGGTAACTCACTGTTCTCTAGTCATAGTCAGCAAGGGTAACTCACTGTTCTCTAGTGATAGTCAGCAAGGGTAACTCACTGTTCTCTAGTCCTAGCCAGCAAGGGTAACTCACTGTTCTCTAGTCATAGCCAGCAAGGGTAACTCACTGTTCTCTAGTCATAGCCAGCAAGGGTAACTCACTGTTCTCTAGTCATAGCCAGCAAGGGTAACTCACTGTTCTCTAGTGATAGTCAGCAAGGGTAACTCACTGTTCTCTAGTCCTAGCCAGCAAGGGTAACTCACTGTTCTCTAGTCCTAGCCAGCAAGGGTAACTCACTGTTCTCTAGTCCTAGTCAGCAAGGGTAACTCACTGTTCTCTAGTCACACCCAGCAAGGGTAACTCACTGTTCTCTAGTCACACCCAGCAAGGGTAACTCACTGTTCTCTAGTCCTAGCCAGCAAGGGTAACTCACTGTTCTCTAGTCCTAGCCAGCAAGGGTAACTCACTGTTCTCTAGTCCTAGTCAGCAAGGGTAACTCACTGTTCTCTAGTCACACCCAGCAAGGGTAACTCACTGTTCTCTAGTCATAGCCAGCAAGGGTAACTCACTGTTCTCTAGTCCTAGTCAGCAAGGGTAACTCACTATTCTCTAGTCATAGTCAGCAAGGGTAACTCACTATTCTCTAGTGATAGTCAGCAAGGGTAACTCACTGTTCTCTAGTCATAGTCAGCAAGGGTAACTCACTATTCTCTAGTCCTAGCCAGCAAGGGTAACTCACTGTTCTCTAGTCATAGCCAGCAAGGGTAACTCACTATTCTCTAGTCCTAGCCAGCAAGGGTAACTCACTGTTCTCTAGTCATAGCCAGCAAGGGTAACTCACTATTCTCTAGTCCTAGCCAGCAAGGGTAACTCACTGTTCTCTAGTCATAGTCAGCAAGGGTAACTCACTATTCTCTAGTCCTAGCCAGCAAGGGTAACTCACTGTTCTCTAGTCATAGTCAGCAAGGGTAACTCACTATTCTCTAGTGATAGTCAGCAAGGGTAACTCACTGTTCTCTAGTCCTAGCCAGCAAGGGTAACTCACTGTTCTCTAGTCATAGTCAGCAAGGGTAACTCACTGTTCTCTAGTGATAGTCAGCAAGGGTAACTCACTGTTCTCTAGTCCTAGCCAGCAAGGGTAACTCACTGTTCTCTAGTCATAGCCAGCAAGGGTAACTCACTGTTCTCTAGTCCTAGCCAGCAAGGGTAACTCACTGTTCTCTAGTCCTAGCCAGCAAGGGTAACTCACTGTTCTCATTGCGGTCAATATGAATCGGTAGCAAGTTTCCACTGTCGTCCTGTGCCGCGTAGTACCGCGAATCACACGTCTGCTGGCATGCTGTAGCGGCTTTGCCTGTACAGTAGAATAAACATGCGGTCAAGATGATTACGTTTCAGCCACGATTGTGCGGGCAGGGACAGAGATAGAGAAAGAGAATATTCTCCATTGTCTTTCATTCATTTTCCAGACAGGACAAGTCCACCCCAAGTGGAATCCCAATCATACATTATCATCCCTTCTTCACCGCTCACTATCAACAGTGTATGCTGTTGCATCACTAACACTAGCTGAACTATAATAATAACAACTTTATCAGGATGACCCAAAGGCAAATCGCCTATCGAGGGGTTCACCGCATTGAATGGTTGTGGTATGACAAAGCAAAGAGGCAACCATTGTGTGTGTGTGGGGGGGGGGGGGAGAGGGGGGGGGGGGAGTTTCGAACTATGCACAGTAAAGGGATAATTGTATGTACATGACCAAGGTTAGGGTATACCGGACACAGTTGCCATGTCAGGTGTACGTGATGTTGCTGCCTGCGCATGTCACTGTGGTGTGAAAAGCAGTCATCGTTATGTCCAGTTGTGTTTCCGTCGTCGTCATGTAATGAACAGTCTTCTCCAAATGTAGTTATTTCGTCTATTGTCCACTCATATGTGTGCAGATGGCACGGGGCTGGGAGCAGGAATGAAGAAAATCCAGTTACAACATGCTCACCATTAACAGCGTACCGTAGTATCTTGTATGAAAGCCTGTCTCCTATAGCAGCGTGTTTTGAAAACAAGCCTGATTTTCAAGACACACCGTCGGCACATACGAGTAAGCCTGGCTTTATTGTTGACATACTTAGAAATGCCTGTCTCACGCAGAAGACCGCATAATTTCCCCCGAAAGTCATATATGCCATGGCTTTTATACACGACTTTGCGGTATCCTGTACGCTCACAAACACTTACCATCAATCGTGTACCCTGTTCCAGTGTTCACATCAGTGGCGTCCTGGCGCAGTTGCTCATTGCAAGGAGCGCACCGGTCCTCGGCGTCGCGTGTTTCGCATTCGATGCACGGTTGGGCGCGAGTGCAGATGTCTGTACAGCCCTGCTCCATTCAAACACACACGCACATTCACGCACACACACACACACACACACAAACACACACATTCATGCACACGCGCACATTCACGCACACACACACACATTCACCCACACACACAAAGGCGTACACTCACATTCACGCACACATGCAGATACGTACACGCATACAGACACACAGGCGCGGAAACAGAAACAGACACATATCATACACACCCAGTTTAATGATGGTCTAAGATCGAAACATCGAAAAGTGAATAATATTTTGAATTCAGAAAGTGGTGAACATCACGCAACTGCATTGTTAATAAAAGGCGGTTTGTCAACTGACAATTTTTATTTATACATACACTCTTGATTGCTTTCGTCATAAAAGGCCAGGTTCGCCCCTTGTAAACTGTTCTGACGATGGGTGACTGGCCCGAAACGTCAATAATGTTTTCGACATTACTAATAAAAGAATTTTCATCCAGCGCATGCGCCAAGAGTGAATAGCAACAAAATAGAGCGGTTGCCAGTTGACAAGCCCCTTTTATCAACTATTTGAATTGACGTACGCACACACACACACACACACACACACACACACACACACACACACACGCACACACACACACACGCGCGCGCGCACACGCATGTGCGCAGAATTCAGAGAAGCCGATGAAAAGCTGCACTCACATCTTGTCTGGTGCAAACTTGACAATATCTTCCGAAAAATCCATTCTTGCAGTTACACTCGCCGCACTCACAAACTCCTTCACCTGAGCATACACGCTGTCACGGGATAGGAAAGAGATGAACAACACGGGAAAATAAATTAAATACGTCAGTCAACAACAGGTTAAAAAATGCTCCTGCCTGAGGGGGGGGGGGGGGGGGATTGCAACTGAACCGATAAGTTGCAAGTTGACACAGGACTTCTCTCACACAAACTAGGAGCAAGGAGATCACGTGGTCCCTCTCTCATCCAGCACTTTATAAACCAGCACCCTCGATAAACCAGCACGATTTTCAGTAGCCAAAATGTCCTCTTCATGCACATTGCAGCAGTAAGTCCGATTTGTTAATCCAGCACCCTCCCTAATCCAGCAGATTACCGTTGCACAAATGGTGCTGGATTATAGAGGGACCACTGTATTACTAAGTACCATGTATACAGTCTCACACAGCTATACGCCACTACTCAAAAACGGTCTCTCGGCTACAAATTTTTCCAAAAATAATAAAACCGAAATTTTCTTTCTGAAATCCTGAATTGGATTTTATTATTTTTGGAAGAATTTGTAGCCGAGAGACCGTTTTTGGGTAGTGGTGTATAACTGTGTGAAACATGAACTGTGGCTACAGTGGAGTCTGCACACCCTCAGGAAGATGTATACAGTTAACTTTGCTAATAACGATAATTCGCGAATAACGACAGAATTTCCATGCCCAGAGCAAAGTCCCATCTAACTGTAATACATAATATTGAGATGTTGGGTATAAGGACACTTCGCGAATAAGGACACTTTTCTGATGCCCGGCCGAGTGTCGTTATAGTAATATACGCAAAGTTGACCGTATAGGATATCGAGGTTTCACTGATGACGTAATCTTAGCTACTGTCCTGGACATGGAAATCCAGTCGACTGACCGGGGCCAGCGCCCTCATCGCGTACAGAACGTTGCACGCAGTGCACATGTTGATCCGATGCGACCATCGCGCTGCAGCGCATAAATGCACGTGTGCACCGCTTATCCGCGGCTGCATGGCCAGCGCCCTGGGTCCGCTAGACGTGCGACCGGATTTCCATGTCCACGACAGTAGGATGATAGTGCGCATACAGAATGATGGGACGGGGCATATCGCCCTAATATGGATGTATGTAGATACAAGTATGTGTGCCATTTGTGCATTGATGACCTCTAACAGTACCTGATTGGCCATTGTTGCCAAGAATTCCATAGGATATCACACCCGAGGAATATTACAGAGAAAAAGCCGTACTGGATAAGAGCAACGGATCGCGACATCGACACTGAAACGAGTTTGCCAAGTCGTCGACAATGTGTGAGTTCCCAGTTGGATCAAGAGTGGCACTGATCAAGACGCCATGTTACTATGACAATACCACAGGGGCGTGGCAGCCAGTCCGGCCGCTCCAGCTTTGGCCGGATCACTTTTTTTAACACAATGCCAAAAGGGCCCAGAATCCAGGATTTTGCACCCTGATTTCAAAATTTTCCGGGGGGGGGGGGGGGGACCTCACGGACCCCTCCAGCCGGACCACCTACAACGGCGGTGTTACGCGCCTGCTTGACTAGGTCACACTCACGTCATCTCCCTCTTGCTTGCAGGTGTCCTGGGAGAGCGGGCACTCACAGCTGGTTCCGTTGTAACCGGGCAGGCACTCGCACTGGCCGCACGACACTCCGCTGCACTCGCAATTGCCGCGCGTCGGTCCGCCGCAGATCTTGCCCTCGTGCGTCGGGCAGCTCTGGTCATCGCACTCGCAGAACTCACCGCAAATCTTGATCCCCTCCTCCTGCAATGAAACCACCATGAACAGCAACAATGGAGAGGTGAGAAGCTTCACTTCATCTCTTCTTCTATCGCCATGGCAATATTGGGCATCAATGCCCGTTCGGTTTGTGATGTAAAATAAAACTTCTAAAAAACAAGCAAACAGCAATAGAATACAAGCTTATTGCCATGCAGTGGAATGTGCCAGTACACCTTGTTCCGTTTGGTGATAAACTGTGCCCGTCTGACTGTTGAAGATCTCGTCTAGTTGGTGAACTCTAAGGAATAACTCGTGCCCCACTGTCTTCCATGTTTGTCATTTCACTACTAGTATCTCCTTTTGCCATTGTCCTCTTGGTTTGATGAGCTCTGCTCTATCCTACTGGCCAGGACGGAGTGCTTGAAGCACACTCTGCTTAGCTGTTCGGCAAAGCACAACCACACACGCGTGCTGGCCTACCTGGTTGCACACGCACTTCATGCATTCGCACGTGCCACGTCCGTTGCAGATCTGATTGTCGGCCGTCATGCAAGGCTGAGTACCGAGAGTCTCGTTGCAGTTGCACTGTCCTCCACTGACGCTGCAGCGCAACATAACACACAATAACACACCAAACAGACACATGTGTTACACAATACAAGTGAACCAGAACATTGAAATACATGAGGACAGCCACATATGCATACACAGGCACATGTTTGGTGGCATGCGTATGCACATACACACTCACACACACACACATGCACGCACACACACACACACACACACACACACACACACACACACGCACACAGACACACACAGACACACACACACACTCACACATACACACACACACACAAATACAGTGTTCATGCGTGTGTGCATGTATGTTTGTGTGCAGGGATATACTGGCGTATTTTCCTACCTGCGGTATCCGGGATAACAATTACAACTTCCACAAGTCTCGTTACCAGCATTGCTACAGTATTGAGCATCAGGATCCTGCAGAGAGACACGACCAACATAAAGACAAAGTTTCTAATGCCTCACATGAGAAGCCGGCGAGCACAGCTCTCACACACTCTATCCTCTGCTGTACGGAATGCTTTTTCCAATTATCTGCGCACTGGTAGTAGTTCAACACACATGCTAGTGCACCAATCGTAAAACTTCTTGGAAGGTTGGGAAGAGGTGATACTGAGTGCCTTATTTCACAGCTCTACCTGTACCACACAGGTTACAAGACAAATCTCAGTAGTAAACGATCAAAATCCCCTGACGCCTGAAACGCGTACATTCACGTCCGGATAGTAGAAAATACTCGTCAGAAGACAACAATTTTGAAACCTTGGGGCTGTCTACAAACGAGGGCAGACCTGCAGTGCTTACCACGTGATTCTCGCACGGACAGGAGCAGAGAGACTCGATCTCGATGGTGACGTCGTCGAAGCCCTGCACTCGCATCACAACCTCGCCTATGCTGTTCAGCTTCTCACACGTCGTGCCCGTCAGTGTGACTGTGAACTCAGCCTGGACAGACGGACGGACAGATAGACAGACAGACAGACGGACAGATAGACAAACAGACAGACAGACGGACAGGCAGACAGATGGACAGACAGACAGACAGAGAGACAAACAGACAGGCAGGCGAACAGAGAGACAGACGGACAGACAGACAGACAAACAGACGCACAGACAGACACACCGATACACAGACAGACAGACCAGCAGACAGGCACGGACATACAAGACAAAAGAATGAGGGTAGATAGAGTATCAAATCATTCCCGGATATAAGCTATTGACACCTGACAGCATCTTCAAAAACATATCAGTAGCCATCACCAGTAACACTGCCAAGCATCAGTAGCCATCACCAGTAACACTGCCCAGCATCAGTTAGAAATTATGTATCCACAAGCTCCGGTGGTTTTGACTATCTAGAGAGGAAGAAAATCTACGAGCAGCAACACCACCCAGGCGCGTGCCCCGTATGGGTTCCTGGGCCCCCTTTTTCGCTCAAAATGCAGGATTTTGCTTCATTTTTTGAAAATTGTCCCGGCGGAGGCCCCCGGAACCCCCCTTGAAGGGCACCGGTGCATGTGTAGCGGGCCGCAGTCTCTCGGAGGCAAGAACGCACAAGGGTCTCAGTGAACACACTGTAATTGGCAATTGAAATGTACTGGCAACGAAATTAACTGATTGGCAACTAAATTAACTAACTGGCTATAAAAGAATCGTGCGCAGCAGCTTTGATACAAAGGCAGACTCCGTACGCTAATGTACGGGGATACAGTACGGGGATATGCTATACTCTAAACACTATACGCTTTGAAGTCCCCAGCGTGCCAACGCTACACATGCGCCTGCCACCACGGCCAACAGCATATTTAGTAGCAGCACCTCCAGCTGCACCACCAAAGCAAGCATCAACAGCAGCTGTAATAGTAGCACTGTGTGCGTCACTTACTTGTACACTGGTGGACATGTTTCTGCACAACGGCAGCTTGTGTGGACCAATCTCCATCGGTGTGCTGTAAACAGAGACCGCAGTCACAGAACTTAGTACATATCACCGTGACCTTCATCTCGAAGCCACACCCTGCCTTGCCCAGGCAAAACCTCAGGGCTACTTTGATAAAAGCTTTACTAGCACCATTGCTTACATGCATACAGGCACTCACACACACACACACACACACACACGCACACACGCACTTACACTGGGCACGTGGCAGTTGCGGATATGGTAACGCCACCATTGTGCGGTAGTGCCGTCAAGTTGGTGACACTGATTTGACGCTGAACATAGAACGCATGCAAAAACACACAAACACATACACGGACACGCAGACACATACACGGACACGCAGACACATACACGGACACGCAGACACATACACGGACACACAGACACATACACACGTAGCAAAGTGATTGAGTCGGAATGTCACCCAAGACGCACACATTTCTCCCATGCCTGCAAAATCGGCAGTGTGTAGGATCCAGCTGTCTCTTTCCTACGCCGGTGTACATTAGTGTTTGCGTGAATATGCTTCTTTTAGCGAGGCTTTTTGAGAAAGGCCAACACATGTGGAAGAACCTTCTGCCCCCCCCCCCCCCCCCCACATACCACACACACAAAACACTGATAAGACAAACTATCGGTTTAGATGAACTAGTATTCATACTCTATTGGAAAAATCATTGTGTATCCACAGTGTACAAGATGTGGTAAGAAGAATTCTTGCACAAGATTATGGATAAGAAGAACTCTCGTTATTGCGAACAAATACCATCCTCCCATTGGTGTGCGTCCTAAAAAGGTTTGACTGTAACGGGAAGGTTAGGAAATTATAGGCACGAAATGCTGACCAACTGCGTTCATACTTACAGCCAGCTCCTCGCGCAAGATGGTGACGGCGTTCTGTGAGTCTGAACTCAGCACTAGCACAGAGGATCCAGGCAGGCGCTCAGACAGGGCCTATTGCACGAGCACAAATCACAACCACACATACAGTCAACTTCGCTTATAACGACTGCGGATACTATCCTCACTAAGTGTGCTCCTGCGTCTGTTGTCTGGGTCCATGTCGGCATGTCGGTGTATGTGGAGCGAGAACGACAGAATTTCCATACCCAGAGTGAAGTCCCATCTAACTGTAATACATAAAATGAGACTTTGGGTATAAGGACACCTCGCGAACTTTGCTGATGCCCCACCGAGTGTCGTTATACGCAAAGTTGACTGTATACAAGGACGATAGAAACTTAACATGGTTTCCATGCACTGGGGGTCGTCTTATCCTCGGTCATTTAACTAGGAATAACATCCCTTGGTTTACATCGTAGCGGTCTTCTGAGGCAGGTGGTCCCCTTATCAGAGTGCTCACCTTGGCAGGTTCTACTATCCACTCAGATCTATCAGCCGATAGGTTACATTTGGTTCATACAATGCTAGAATTAACGTGCCGCGTTGTCCTCCTAAATAGCCAGACACTTGCCAGCAAACTCACAGCATTCAGCCCATTTGACTGTAAAATGCACAAGTCATTCACACATCACACAAAGCTGAAATCCTGAAGTGCAACTTCAGACAATACCCCCTACCCCACCAACCACCCACCCGCCCAGACACATACCCCCCCCCCCCCACACACACACACAACCACCCGCCCTTCGACATGCCCGCACACATGCAACATGCAACCCCCACCCTCCCTCCCACACACAAACACACCATGTGAATGACTCAAACTACACCCAACGCAGAAAGCATGACTGGCAGCATCTCCTACCAACATACCCTATACATCGGCACTGCAAACTCGGTGACGGCGAAGATTGTGATAACGCGATTCTCCTCCAGCACCTTACGCACCAGAGCAATAGAGGGATAGTCCTGCATAGCAGAATACAACAGCAACAACAACAACAACAACAATAACAACAACAACAACAACATCATAAATTTATCTCTTATTGGCGATGGTGCCATCGTGAGAATAAAGAATTCAAACAAACAACAACAACAACAACAACAACAACAAAAAACAACACAGGCCATCGTGAGAATATAAGATTTCAAACAACCAGACATAGCACACAAAATTTAATAATTAATATTCCCCAGACAGTATCCTCTTGAATTAAAATCTTTTCATTTTCTTTCTTCTTTTTTTCTTTTTCAACTTGATTCTCCCTACCCCGTCTCCCTTTAGTGCGCCCATGGAGCTATGAAGCCGAGACCTCTGGTCGGCGGAGCTTATTGGGCCCCACCACCACACCCCAATATTCACCCCAGTGTCCGGAGATGTGGATTTTGTAGAAAAAAAAAGAAAAGAAAAATTCCCAAATTGCAATGAATAGAAGGTCAAGAGCAAGAAAGATTATAGTGATAATAATAATTCGCGGGATTAGCGTTGGCATCGCTTGAATGTTCAGAAACACACAAACTAGCCTTCGCTTCCGCAGGCCACCACTATGCCTATGCCTTGTACACCTTAGTGGCAAATGCAGACCTCACAAGTGAGTCAGCGGAGAGTAGGTGAGTCTCTCAACCAATCGGGCGTGTAACGGCCCATAACCCGGAGATTATACAAGAGGGATATGTACAAAGAGGTGAGTATAATTTGAAGGAGACTGGCAACTTACCAGCGTCCTGGAGGCATTCTCCGAGTAGGTAGTGCTGTCCACGAGATGACAACGGCCATCGTGGGGGCGTATGATACCGGCCAGCTGCAGAGACAATACGTGTAGAGCATTACCACACAGGCAGAAGAGAACAGAGACAACCGGCTAGGTCATTGTTGTAACGCTGCGCTTCATGCACATAGCAAAGCTAAGGCAATCCTCAGACAACTGATACTCTGTACATCATCTGCCTACAAACTTACACCCAGCATTACAGCATTACGCAGAGATAAGAGGAAGGGTTAGCTTCCAAATCTCCACTGAGTCTCATACTACCAACGCAATGGTGGGTGGGAGATGATATACTACAATAATGATCTTTTACTTGTTCCCCCCCCCCCCCTCCCCCCCGGCTGGGATGCTGCATTCTGCAGGATCATGTAGTAACCAGTGTGAGGAAGCATGAGGCCCAGTATTTCCTAGTACAATACTCAATAACTACCCTCTTAGCATTAGCCGGTTACTATACAGGCCTGGGAGCGAGGAAATTCTGTCTGATGACCATCCAATGCCTGAAGCAAGCACTGGCCTAGAAGCCCAGTGTTGGTGGATGGCCATCAACACAGGGCCTGGTTTCGTGTTGCCAACAGCTTGACATCACAAGTGGAATATGAATACTTGGGTGTACTTGATTTGTGTCGAAGCATGATCTGGCCTTCACATGAGCTTTGGTAGAGCCTAGTTCCTTTGCTAACTTGTGTTGAGTTTTAACTTTTAAACGTTCTGGCTTGGGATATCATTGAGGTAGTGGTGGTGATGGAGTCCAGGAGAGAGTGTGTGGATGGTGGAAGTATGAGGGCAGCTATACAAACAACAAATAACAAAAGCTAGATGGTGGAGTATCGCTGGCTTTCACCAAGAGTCCCTGGTTCGAGTCCTGGCGGTGGAAGACTTCTTTTCTTGAGGGTTTCCTTTTCCCTCAAACTGGTCAATGACCAAGTGATTGATGTGCATATTGTCCACGAAAGAACGTAGAAAGAATGGACAAAAACAGCATGAACACATGGAGAACACAGATGGCAGACATGGCCGGAGCTAATGCCCCTCGGGCAACTCACCCTGCCTTCTCCCGCAATGTGATAGCCAGCGTCAGAAGCCACCACCACCACCTTTCGGGATTTCTGCTGCCAGCCAACAGCCTGCAAAAAGACACAGCAATGATGCACAGACATACAAAATCAATTATCACTGCTGATCGACAAGGCTTCCAAAAAATCACGGTTCGTATGAGACTCAGCTGGAAGCCGAAGTTTCCGCAGGGATTTTCAGTCTTTGACCACTTTGGTGGGTCTGATCTACCCACCTCCCACCGCTTTAGGAGCTGCATCTGCGCCTTGATTCATAGAGGGTGATGGAACAAGGTTTCGATAGTTATGATATTTATGCAGCATTGTGCATACAATATAATGGCTACATGGTCGTCAAGCCACAGTGTAACAATCTTATGGGTACAAGAACTGATCAAAAATTCAGATTTCGCATGGTAAACTGTTGAAAGTTACTTGAAACAGTGGCCAGAACCTGGTTTTCATGAGATATCGTCAGTGATTTGGCACAAAACCAGCGTGAACATTTCTCGGAATGAGTTGAGAATGTAAAGGTGGAAATATGCATTACCATAACAACCTGCGGTGCTTCAAACACATTTTTCTCAACAAAAATATTCAATCTCTGGACTGCTAGCTCGTTCGACCTTGCTAGGCCTCATCAGTGGAGCTCAGAGTGTGGCCAAAGCGAAAACAAATTGATACGCATTTCCCATTCCTGCCCCAAACCTACCGAATCACAGGTCGCTGCTTGTACTAATGCAGTCAATGAGTCCTCAGGGTCATCAATGTTAGCTGATACTTGTACAGTATCCAGTCGTCGCTAAGAACACACACACACACACAGGTACATAGTTACACATGCACAGATACAGACACACACACACACACACACACACACACACACACACACACACGCACGCACGCACCCCGTCCCCCCCCCCCCCACACACACACGCAACCCCGTCCCCCCCCCCCACACACACACACATGCATGCATGCACTCACAAACGCCAGACAACAGCTAGGGTTATCAAAGTCAGTTTTGGGATGATGTCGATACAGTACACACCCAGAACAACAATTCACAAGAAAATCATGAAAGCGATGGCCGTGGCTTACCGTAAACTCCAACCTGTCCTTTGTGAGTGGTACGACATTGCGGAAAGAGTAAGGCAAGGAGCAGTTGGTACATGGTATGAGAGCTCTGAACGGTGTTGTGGAGAGGCGGAGAGAGAGAGAGAGAGAGAGAGAGAGAGAGAGAGAGAGAGAGAGAGAGAGAGATAGAGAGAGAGAGACAGAGACAGAGACAGAGACAGACAAAGAGAGGCAGAAAAAAAAACACAGAAAAGCCAGCGCGTAAAAGGCGGTGAATGCAGAAATCCAATGAAATTCCATGAATAAATCTGCACCCTGAAATACCGCACAACCCAGTGAAGCCCGGGCTGAAACAGTGCACAGCACAGTCTTCCAACTCCTGTACATACACAGCCTCGCTAAAATAGCGCACAGCACAGTCTTCAAACTCCTGGAGACACACAGCCTCAACGTGACCGACGATGCACTAAGTGACTCGATCATCTTCTCCCGGAGAGCAGAACTATAATTATAGCCGCAGCATTTGGTGCATGATAACTCAAACTGCCAGCAGTAGCCGAACACTAGTATTGTCTGAGGTCAGCGAACATAAAGTTACTCACAGAGGTCCCCGTGCGATGGAATACGGCTCGACGGGCTTCTCGACGAACGACCCAAAGCCGAGATAGGAATTGGTACTGACGCCGTTCAGTGCGTCCGCTACATGCATACACACGGACAGACAGACAGATAGAGAGGCAGATACGCAGAGAGACGGACAGGCAGACATAGACAGATAGAGAGACAGGCAGACACGTAGACCGACACACAGACAGAAAAAATTTAAAAAAGTGACTGGACCCTTGCACAGAATAACAGAGGTGTTTTATGACAGAGTTGACATTTCAATCATACTGGTCTTATTGAGAAAGAATGGGCAGGTTGAAACAGGTATACAGTAAAACCTGTAATGGCGACCACTCGGATACGGCAACCACTCGGCCATGGCGACCACTTTTCCTCGTCACGGACGCATTCACATTCACATTCAAAACCAGTTCGGATAAGGCGACCACTCGCTCAACGCGACCAACGACCACCCGCCCGCGACCGCGCTACACCCTACGAAGTCATTGTACATGCACGCATTTCAATATGCATCACACATGGTAGATCTACACATTAGCGCAGGAAGTGTAGATGTACATGGTGCATGTATGACACTTGACCAGTCTGAGTCCCTCAGGCACATGATTCGTGATAGTAGCATAGGTGTGTGTGCAGTGTGATGCACTAATCAATGTGATATTATATTGCATGTACAATTGTACATGTATAGTGAATATGTTCACGTGACCCACTGAACCTGTCTAAGAAGACCACCTGGTCAAGGTGACCACTTTTTCTCGTCTCTTGAGGGATCGTCTTAGACAGGATTCACTGCATTGTCAAACATCTACTCACCGTACCGTGGCTGCTAAGGAAAGAAAATCTAAGATAGAATCCTGTATACGCAGAAATATTCGTCTCAAATTTAATTTCGTCTTTTTCGTCCAAGGAGCTTTTGGTCTAAAATAAATGCCGGACTAATGTCGATTTGTCCAGCTTTTCAATACACTCTTATGGCCCATGGACTAATTTCTCAACCGGACGAACTTCCATTCTTTAGAGTTGGACGAAATTATTGACCGACTAAGTTTTCTGCCTGTACAGCACCGTGCAAACAAAGACAAACACATGAAATGGAAAAAAGTTGGCTCATTGTACTTCTAAAATTTTGTCTAGCCATTATTAGTACCTACCCAACGAGACACTCTGACTTCTCAGTGTGCCCAAATCGTCGAACATTGAGGCGCTCAGGTCCATCAAGTAGTAAACATCGAGCGGATAATTCGGAGCGGGTCTCACGTTAAACGTCACCGACTCACTGGCACCTGCAAACGTGCACACATACACAAACGCAGGCACACACACACACACACACACACACACACACACACAAACACACACGCAGGCACACACACACACACACACACACACACACACATACACAAGCACACACACACACACACATACACATAAGCACAACACCAGTCAGAAGGCTGTCCACTCTTCAGGGGAGTTTCCCCTCAGTATTCTGGTAATGCGTATTCACAGGTAGTGCAGAATCAGTTTGCTTACCGGGACGAAGCCGTACCCGAAACCGCCGAGGGCTGACTTGCACAAACTCACTCAGTGCTTCCACCTAACGTGAAAAGAAACCAGCGGAGAAGACGATTAAAACATGCATAGAATGGACAATGGCATCTCCACAACTTGCACCATATACATGTATCCAGAACGTGAGGAAGCCCGCTTAGCATCTACGGCATGCATTGCTTTGCGACTGGTCAGTTTTGCTGGCACGTTACAATACTAGCAGTCAGGTCTACAGATCCTTGCTTTGTGCTATAAATGCTTTTTTCATTGCTTGTGCTTGGCTTATATTCTAAATATAAGCCTGCAAACGAAGAGTTGAGCACGTAAGGTTACTAACCTCCCAACACCTACTCCCCCCCCCCCGTGCGGAGAGGCATCGCTCACACCCCAGCATGTCAACATCCCCATGCCCTCAACCCCACCATCAAGTGAATACTGTAGTAGTCATACAGTCTACTGACCGGTTGAACTGGAGCATTCGAAGTCTGTGGATTCTGCAGATCTGGATTTCCAGTCTGTGTGTCGACTGTGGAACACGGTTGTGCCGACCCGGCCGCCCATCTTGCTGCCGTCATGCAACGTACTGTGTAGTTCACCTGCGTGTGTACGCGTTGGTACACAAACACGCATGCATACACACATACACACACATACACACACACACACACACACACACACACACACACACACACAATCAGAAAAGACGTTGACACACAAACTGCTGAAATTCAATTGCTAGTGGTGGACAGAAAATCAGCTCACGGGGCGGAAGTGATTCAAAGTTAGTTTCCACAGTAGGGAGCCATGTATTCACAAAGCACAGTCCTCTTCCCCTATCACTCCCCAAAGTCAATGAATGAATACAGGAACATAGTGCCAAAGACATACCGGAGCAGCACACCATGCGCAGTCAGGCCCGCTATCTACGCATTCGGAACACGTCGTTGCTTGTTCGTTACACGCTA
The DNA here is from genome assembly GCF_964019385.1 of Sycon ciliatum. NCBI lineage: Eukaryota > Metazoa > Porifera > Calcarea > Leucosolenida > Sycettidae > Sycon > Sycon ciliatum. The sequence goes on from NC_088645.1 coordinate 2,646,994, forward strand.
ATTGTCCTGCACGGAACACAAACAAAAGCAAAAGAAATGCATTGTTGTACAAGCGGCAACACACAAGCAAAACATTCACTCATGTGCGCAGACAAACATTGTGCATACATAAACATACACACACATACACAAACACACACAATTTTTACTAAAAGCCATGTGGTGCACGCAATGGGAACATGCAGCAGCCATGGTGGTGGAGGCCAGCACACACACGCACGCACACACACGCACACACACACACACACACACACACACACACACACACACACACACCTAAACACATACAGATACTTGGGTGCTGAAAGTGAAAGCTCCATTGCTAGTATGCTGTCCAGGAACACATGTCATAAACTGCAAAGTGTACTACACGCTACATAGAATGTCATGCAGATGGTGTCATTGCCCATGAGCCATCAATGAATAACTATAATTATCAGCACTTGTACAACTGTAGATCTGCTGTGTGCAAGGTAGAGAAAGAGAACCTCCACTGATCGCATCATGCACTGACGGCGTAATGCTTATCCACCATCACTGACTCACTGTCCCTTGATGAAAACATGCACACTATCCCAAGGGACTGGATTCGAGTACAATCACTTGTTGCATGGGGCCATCCATTGCATGTTATTGGATACGTTCACAAAATTTGCAAAATCCTGCATAACAATGCTGTGACACAGGAAGTTCTGGAAAATTGTATTGCCCGCAACTGTACATGTAGAGTACAATTTCCTTGGAGACAAGTATGCAATGATACTTAGAAGTAGGACACACTTCAGGCTATTGACCATAGCATAACTGTATGAGTACTGATACGTTTGTACTTCGAAAGAATGGTATTCGAAGTAAATTGACTGTCTAGAGACCATCATTCTGGTAGGTGTTTGCAAGTAGCCGAGGTGCGTGATAACGCATTCGGGGAATGAAATATCACACACACACACACACACACACACAATTCACGCAGACTGTGGTCAAGCTCAGAACGATGTAGAACGATGCGAGATCTTTTCCTGTGCTTTTACACAATGCATTGAAGCACTACGACTCGTATCATGTGTGACCAGATTGTTCATATCTCGGGTCGGGAGTGTTAGATGTTGCACTGGGCTTCTAGCCGTGCTGTCCGCAAGAATGCAAGAATGCAAGTCGCCGCAGGATTTCGATTCTTGCTACTCGAGACTACAGTACAGGAGATGGACTACGCCATGGTGAAGTATTGACAGCTCTCAGCTAGCTGTGTGCCACATGCAGTGCGGAGCGACAATTCGACATTTTTCGCTCAGGGAACTACGGTGTTTTGGCGTTAGTTGCATCGCATCTACCAACAATCTCATAGCGGGTGGTGAATTATTAGCAAATCTAAAATGCACCTAATTGGAAAGCGGCGAACCTAGGAACATATTCGTGAGCCACTTGAAAACACAAAATCTCGCTTCATGATCTGAGGCGACCGAGTAAACACAATCGCGTGCAGTAATCAAAATCTCATTCTAGCGGTCGCATACGAGCTTCTCACCTTCTGTTCTGCTCACGAGCAGGGCCAGGATGCCTGCGAGTAGCGTGATGCGTGCTGGTGGTAACCGTGCCACTGCCATTACGGCCACGCACCGTACAGTGCCCCCCACGCGTTCTCTCTGCTGCCAGACAAAACTGGCCCAGTCACACCGAGGATCTGCCCTAACTGCAGCCCCGAGCCCTACCACCAGTCGCAACGTCACCTCCGACGATCGGATGGTTGGAAGAAAGTCTGGCACTTCAAATAATGATTAGAATGGACTCGCTGATGACTACGATTTTCAACGTCGCGAACAGATGCAAGAAATACTTGGAGATATTTTCGGTTCGTATAAGTATTGCTGTTCATTTGGCGATTGTGCCTTCGCCCTCGGCTGCTCCGATGCTTATTCGATAGTCGTCAGCTCGCCCGTTGAAGTAAGAGTATTGAATAAAAGTAGCAGTACCTCCGCTGCCGCGATGGGTAGATTTCTACTGGCTGGATGAGGGTAGGGCAGCCTGCTCGGAAGTCAAACCGGTGCTGTGTGTAAGCGTGGTCAACCAGCCGATCGACTAGCGCCCAGGTCGCCTGTACTGCAGTACACGAATCTAGCGTACACCCTACCAGCTGGGGAGTTTTCATCAGCTCTCAAATACTCGTAGTACACGCTTTACGCGTAGATGTACACAGGCAGCGGGCGTGAGCTGCTCGCGGGAGACTTGAAGTCCTTCTACAGACTCAAGCGTTGCGACTGTGAGTATCGGACCTGCTTGACCGACCCAGGCTGGTGACTTGCCTCCAGCAGGGACTCACAGTCTGTGTTATGTGTGATCACGAAGGAATGCATCTCGTGTGGGTAGCGTAGTGCCAGTGGCATGATCTGGATATACGCTCACGCACGTGTCTGTCACCTCTTTGCTCGCGTCGATCATCATGCATGCCAGATCAGAGAGCTAGAGAGAGAGAGAAAGAGAGAGAGATAACTGACATTTGCCATGTCTTGTTGACTGTTCTTTTCACTGTTGTCGTGTTCAGACAACCAGTGGCGGAGTGTTGCTGACCTGTCGGTAATGACTGTAGCCTGTCAACTAGCTATGCCCTACATGCAGTAATAGTACGCGTGGAACTTGGAAGAGGGCGACTTCGCTGGGTGGGTGCGAGACTTGATCGGACGGATTGCTGACCGACAGCTATTTTTTTGCGTTCACCTGACGTTTAAACGTTTGTGTGCAGTCGCTATGGACATTCTCTTCCGACACGGACTGAAAAGACAAGACACGACTCGCAGGATACCAGCAAGCAGTGTCCATGGTGTCAGAAACACAATCGCTGAATGCAGCTGAATACTGTCTTGGATTTAGTTGCACGCGCCAACGCCATGTCGATCGACACACAATCATTATGACACATATCATGACATCGACCAGAGACAGACTCAGTGTGCGAATAATAATACCATGCACCATGACATGTGCATAAAAAATCAATGAGCTGTCGCGAGGAAGCTACGGAGAGTAATCGCCTCTATAGATCTAGCCAACCTGCTTACTTTACTTTACACTAATATAGCCGCAAAATGGTTTGTCTTCTGTACTGTCACACACTATCCCGCCACATAAACCGGCTATTCACCCACCACCAGGAAACTGGACGAAAGCAGCGGTGTGTTCTTTGAACAAGCTCTCTTTTCAAAGACTTCTACTACTACTTACTACTACACACTATTATTATTTGTACAAGGCGAACAATGAATGCGTGATGGAGATTTACACCTCACGAGCTATGTCAAACACGTGGGCACACAGTGGCAGTGCATGCAAACAATCCAGGAGGACTCCATAAAAAGCACTCCAGTCTTCTTGTCAACAATCCATTCATTACGGATTTGGCTGAAGCTGGAGAAGACATTCCGCTGAGAACGACTTACAATGACATTATGTACGTCATTGAAAGCGGGAAGAACTGGGACGGAACATTGCCTGAAGTTTCAGAGTCAAAATGCCTTCAGTTGTCAACCATCAACCATAGCCTCATGACATCTCAATGCACCTCTCTATTTTAGAAAGGCGTACCTGTCATCTAACTAAGCATATTCTTGGTCCTCTTTTTCTTGGCTTCTAAATAATTCCGGTGCCTGGCACAAAGGGCTGTATGACCACCCACTGTACCCCCGCGGCCCGCCCGATACGCAAGACCTGGATTGGCATTCCTATGATTCCATTGAGTATGGGGCCAATTGGATACTGGTAAGTGGTATCAGGCAATAACTGGTGGACTGAGTGGGTGGAGAAAATGGTGTGTGTGTGTGTGTGTGTGTGTGTGTGTGTGTGTGTGTGTGTGTGTGTGTGTGTGTGTGTGTGTGTGTGTGTGTGTGTGTGTGTGTGTGTGTGTGTGTGTTCGATCATATTCAGTGTCTGCTCAGCCCACGCCCCAGCACCAGAGAACGCCGGTCAAGTCTACATGTACAATGTACATTATAAAAGTCAATGTTATGTCCGTCAGGTCAATGGTCATCTTGACCAGTGATATCAACAAAAGAAAACACCATTAGATTTTAATGGTGTTTTCTTCAAATGAATATTCCCTCGAATACTGCTTTAGAGAACGAACGAATAATCAATATTCTTCTGATCCTGCTCAGTCACTTCACTCAATCATTAGAAATGTAACTGTAAGTGTAACTAAACTCTCAGCCCCATGTGAAATAGGAACAGTGCTGTTCAATGAAGGACTTTTTGGTTACTACTAGTACGTTGGTCCTGTCGCAATTTCGAGATGTGTGAATTTTTTTGCTAAAATTAATTAATACAAGTCATGCACATGCATGTACGACATGTACACAGTACACTGTACAATCATGACTGATTGTACAGTGTACTGTGTACATGATAATACTCAGTAGTGGTGTAGTTGCGTGTTTACACTGAGTGAGAGAGACAACAAAATCAAAATTTTAATCATGGCATGCTTTGTTGCACACCTACCCCTGGCTCCCTGAGCCTTTCACAATGTTAGGTACATTGTTAGATTGACAGGATGAAACAAAGTGGAGGACACTGTGTTCGAAAACAGTGACCTTACTACAACCTTCCGCGGTTGGCAGAGCCCCGGTCCCTGCGGACCATTAAAATTAATCATTTGAACTACATGTACAACAAGGTTAAATTAAATGCTGGTTTACCAGTGTTGGATTCTATCATATCATGGTACATGTACTGTGTACATGATGATTGTACACCGTACTTGGCGCCCGCTGAGCGCTGATTGGATGCTCCGCAGTGCTCCTTCCAGTGGTGTAAAAATGTTGCAGGGGTTTGTGATAATGGATACGATAATGTTCAGACATTCAGTGCTGGTGTGTCGCAGCGTGACGTCCAACCACACGTGCAGGAGTACACTGAGTACATGACTGTGCAAGCAGAGAGTTATCATGGAAGCTGCTGGAGATCGGTGATAACACAAAATTTAATAGCACCTGTGAGCTGTAAAGAGAAAAAGAATCAAAGAAATGGTGCGTTTTGTTCAGCGACAACAGCCACCATAGTGCCCCTCAAAAGCGGGCTTGGCGATCAAACGCCCCCCCCGTTTGGCAGCCATTTTACACAATCATACATGTACACTGTACAAAATTAATGTGCATGGTACAGGGTAACGGCCTCTTTTACGGGCAAGATAAAGTCATGTAGACGTGAACAAATAGAGTTACCATGAGAAGTAAAATACATGTAGAACTGACATGGTACATGATACAGACTTACACTGTCCACATATTGCGGAAACATTCAATCAGACTACAGAATACTATTGTTATAATACATGTAGATGAAGTGTGAGTGTTGATAAATATGGTGGTAAAGACCCACCTGGCAATATGGCGGTAAACACACAGATGAAGTGTGAGTGTTAACATAATAATGTAATAATACTAGTGCCTGCACTATACCCATTGGCATTGGCATTGGCATTGGCTCCGCAACCCCGGATGTGACTGACCCTTCAAGTGGCTGCTATACATGATTGTATGCATTGTATCTATTGTGACACTGCATGCTGTACTAGTGCAGTGGCAGAGTGCCCATAGGCATAGTGGTGGTGGTGGTGGTGGACAGCTGTTTGACATCAGTCATCATCATCATCATCATCATCATGTTGCAAATGAGCACTATAATGTATTCGTACATGTACATTGTACGTAACGGATATCCGGACAGTCCGGTCAGCTGGAAATCGGTGTTTCCCTTCAGCAGTTCAGGGCTCGCAGGATGTGGCGCGGGAAGAGATGAATTCCCCGGCGGGGGAGGCAGGAGGGAAGAGAAGGAAGGAACCGTTTTCTATGCTACATACAACAATGTCCAGTATTGTGGATTAGGTGCATGAATGCGTGAATGTACATTGTATTATGGACAGTATGGTAGGTCTATCGTGACATTAGCCCGCTTTGAACATTCATCCATGCACATTAGTTTGTAGCGGATTGAATTCGACTGAAATCCATTGCATTCTATTGAGCCTGATCGTGGTGGTCGATCGTTCTGAGCTTGGATCACTAGCACTGTGAAGTGATAGACAATCAGCTGCTGCCCACTCGTCTACATCATGTACACTGTTTACTGTATGCCGGTGTTGCATGTCCTGGCGTGTAATAATAATAATTATTATCATTGTGTAAAGTAAAGTCAAGTTTGCACGTCCGCGTTACCACCGGCTATACAATTGCGTTGAGAAACACAACTAGCTTAGGAAGTTTCTGTATCATTGTGTGCACACCATAAATTAATAATGGCGGAAGCAGGGAGTCTACTGTACTAGGGGGCCACCATGGTAAATTGGGTTTTGCTTGCCAGAAAAAGCGGCTTTCTTTCAGTGTACTTCACAGTACAAGTTCGTTCAACTCTGAATTCAATCCTACTGGCAAATATTTTGAAAACGGTAGTGCCCAGCGTAACATGACACCCCGTGCTTCCTGGAATGGATACATGTACATGTAGATAATTATGATATCGGACAGTTACAAGTGGTTCGTGCCAAGCCACTGAAAACAATCTTCTCTGCAGTGTCTACAGGAGACACAATAGATGATATTGGCACATGTACATGTAAATCCAGTCATGTTCATGTGTCAAGGCGAGTACGATTCACTGGCACTACTAGTAGTAACCCGATAATAACCGCCTGTTGCCTGGCTCTACATTTCTACAATTGTAGTAGAGTCTCCACCTCACCCTGACGACTTGCATCTTCTGCTACTCCACCCTCTTCCACGCATACATGTACCGGTACATGCACATGACCGTCTTGTACTGTATGCCGGCCTTTTTGTATGACATTTATATTGACCTCACCTTCTCACAAACTTACATGTACTTACTTGTCTCTTATTGGGGATGGAGACTTGAGAATACAGTAAATACACATGTAATTCAAAGAACAAAGAACTAGTGAACTCCAAAGGGTGTTTGGGTGCTACATGTACATGTATAAACGCTGTCTGGTTATAATGTTGGCTGCACGCCCATCGCCTGTTTCTCACTGCTCCATTATTACCATGATTTTCATAACAGTTAGTCCCCATCATGATTGGCTGCTTTTGATGCGAGTGCATGCAGTATTCTGGGCGTGTGAAACAATCGCCATTGTTTTAGTGCCAGCACTGTCGTCACAGTGTCGTGCCTGGTTTGGCCTTGACACTTCGAATCGGCGTCAATGCACCCACTTTATAAACACCAAGCTATCTTTTCTAGTTCCATACACCTACTGTACACCGCTCGTCGCTACTTTGAAACAACTCTGTGCACATACATGTGTGCATGTACATGACGTATGTATGATGTAATGTGCAATAGCAAGAAAAGCAAGCAAAAACACTTTCTGGATGCTGCATAATATGGAAGGTCTTCTCATTGTGGTATTGAACAATGTGCATACAGGGAATATTTCTGTGCATTCTGAAATGAAATAGAATTGCATGCAAGCACGAAACCAGTCTGTTATGTTCATTGGCAGACAACAATTACCAACGAAATGTTCAGTTGTGGACTTGCCAGATCCCGTCGACATGGGATGAGACGTGAACTGGGCCGGTAGAGTCGAGAAGGTTTGCCACCTTTGCACCCGGGAGGTGACGTTCGACGTTTCACCGCCGGATTAAAACTGTTGTGCGGGAGTGTGCCGCTCATTAGAGAGGTTTCGACCCGCGTGATTTGTGCTCTTACGTGAACGTCAATTTTTTGCGTCGACGCGAGCTCAGAAAGAGCTTTCGTTTCACGTTGCATGGGAAGCACGTCATTTCGCTGACGACAGGAGCGAAAACTGGGAGCGAAAACTTCAAAAAGTGAAAAAAGTGATTTTTGGTGAGGCCAAAGTCGCACAAATATTATTTATAGCTAGTTTAGGCAAAATGGACAAAATCGAGTCAATAATCCCAACCTGATAGCAAGGCTAAATTTGAAAAACTCGCGTTCACGTCGAACGTGAGTTGACCTCAGCTCACGTCATGAACGGGAGTTTCGACGCCAAAATTTGCCACACCGACGTGAAATTTCACGGTGTAGTGCAGAACAACGTGAAGCGAAACCTCTCTATTGTCTCCCCTTCCTATCCCACCAGCCAATCAACAATTCAATGAATCAAAACTGACGATGCTGATGAATTCCTACTCGAATCCACCCGTTCACGTTTGCAGGCGGGGGATAGCCTTTCACTGTCACGCTGGAAAGTTAGTTATCAAGTGTCAGGATTAAGTAAGGAACAGTTTAATAGTTGATATGTGATACATGTACAGCTGGCGTATAATCGCTGGGGTGAATGGGACTCTTCAATTGTATGCAAGGAGACTGCCCACAAACAGTACTTTTGGGAATCATAACATTGTATTCCAAATACAAGTAGGGATGGAGCGGAGGTCTGTGGCGAGTACTCCCACTCTCCGTAAAAGTGCCGGTAGTTTTTATCTCCGCCATTGGGGTTTATCAAAATGACAGTCGGATGTTTTACGTGTCTGAAAGGATTCACCTGAGAAACTGAGCTCTGAGTCTGATGTATTCCAACACGACACGCAAACATTTCTACTTTCAGAAAAATAATTATAGCTTTGCACTGCCATTCGGCACAGGCTCAGTAGACTGTACTGGTTGAGTCCTGCGCTCTACATAGACTAGTCATTTCTGATCGGATCAGGATTTGTATCTCTCACGTGATAGCAAAAATAGCAGATTTCGGACAACCGGACACTTGTCAATTTGACTCTAGCTCTGAACTCAGCATTCATCACTGACATCTGCCGTGATCTGGCCATTCATGACCATAATGTATCATTGCTAGTGGAATCTAAAAGAAAGCAACATTTTATTACATCCGTCAACAACCGCTACGGCCTGTCAGATCCGAGCAGCTTCGTTTTCATGGCATTTGATTCAGTGACTTGCTGTCATTGTTGCATTGTTTGTGCAACACCAGCACACCTAAAAAACACTCTGAAGGCTGATGACAAGAAACGTTCTGAATCTCTCTGGCTTGGACCCCATAAGTCCAGACAGTGACATGTGGATTGACGTTTACTATGCTATGGAGTATGGTGCAGGCCAAATCTAGCTCTCTTCTCTGTTTGGTGCAGCAGCATCCCGTCAGCCTTGGTTAGAGCGTCACACCTACGCACCAACTAATAATATCCCGGACGTGTTCAAACAAAAATGGATCTGCTCGAGAAAACAGTGACCAAACCGGTGGTGAGCGAAACAGCATCAACTCAAAATGAATCATCAGATTCATCACCCCATGGCCCACACAACCACACGCATTCCTCGAGATCACGATGTGACAGCTACAGGGACGAAACCGAAAAAATCCGAGCCAGTGAAATCACGCTGGGCCATGTCATGATGCAACAGGCCATGGGCCTTGCCCAGCATGGGCCATGGTCCGTCACGGTGGAGTTGGTCTACGTCTGTACGAGTCCAAGATCGCCTGAGCTGGTGATACAAAGCATGCAGGTAAAACGCCTGTAGCCTGTGTAGGCGGTTTATCATTGGCCGGCTGCGTGACTGCGAAGTGCTTGCTGCACTGGTGAGTGGTGGCATCACACATTTCGCGTGCCCCGCAGCTGTGCGTGCTCCGATCTGTAAAGGACCAGCATTCCCTGCTCAGCATGCAAGCAGTCAGGCACGAGGTGGGACTGCGTGTGTCCGTGTGTACACTGTAACAGGAACGCCAAAACTCAAACTCAAAACAATCATCTCTCAAATGACTGTGCAGCGGAATTCGGATTCGCATTTCAGAAAGGTCTAGCTCAGTTCTCTCTACAACTAGTACAAGATCCTTACGCTGGTGAAATCTTGGGAGAACGCAGTCGAAAGCTTCACTCATCCAATCGTCGGCAACCTAGTTAGAGCGTACTAGTATACCTTGGTATACACTGCTGGCTTGGTGTTGGTGAAGTCCGGAGGAAACGAGCGGATCTGTGTGAGGCTCCGGAGCTCCGCTTGACACCGACCCTAGTAGAGCGGAGTCGTCCTAGATCCAGCGCCCCTCTCTTCACGCACACACTACCTCATCGCATGGTAGATCTACAAGGTCACAGACACAGGGACTCCTGTTTCGTGGAGAGAGAGAGAGAGGGTGCAAAGTCAAACATTCGCAGCGCGGCGGAGCGCCGTTTGCGCCGTTGCGCTCAGCGCTGGATTTCTGACGCTGTCAATTATTTAGCTCGTCCCTTGATAATCTAGGGCGTTCAGTTTCGAGTTTTCCAGACAGCGGTATGGTTGGAGAAAGTATGCTGCCCTATATTGGACTGTTACTGTTGCTCGTGTGTTGTGCGACTGGCCAGAGTACGGCTGACCTAAACCTGGACGTGCTGAATCCGCTAGTGTTCACCAGCGGTTCGGCGGAGGACTCGGCGTTCGGATATTCAGTTTCCTTCCATCGCGCCAGCGGCAGCACGAGGTCAGTGGTAGCAGAGTGTGTGTGTGTTTGTGTGTGTGTGTGTGTGTGTGTGTGTGTGTGTGTGTGTGTGTGTGTGTGTGTGTGTGTGTGTGTGTGTCTGGTTCCGTTACTGTATGGCGGCAATGTTTGTTTTCTTGCATTCTTGATGCCGTGTCGGCATAGCTGGCGACCGGACACCGGACGTGTAAATCCTGTACTGAAGAAAACAGTAAAGGACGAATATATTTTTGGGAAAATTGTTTCAAAATGGCATGCTAGATTGTTGATTTTCAATTCAAATTTTTTCAGTCAATCAGACATCCTCGGCCTCCTGACGTCCCAATAAATTGTTGTACATTCTACTTACTTAGCTGTGAAAACGAAATCTATGGAAGTGTTTTGGCAAACAAAAATGTACGTATGCGAGTGAGTGCACATGTGCAGTCAGCGTGTTTGTGAAGCTGTTTAATACTGTGTTCCTGTGTGGATAACACGGAGCTACTGACACATCAGTCATTGCTGCAGCTTGTAATGCTTTGGAATTATTTGAATGGATTTTTCCAGCACTACCAAGTACTATGTGTGTCAGGGTTTGTTCGGTTTTTGAAATTTTACGTATGAAACAGATGCACTGAAAGTGCCGAACCTAAAAGTAGAGTGAAACCTGTGACTAACGACCACCAGAGAAAGCGGTCCTTAGTGGCAGGTGGTCGCTAATCACAGTGGTCTTTAGTTACAGGTTTTACTGTACACGGAAAATTAGTGAAGTAACAACACGTTAGTTACAGTATTGGATTACTGAATGCATTGGGCGAAGGTAAATGTACTCAACATCTGTGTGTTTGGGTAGGAGTAGGCACTGGTCATTTCTTGTAGACGTACAGACGTTTCTGCCACTGCATATCCAACTGCTTTACCAGGTGACGAAAGCTTTGGCAAGGCCTCAGGAACAGCGATGCACATTCGCACATCTGACTGCAAAAAAATCCCCACGGTGCAGCTCACCAGACCAACGTGTGGGTCCTCTTCACTCAGTAGAGACGAGTCGAGCGAGCTGCAACTCCCGGTGCCCAAAGGCGGGCTCACGCCCCGACATGGCTACTTCCCCTTGTCTAACCCCCAAGACGAAATGAAAGTAACCGACTGGCCGAAATTTAAAATTTAAAAAAAAAAAAGCTCAAGTGAAACTGCCAACGACTCACACTGTGTACTTAGCCCCCATAAGCGAATCCACTACTTCAACACCATGGCGACTGGTTAAAAAAATTTCTTTGTACGGTCAACTTTGCGTATAACGACACTCGGCGGGGCATCAGAAAAGTGTCGTTATTCACGAAGTGTCCTTATACCCGATGTCTCATTATATGTATACAGGTAGATGGGAATTTGTTCCGGGCATGGAAATTCTGTCGTTATTCGCGAATTGTCGTTATAGCCGCAGTCGTTATTAGCGAAGTAGACTATAGATCGTGCTTCTCTCCAATGGCCTGCAGTGATAAGTTCCTTGTCGTGTGGGGTGTGTAACCCAACTACTCTAAATCCAGAGATATTCGTACCTGACGACAACTTTCGTACTTTGAGCTTTCAGAGCCATTCATCACAACACGATATTCGCACAGAGAGAAAGAGCCACATCGGTGCACGGTTCACAAACATCAAGGCGAAAAATGGCCATGGAGTGAAGGCTGAGATTCCCTACCACATACCTGTATTATGTATTGAAGTAAAAAAACGGTCTCTGCTGGGATGACGGCTACACCATAGCTCAGTGGTTAGAGCTGGCTACAAGCGAGGGTCCCTGGTTGAGTCCTGGTCGTGACAGTCAGGTTACACTGACACCCGGTATATATCATACAGGCCCGAAGTCTGTTTCGGATGTGTCTTGAGTGCATGTGGCAAAGCTCTGTTCCTGTTTTGACCCATGCTTGTACTTCTAGCATAACACGTCACCGTGTTATGGTGACGTGTGCCTTAGTTGTAGTTTATCATTGGACAGTGCATTTTGGATGTGTGGCTTTGTCAATATGGATTTTGTATGGGGTGATAGCCGAGGTAGGCAGCTGGTAGATGAGCATGTGTTTCCGTCTGTTGCTATAGATTCTTCTGTTGGGTGTCAGGGCTGTGTGTGTGTGTGTGTGTGTGTGTGTGTGTATGTGTGTGTGTGTGTGTGTCTGCGTGTTACGAGCATTGATTCAGTCATACATTGTTTCATGTGACAATGTGATTATAGCGTGTAGCATGCCCTGATGTCTGTTTGTAGACGGAAGACAGAAGTGTTCCTGCAAGCATAAAAGACCGGATGTGACTGAACGAAGCATTTCGCTGCATGTGTCGGCGCTTTATCTGATCGGTGCCGGTGTGCCGTGAAAGCAGACGTTATGGTGTGACACAACCTCACAATGTGCTGTTGCTTGACAAGTGTTCTCACACGGTTTCCAATAGAAAGAAAGCCCAATGAAAGCACAATCTCCAATGAAAGCATACTGGACGCATGCATTGAACACATATAGGTGACGGTCTCCAATAAAGGCATATGCAACTTTCCAATATGGACACTAAAATCGGAAACATAAAGGCAAGGGTTGGAGGTTGGTTGAAAAAAATAGAAGACACGTCCTTTATTCGAAAAAATAATACGGTGTTAAAGGGGAAGTATACCCTAAAATCAAATTTTCACCAGTTGTAGTCTTCTGGGTGCTGAGTCGAATGGTCTTGGTCCGAGGAAGCTGCGACGCTCCCTTCCTACTTGAATCCCAATCGAACTTGCGCACTTCCACCGAAACTGGGTGACTGCGCCCTACTAGATGGGGATTTGTATGCAAAATGTCACTAAAAGCGCCATTTCGTTCTTATAAAAGCACGGATGACCGCGATTGGCCCTTATGTTGTAGTCTTTTGGACGCTGAGTCGACTGGTTTTGGTCCGAAAAGGCTGCGATGCAGCGTTCCTCCTTTATTCCCAATCGAACATGGTTGAACAAGCGGTCACGTGCTCCTGGGTGCCCAAATCACCTGGTCACCGCGCCAGCAGGCGACAACTTTCACACCAAGGTTCAACTCGAGTTCAGCTCGAGTGACAGGACTGCACCCAAAAAAGGTCAAACAGGCTAGTAAGTTGTACCCTGCAGGCACGGTGACCAGGTGACTGGTGTACGCAGGAGCACGTGACCGCTTGTTCAACCATGTTCGATTGGGAATAAAGGAGGAACGCTGCATCGCAGCCTTTTCGGACCAAAACCAGTCGACTCAGCGTCCAAAAGACTACAACATATCGGCCAATGGCGGTCATCCGTGCTTTTATAAGAACGAAATGGCGCTTTTAGTGACATTTTGCATACAAATCCCCATCTAGTAGGGCGCAGTCACCCAGTTTCGGTGGAAGTGCGCGAGTTCGATTGGGAATAAAGGAGGAAGGGAGCGTCTCAGCTTCCTCGGACCAAGACCATTCGACTCAGCACCCCGAAGACTACAACTGGTGAAAATTTGATTTTAGGGTATACTTCCCCTTTAACGAAACACACCAAAGCACTTGTTACCTGACTTCACGTAATTTAGGCCCTATTCTTCCGAACATTGCCATGTCTGCACACTTATCAATCTGCTATCGGGCCAAGCTAGGTTCATTCAAATGCAAAGAGAAAGGTGAGGCAAGTAAGCGAAAGCGTATCAAAAAAATATAGACATCAAACTCTTTGAAATAGTTCAGACTTGACCAAACCTCCCTATTGACAGTGCCCTACCTGGGTGCGCCATCATGGGATGTTTGCTAAACGCTAGTATAGCAAAACTTCCCAGATTTTCTTTTGATTTTTTATTTGGTGTTGTCATCCTTTTACAGCGTGCTGATTGGAGCGCCGAATGCGGACATTCCACAGAGCGCTCAGTTTGGTATCAATCAAACGGGAGCAGTGTATCGATGTGATGCAACGCACGGCGCTACATGCCAGCAAATGGCCATCGATGTGACTGGTATGTATAATTGTACTTTCCTGTGGGTCGCGCTGCTCTTGCCTGCGCAGTGTGACAAGATAATCTATGTTGATGCGGCACTGTATCAGTCAGAATCACCCACCTCTCGCTCTCGAAATCCACTCGAAATCTAGCTTACCTTCCAGGTACTAGCAACCTAACTTACTAACTGAAATTGGTGTGAAATGGGCTGCCAAGTGAGCATTGGCGACATAAAAACAAAGCTGAAAGATAAGCGACAATATTGCTGACGCAGACCAGGTATAATGTAGTGTGAGAAACTAGAAGTCGGCCCTAGCAGCCTATATCTTGAGCACACATAGTGTCTTTGTTACTGTTGGAAGTGTACATCACTTTGCATGCACTCTCTTTGCGTTGTTTCATGCGTGTGTGTGTATGCGTGTGTGTGTGTGTGTGTGTGTGTGTGTGTGTGTGTGTGTGTGTGTATGTATGTGTGTATGTATGTGTGTATGTGTGTGTGTGGGTGTGTGTGTGTGTGTGTGTGTGTGTGTGTGTGTGTGTATGTGTGTGTTCGTGCATGCGTGGATGCATGGATGCGTGGATGCGTGTGTGTGTGTGTGTGTTTGTGTGTGTGTGTCTGTGTGTGTGTGTGTGTGTGTGTGTGCGCGTGTGTGTTTGCGTGTGTGCATGTATGCGTGTATGCGTGTGTATGTGTGCGTGTGTGCATATGTGTGTGTGTGTGTATATGTGTGTGTGTGTGCGTGCGTGTGTGTGTGTGTGTATATCTGCATGTGTGCATGTATTTTCCTGTGCTTTGTGACATCCCCATTTGATCAGACAACCAGAGGTTTAACTCAACCAAATTGCCCTACTACGAGGAGAAGAGCTACATGAGACTTGGCTCTTCTCTGATGACTTCAGGAGTGGATGGTGTCCTAGTGGTGAGTCCGGGGAATATTTACCGTAATGTCGCGTATTAACGCCGGGCTTATTCCTGTAGAAGCCGATGTCCGGGCTAGGCTTCTATTCACATCAGGCTTCTATTCAAACCAGGTATTTCTATGTGTGTCAACACTAAAACCAGGTATTTCTATGTGTTTCAACACTAAAACCAGGTATTTCTATGTGTTTCAACACTAAAACCAGGTATTTCTATGTGTTTCAACACTAAAACCAGGTATTTCTATGTGTTTCAACACTAAAACCAGGTATTTCTATGTGTTTCAACACTAAAACCAGGTATTTCTATGTGTTTCAACACTAAAACCAGGTATTTCTATGTGTTTCAACACTAAAACCAGGCTTATGTGCTGACAGTGTATCTTGAAAAAACAGGCTTGTATTCAAAACAGGCTTCTACTGTCGTGGACATGGAAATCCGGTCGCACGTCTAGCGGCCCCAGGGCGCTGGCCATGCAGCCGTGGTCCATGGCGGTCGGGGCATTTACGCGCTGCAGCGCGATGGTCGCATCGGATCACCATGTGCACTGCATGCAGCGTTCTGTTCGCACTGAGGGCGCCGGCCCCGGTCAATCGACTGGATTTCCATGTCCACGACAGTATATGAGATAGGATTAAATACAAGACATTACGGTACAAATGCAGTGTGTATGTGTGTTCCAGCGGATACCAGAGAGTCGTATGGATTCTGCGAGATCACACAGGTGATTGCTGCCCTCATCTTTGCAGAGGGCACCCAGGCTAGGACTTGTAGGATCATCGATTATACCAACATGTACAAATTTCGAAAATGTTGTGACCACACAACGGAAATTGTAGGAACGTTTTTGGTTCTCATCTTCTGTTGATGAATGGTGAGGCAACTTCTTGTATGGTATAGAGAGATCAGATCCGAAAGTGTATTAATTAAGTAGTGACGCTTATGTGTGTGATGCTGTTCCTGCTGGCACTGCTGTTGCTGCTGGTGCTGCTGGCGCTGCTGTCGGTGTTGCTGCTGCTAGTGCTGCTGGCGCTGCTGTCGTTGTTGCTGCTGTTGCCGCTATCACAGCTGTTGCTGTTGTTGCTGCTACTGTCCCTGCTGTTGCTGCTGCTGCTGCGGGTGGTGCTGCTGTTTTTGCTGTTACTGATTTTGCTCATGTTGATATTGCTGCTTCTGCTGTTGCTGTTTCTGTTTCTCGTGTCGCAGACGTGTGCCAGCTCATTTCATCTTGGCTTCAAAGCAGTTAGCCCGTAAGTTTCAACCCCCTTTTTTATCGCTGAGCCGAGCAATTATTCCTGTGGTATTGTAGGGCTCAAACAGTTAGTCTGACTAACCGGTTTAAGACCGGTTTTGAAAAGATAAAGGTTAACCGTTTGTGTAAAGGTTACGCGGGTACTTTTTCGAGTTTTCGAAGTATGCATTTTACCGAGTTTTGGCAGTTTTACAACTTATCATGTATGTACACATGCATACATGAACACTACATAGTACCATCCGTGACAATTTGAATCAATTTCATGCCATCCTTAATGCTTCTGATCTGTGAATAGGCGTGAATGAGCATGCCAACATGTGCATGGATTAGTAGATAGTAGTAAGTCTGCAGAGTACATTTTTGACCAAGTATATTGTACAATAGTGTTCAAGCTAGCCACACGCAGGACTGCCACAGCTTATAGGTTATAACCGATAAACCGACCGTTAGTGTAGCAGTTAAACGTTAAGGTGAAAACCGTAGCCGTTTGAGCCCTAGGGTATTGACCTCTCAATGGAGGCATACTAGTTTCGGATGCAATGCAGTTTGACTGACCCAAAGGTTTTATCGCACTCGCTGACTGTATATGCTCTTGTTGCATTGGTGAACAGTTAAGTCATAACTCGTAACATTTTTGTCCTTCCTTTTATTCATGACTAAATGGATATTCTTTTTTAGGTTGCAATGTCTTGGCCGTATGGCAAAATGGGATTTCGGCCTTTGGTTGGTGGATCTTATCTATCCTCCCGCACAATTTAGGAGCCACATCTGATGCCTGATCATGGGGTGGTGGCATCACTCGGAAGCGGAAATGCGGTTCTTGACCCGCCCTGTACGCGAACCCGAGCACTGTTTTTTTTTGGCCAACTGCAAGCATGTTGAACGTTACCGTTGTTTCCATCTTGATATGATTGTGTATTTTAAAGAACTCAGATGGTGAGCCAAGGAAAAAAATTGTAACATGGAAACTGTGGGTACAAGTTATGTGATCAAGTCCACCAACTAAACCAGATTTTGAACAGTCAGACGTGCACAATGTAGCACAAAACTGTTCAAAATCTGGTTTAGTGGGTGGACTCGATCGCATAACTTGTGCCCACAATTTCCATGTTACAATATGATTGTGTGTGTTTGGTGTATTATGTGTGTGTGTGTGTGTGTGTGTGTGTGTGTGTGTGTGTGTGTGTGTGTGTGTGTGTGTGTGTGTGTGTCCCATATGGTGCAGTGGTATGTGCAGCGATTTCCAATCGATAGATTGCGGGTTCGATTCCCGACGATTATGGTCACACACGTCTTTCTTCTCTTTCTCAGACTCTTCCTGACTTTTCTTTCATTCTCCTGGGTGGTTACCAACAGCCAGTGCATGCCGGAGTACGTGGTGTGATGTGTGTGCGGGAAAAAAAAAAGAAAAAAATGAAAAAAATGAAAAAGACCAAAAAAGGGATTCACTGGCCAGAAAATGCCACTCCAAATAGCTGTATGGTGTAGACCAGGCTGAGTAGTGACGGTCAATTCTTCAGCCTTGCAAGCTGTTGAATGGTGTAATCCCAGCACAAGTTGCTATGGCTTCTGCCGTAGCATTGCTATCATCGCCTCCGGCGATGGGCGTCAAAGGTCAAAGGTGTGTGTGTGTGTGTGTGTGTGTGTGTGTGTGTGTGTGTGTGTGTGTGTGTGTGTGTGTGTGTGTGTGTTATCTTGCAGTCGTCCTGGTTATACTCAACTCTGGGATGTAGTGGGTAGATGCTATATCCTACCTGCTGATCTCAACGTCGCCAATCAAGTGGTATACCAGCCGTGTAAAAGCGACACAATTGGTACGAATGCTGTTGTGTGTGTGTGTGTGTGTGTGTGTGTGTGTGTGTGTGTGTGTGTGTGTGTGTGCTGCCAGCTAGTCCGGTTGGTGGGTACACATATGCCAGATAGTGTTGAGTCTGTTGCCAGCAGGCTCGGCTGCTTGAAGGTGTATTGTAGCATCTGCCACCTTTGTTGGTTCCAGGGCTCATATACTTTCTATTTGAAGTATACACGTACATACCTGTTAAAGGGGAAGTTAAGGCAAAAATTAAATTTTCACCAGTTGTAGTCTTCGGGGTGCTGAGTCGAATGGTCTTGGTCCGAGAAAGCTGGGACGCTCCCTTCCTACTTGAATCCCAATCGAACTCGCGCACTTCCACCGAAACTGGGTGACTGCGCCCTACTAAATGGGGATTTGTATGCAAAATGTCACTAAAAGCGCCATTTCGTTCTTATAAAAGTACGGTTGACCGCGATTGACCCATATGAGCCCGAGCGCGCTAAAACATGACCACAGCTTTTTTTTTGAAAAAGTCGAAATAATCGCGATTTGAATTCCGCGGTAAAAAATACGAAGTGCAGTGCAACGCGAGTCGCTGTTGTTGTTCTCCTCGGTCGACTGGACTGTTCCGGATGCAATTCTTTGTTGCAAGTAAGTTTGTTTGTTTGAGTTTGTATTCCATGTTGCGCTGAGCCGCCTAAAACTGATCATCATCGATGTATCGACAGAAGAGCCTAGTAGTAGTAATGTACTGCGGAGCGGAAGAAGACGACATCATCGCACTCCATGCGCAGGATAAAAATTTTTGAGGATTCGGGTCGGAAACAGAAGGAAGACGATGATGGCTACAGCGACGAGTCATTTGAGGGCGACACTTTCATCGAGCGTAAACAGAATTGATGCTGGTAGTCCCACGATCTGCAGTGACGAGGAATTCTACTCTGATGACAACCTGGCAAGCGATTGGCATCGACACTGACTTGGGAGGTGAGTCGGCCGATGATTTGGCCAGAATGGACATCGCTGCACATATCCGGGACAATGCCAGTATTGGTTGCAAGTGCAAAAGCAATCAATGGACTCTGCTGCTCCCTCAACTTGCTCAAGTTGATAATTATTTGAGTACCCTTATGCGGAACATCGCTAGCATGAGCAGTATGCAGCGAAAGCAGTACTCTCTGGCGAGCGGAGAAAACTGAGTGCAGATGGGCTTTGGTGTGGGGAATATGAGTGCGACGTCTATTATGTTGAGGAACACTGTGTGCAGCAGTGTATACTGTATATCTGAAAGTACAGGTGGAGTGTGATGGAGAGGACGTGGAGTGCCAACTTCTTCGACCATCTACAGATGTTGACCGTGTTTTCGCTGGCGGTTCTCCAGTGGTACTCCAAACAGGAGGTATTTCGGACACCCAGCTCAGCTGCCTATAGAATTTTGGATGTGGCCGAGTACCTGTCAGCTCATGCTATAAGACCCTGGACAGAGGAACTGACCCGGAAAGGATGAACCAAGGGGCATATCAACTGTGTGCAAAATGACAATCCCATTGCTGTACATAGAATTTCACCATTTCAAAAGTGCTGCATAATAATACCAGTGTAGCAACACTTAGACATGTCAGATCAATCCAAAACTTTCAGACATAGAACATTAGGTGTGTTAGATCATTTTTGAACAAAAACTGAAAATCGAATTTTTGGTCTGTGGTCATATTTTAGCGTGCTCTGGCTCGTATGTTGTAGTCTTTTGGGCGCTGAATCGACTGGTTTTGGTCTGAAAAGGCTGCGATGCAGCGTTCCTCCTTTATTCCCAATCGAACATGGTTGAACAAGCGGTCACGTGCTCTTGGGTGCCCAAATCACCTGGTCACCACGCCAGCAGGCGACAACTTTCACACCAAGGTTCAACTCGAGTTCAACTCGAGTGACAGGACTGCACCTAAAAAAGGTCAAACAGGCTAGTAAGTTGTACCCTGCAGGCACGGTGACCAGGTGACTGGTGTACGCAGGAGCACGTGACCGCCTATTCAACCATGTTCGATTGGGAATAAAGGAGGAACGCTGCATCGCAGCCTTTTCGGACCAAAACCAATCGACTCAGCGTCCAAAAGACTACAACATATGGGCCAATCGCGGTCATCCATGCTTTTATAAGAACGAAGTGGCGCTTTTAGTGACATTTTGCATACAAATCCCCATCTAGTAGGGCGCAGTCACCCAGTTTCGGTGGAAGTGCGCGAGTTCGATTGGGATTCAAGTAGGAAGGGAGCGTCTCAGCTTCCTCGGATCACGACCATTCGACTCAGCACCCCGAAGACTACAACTGGTGAAATTTTGATTTTAGCCTTAATTTCCCCTTTAACCATGGACTGCTTCTGGCTAGATTAACTCTTGTGTAATCAATGGTGCTAGTGAAGCTTATATCAGATCCACTCTGATTTAGCCACCCACATTAGTAGCAAGTATTACCTTCACTGGGGGCAGGGGTAATTGCAGTTGGATCCCAGGACGGATACCCTGATGCCATCAATCCTTTTCTGCACCTTTTCCTCACCCACTTACTGAGGTGTGGTGAGCCCATAAGTGGGATCACTTTCAAGTCCACCCAAAGTTTTGTGCATTTCAGGTGGTGTCGGCCGTTGGGCGGTTCAATAGCCAATTGAGTCATCTTTCCAAGATTCCTTTTGAGTCTCTCTCCCCTCTCCCGGGGAGACCCACGTGACCAGGTTTGGCAGTGAGCAACAAGTACAAGTGTGTGTGTGCGTGCGTGCGTGCGCGCGCGTACGTATGTGGGTGGGTGCTTGAGCCGAAGGCGTGGACCTTCTGCCGGACGAGCCTCCCCAAATCATCCAAACAACAGCTGTTTAGGTTGCCTGGTATCCGGTATGCGTGCGTTATGTCCAAGCCAGTCCATGTGTCGCTTGCGGATGCAGGTGGATAACAACTCTGGCTTTACCCAGCTTCGCCTCAACTCTTCATTGGTCACCAAATCTGACTGTTGATCTCGCCGAGACACACCCAAGATGATACGCAAGCAAGAGTGGTGAAACCCGTAATGAGCCCCAGCCAGCAGAAACCTGAACATGTGTAATTTTTTCAAAAATTATTTTTTCCCTCGAAATTGTTTCTACACTATTAATCATTCAAGTTATCAAGTTTGATGACAATCTGATAAGCGAAAGCATGGAAAATAGAGTTTGAAGTCACACAGGTCAAGATTCCGTACAGTTGGCGCAGCATCCATGCCTAGTGATTCCATGCAAGTTGATCCTACAGTTTCTGATTGTGATGTGGAACAGGTACATGTAAGTAAATAGAATGCAAATCAGGCTTGCCCTCTTGGTGCTGCAGGCATGAGTTGTTCACTGAGAAGTGTGACGATATTCCGTATACATCACTACCTTCTTTACAACACCAGAGTGCAAAACGATGATTGGTGGCTGGCCTTCCAAATTGTGTTCAGGGACCTCTGTGCTGGCAGTTTGAGCGTTGTGACAAAGCTTGCCATACTGATAGATGTGCTCACCAATACCACAGACATCCACTCTCTTGCACACTTTCACTCAGACCATGACTTCAGCATAATTGTATTTCAATGATATGAGCGAATACTCGCGTTTTGTAGCACGTGAAGATGTTGCCCCAAAGCGTTCAGCCGGTTTGACTTTTTAGGAATCCCCTTTCTCAGCACAGGCAGCAGCCAGCTTGGCGTCATCTGGCAAGGTAGAGTACTGATAATACTACGCTCTGTTTTGCGCCGTGAGAAGCCCTCCATCAGTGTCTGCAGCATCATTGTTGTCGATGTAGAAATACGGATCGCTCAGCGGGACGACATTCTGCTTCTCCTCGCAGTCGCTATTACTCCAGCACTGACTATCGTCGCCACCAGTATCCAGTGTCGATTTTATGAGGGCTCTTCGTTGCTATGCATATGAGACTCGCCACTGCTGGACAAGCTCAGCAAGATCGCCACCAAACAAATAATTCCGATCGCGAACTAACTTTCAGCGCCGCTCCGCACAGGGAGTCTCGCGCTGACAACTCTGGACCTAAGTCTTTGTCGCGACACCTGTCGCCATCGCTGTGTCTAAACTCAACCTCCGTGTGACGAGCTCTCACCTAGCGCTAAAATCAATTGACCAGAGACATTTGAAGACACTTGAAACTCCTTTGACAACAAAGACACCCACTCGATCGAAAAAGAATCTTCAAAAGCCAGCTCACTGCGCGTCCCAAACTTTGACGTCACATTTTGATGATTGATATCAAGTACACAAGTGCTGGTTTTCGCTGGCCGGGGCTCAAATGTTGAACACACACACACAGATATGCACATACACACGTACACACAGACAGACACGCACACACACACACACACACACACACACACACACACACACACACACACACACACACACACACAGAGCCACCGAGAAGTGTGTTCGAATGCGAGACCCATTGCCACTACTGGCTCTCGTACTGTCATGTGCTGTTTTTCCTGCAGTGGCTAACAAACGACCAAACGGTGGATTTTTCACGGAGCTTTCCATGTGCTTAACGGGCGTCAACATGGATATATCACCGGTACGTTGATTCATTGTGTATTGCTGACCTGTACATGGGGCTTGAAAGTGATGACGTCACAAGTCAAGTGACGACGTCACGAGTCAAGTGATGACGTCACGAGTCAAGTGATGACGTCACGAGTCAAGTGATTTTCTTGCCTCGTTTGAGGCCAGTCTAAAACAAGCCTCTTCTACTGGCAAACAGAATACAATTCACAGTGGCATGGTGAATGATTAGAACGCAACAGAATACAATTGACAGTGGCATGGTGAATGATTAGAACACAACACCAAAAATGAAGAAAAATTTAATTATTACATGTGTAAACAGTGTACCATTTGGTAGAGGAAAGAGTCCCTAATCAAGCAATGATGTCACAAGTGAAGTGATGACATCACACAAGTCAAGTGATGATGTCACAAGTCACCTGTAGGTGGAGTTCAGCTTTAGGATTGGCGGTTATAGAAGTGTACCGGCTACAGTGTTATCAGTTTCAAGATTCAAAAGCAGAAGTATCCTTTCCACTCCAACTAAACTGGTTATAAGGGTAATCGGCTACAGCAATGTATCGCCTATTGTGATCAAAATCTCACTTCAAAACCACCCAATTGCATACCGTAACTCCGCGCATATAAGCCCACGGGCCTATATCCGGATATAAGCCCACCTCCGTTTTTTAAGCCCATGGGCTAATAAGCAGACACAAATGCAATTCGCGTGTCAAGTAGAATTTTTCACAATACGGACTCTTCCTACCATGGTATAGCAAGTCAGTGCAGTTTACCAGTAGAGTATGGTAGACCCACTATGAGCACGGATTTGTACTTTTTCGTGAACCTTCAAAATTCAAATGTTGGCCCATGGGCTAAAAAACGAACATGTTTTACTGGACATTTTATCCCCAAACTGCATTATTTCGCATATAAGCCCATGGGCTTATATGCGCGGAATTACGGTACGTATTGTATTGTTTATAGCAATTGACAGTGCGTACAGGAAACTTTGGGAAACTGAGATTGTGTAAAATGCTGTGTACTACCAGCAGTGTGGTGATCAGAGTGTAGGCAGGTTGTCTGTATTTTGTACTTAACAAGACTTAGTCTTGGTCTGGTATTTACATTGTAGAGGGGACGGTTCGATACCGGAACGGTTTGACAGCCAATGGTGTGTAGACCCAAACTGATCATCAGCGTGGACTGTTCACTCGAAATAGGTTTGTGGAAGGAAACTGGCATGTTGAAGTTTGCTCTCACGCCAGAGTCGATCGAACTGAGCCACTCCTTTGTGTTGGCTCGTTGCCTCCAAGTTGCTTGATTTTTCGTTTCAGAGGTGGCTCCAAACCGGAAAGGTTTTAGAGTGCACCTCAAATTCACTCTGAGTTCTGAAATTAGGTAATTGGTGTCGCTCCACGACGGCCAGTACAGAGTAACAATAAGCCTTGTGTGTGCTTCCATTAGTTTTCATTGGTATATGGTGCTTTATTGGCGAGAGGCGAGTCGCTGTTCACTTGCGACAAGAAGTTGATTTTTCGAAAGACGTAAACTCAAGTCGAAGTGCGAAGCAACACGTCAAAAACCCACCTGCTTGGTATTGCGCTTCTGGTCATCGCAGAGCGATGACATTTTGGCTCTGAGTAAAACACATCGTAGTCTCACTGTGACATTATGTTTTCTAATCGACATACGAAGAGAGAAAGTGAATATTGAGCTCGTTCCGGTTTGCAACCTATTTCCTATTTGAAACCGCCTCCTCTATATCCATATACAGAGTAAGTACAGTCAAACCTCGTATAACCGCACACATCCGTTTTCGGCGAAAAAAATCCGCATAGACGATGGAACCGGATACTCGAACACATATACTGTATGTATGCGTGGCATGTGCTGTGAATCGGTAACCAGCGATTTTCTTCCGGATGGCGAGAGATCCGGGTGAAAGAGGACCGGATAAGCGAGGTCTGACTGTATGATGCATGTCTGTTTGTGTATGTAATCCTGACTAAAGTCGTAAAGTTATCACTTACATACCACCCTGTCCAATATCGCATGTAGTGATCATCATCATCTGCGTTGCCGAAAAAATAATAATAGTAAAATAACAATAAAATAATAAACGGCATTATGCAGCTGTGTAAGCAGTAGATGCACACCGTCAATACAGTAGTGGTCAAGTCACATTTTTTCAAACACCAACGCTATAACAGATCTCTACCTGTGGTGCGGTAAAAGCCTGTGTTTACTGGAGCCTGTACCAAGTGGAATCCTATATTGACAGGGATAATGTTACAAGCACCAGTGTACTGTGGATCTGAAGTGCATCCCTGAATCCAGCGGATACCTGTCATATCAGGACAGTTTCCGCTGCCTCAATGGCATCCTGTTATGTCAGGTTTTACGTTAGTAGCAAATAGCAACTTTTTGGAGGGCCAGTCCAGCGAGTGCGTTCGATTATGCACGCGAATTGATTCACGAATCGATTCATGAATCGATTCGCGCTATTCACATCAACCCATGTGAATAGAGTGAATTGATTCCGAATCGATTCCAGGGCTCCTGACATGAAATCGAACGACTTGAATGCATGCGAATGGATTCATGAATCGATTCAAGTGTGTAATCGAACGCACTCACTCACTCCTAGGCCTCCGTGTGTTTGTGTGTGAGAGACAGTGTGTACATATACATATGTTAAAGTGTATGTGTGCATGCATGTGTGTGTTTGTGCGTACGTCTGCGTGCGTGCTTGCATGCGTGTGTATGTGTGCGTGCGCACGTGCATGTGTGTGTGTGTGTGTGTGCATGTGTGTGTGTGTGCGTGTGTGTGTGTGCGTGTGTTTGTGATGTGTCTCCATCATGCATATGCAGACCTTTCAGAACATGGCCGATCGCTCCAGTCTTTTAGTCAGCGCCTCGAACTTTCGAGACGGAGTCGGTAAGATGTCAAGCTGCTTTATACACCCTTGTCATCATTCTCGGTTTTTGATGTTGGCAGTTTGTCATGGTGAAGAGTGTTACGGAATCTCGGCCATTCCGTTCCCCGGGACGCAGGACACACAGGATAAGACTTGTTTGTTACATTATTTATATTGGCAAGACGGAAAAGCAAACTGCTCTGACAGAGACGAACAAGAAGACTGACAAAAGGACTCTCGACTACAAAATCGCGCATGCTCATATCACACATGCACGCGACTAGACGAGACAGTTTGGGGAATGCCATCACACAGGAAAACAACACATCATTTCATAACACCTGCCCCCATGATGACATTCCACGAAATAATAAACCGACACCACGTTCCACATGCACAACAGCAAAAGGAACCACTGCAAAACAGAAAAACCAAAACCAACCAACAGCTTACATTGTAGCACAACAAAACTGGGCCACGACACAGGGCCAAACCAAGACACAAGAGCCGACGCTCTCAACCAAGCCGCACCACAGGGCCAAACCAAAAAACACAAGAGACGACGCTCTAAACTCAGGCACAGAAGGCCAACCGAAACACGAGAGCCAAAGCTCCAACAAATAACAACATGCGCGCAGCAGTGCAAAATAAATCTACAACGCCAATTAATGCAGAACAAAAAAACGACGAGAAGAGCAACATACCGACAACCAAACTCAACAACACAGCAACGAACTGAACAGCGAGAGAAACACGATCAGACATCACAGCGATCAAGACAACAACAAGACGAACAACAAAGGACGACACACAGTCGGTGATGCCAGACTCATCCACTGGCCTCTGGCGAGCCACGTCCACACGCTCCATGCGGTACCTGCCGTCCCAGGCTCCAGTCCCCAGCTTCTGCCGGTCCAACCACCTGCTCTGCCTCCTCTTCCACTGTCTTGCGCTCCCACCAGCTTCTCTCCTGACCTCCTCCATTCCCACGCATACTTTATAGTTTTACTTTGTTGTTGACGACGACGACGAACGGACTCACTACAAACTAACTCATCCTCTGCGTCCCGGGTTTCGGCACCACGTTGTTACGGAATCTCGGCCATTCCGTTCCCCGGGACGCAGGACACAAAGGACAAGACTTGTTTGTTACATTATTTATATTGGCAAGACGGAAAAGCAAACTGCTCTGACAGAGACGAACAAGAAGACTGACAAAAGGACTCTCGACTACAAAATCACGCATGCTCATATCACACATGCACGCGACTAGACGAGACAGTTTGGGGAATGCCATCACACAGGAAAACAACACATCATTTCATAACAAGAGCTGAATGAGATGCATAGCCCGTTAGGCGCCAAATTTGAGAAATTCAGATTTTCAGCTCAGTGTAATCGAAACGTCTAGTGACACCTCTAGGCAAAATTTCACATCCCAATTTTGGCTAGAACCGTTCCAAAACTGGAACCAAGATAATGGATTAAGATACAAACCGCACATAAAATTAAACCTTTTTGGCCTTTTTCCAAAACGTGTTGTGATGGATTTGGCGAATTTTGCTCTCCAGCTCTTCAGATAGATAGCACGCCGGGAATACTCGGCACCATCTGGGTGCCAGATCCGGTCAATTGTATGCATGGTGGAAGCAAGAACCCCTAGCCGGCTGTTTTGAATTTATTGGTCTCATCAGCCGAGCTCCGGGTCACTGGTCGCCAGACTGGAAATCACTTCAAGTAGTCAAAGGGGTTGAGGAGTTGGGGTTGAGGATGGGGTTTGGGGTTATGTGTGTGTGGGGGGGGGGGGGGGATAGGGAGTTAGATGGTTAGGGGTGGGAGTAAGGGAGGGGGGGGGGGTGCTTTGCGTGAAACGTGCAGTTCCACATATGAACCGTTTCTTATCCTGTCAGCATACAGCATTTCAGTATTCATATAATAATACCCATGTGTTCCCATCCGCATGGCACACATTGAGCAATTCTTGATCACATTCAAAGATTGAACAGACGTGCAACACAGTGCAATCAGCCTTCCAGTACACAAAGTCCTGCAATCTGTCAATTTCAAAGACCACATCCACTGGGTATTTTTGGTTTTTTTATACAACTCCCCTTTCTCATGTTATCTGGGGGGTTTTCCCACAGGAACCTCCATGCTAATAGTGTATTTGTGTTGTGTCTGTAGGTACCCTTATCAACACGGGTATCGGCCTGCAAAGTGGCAGCCTTGTGGACACCAGTACTGAACAAACTCTACCACCGTACATCTTTGAACGGCGTAACAGGCCGTTGTTCGAGCAGCAACTGCTCAGAAGATCCTCCCAGACTGCCTGGGCGTCCACGCAGGGTGACTTCAACGGTGATGGACTCCATGGTTAGTGGTGGTGTCCTGGCTGACTGCTATGTGTGTGTGTGTGTGTGTGTGTGTGTGTGTGCGTGCGTGCGTGCGTGCGTGCGTGTGTGCGCGCGCGCGTGCGTGTGTGTGTCCGTCTCGCCAAGAATGCTGGGATGACCACATCACCAATCACCAACTACGTGTGAGGTGGGGTGATCCCGACACCATCCGCACGAAGGTGGAGCACCGCCGCCTTGAATGGCTCGGGCATGTTGCTCGGATGGAGGACCACCGGCTGCCGAAGCAAGTTCTCTTTGGCACGCTTCGGTCGCGTCGCCCAGCTCATGGCCCTCGTCGGCGCTGGAAGGATTGTATCATGTCTGACCTTCGTTCTCGCGGCCTCGAGGGGGAATGGCGAGCTGAATGCGAGTCGCGTTCCACCTGGCGCTCGGCGTACTCAGCACCGGTAGATGCCCAGCATACCCCTCCCGTCACCTGCTACACCTGCGACCGACAGTTTACACGCCCCAGTGATCGCGCACGCCACAAGTGTAAGGCTGAGCGTGCGAAGCCGGTTGCGGAGCAGAAAGGCGCATGCCAGTGTGGAGAGTGTGGCCGTTGGCTGAAGTCCCGTGGAGGTCTGGCAAGGCACAAGTGTACTTACCCCCAGTCAGCAGTCGGTGCGCCCCTGCCGCTGCCTGCTTCTCCGCTGTGCTGCGTCGCTCACTGCCAGGCTTGTGACCGCTGCTTTGCGTCTACACGTGGCCGCGCCCGTCATCGCTGCTCGCGGACTTGTAGTCGTCCGATCGTTCAGGACCGTCAGGGTTTCACGTGTGTTTGCGCCTGCTCCCGCCGATTTCGCTTACCGCATCGCCTGGATCGTCACAGGGCTGTGTGCTCCTCCTCTCTCTCAGCTGCCCCTCCGAGGCCCACGTAACCTTCATGGCAGTGGCTCAACAGGACCGGACAGGTGTGTGTGTGTGTGTGTGCGTGTGTGTGTATAAGTGTGTGTGTGTCCGCGCGCGCGCGCGCGCGTGCGTGCAAACACAAAGGACATCTTTTTTGCTGATTTAGGGTGTGTTCAAATTTTCTCTAGCTTCTCGGAGAAATTATCCTGGCAGTCGAAAAAACTGGAATAATGTAGAAAAAGGTCTCGAAGAATTCGGGGAAATCCTGCACATGGGAATATGAGAGACTCCAATGCAGTACGTATTCGAAGCGCAAAAGGAGCTGCGATCATGAGTGACTCGAAGTTACATGGAGTGCGCACTGTTTGGTAGTAAACATGGACGATGGGTCCTGCGCTCATGATGAACACATGAGTTATGACTTCTCAAAGTACAGTTCGCATGCGCTGACCCCCAAACTCGTGAATATCCGGGTTGCAATCTCCTTCGAAGCTCGGAGAGCTTTGGAGAACCACCCAAACTTCAGAGGGGATATTAGAACATTTCTCCAATTCTTCGGAAAGTACTCGTGAGAATACCTCTACGCAAACAATCAAAATATGGTCTCTTTGCTGCACACGTCATCAACTTTTCAACACGTTTTCCGACAGGGCCCACCGTCAGGGTGAAAACAGCTTTCTGTTTCCAGCCTAAGAATGGGCCCTGTCCGAACATTTGTTGAAAGGTTGATGACGTATGCAGCAAAGAGACCATATGTTGAGTGTTTGTGTTCAGGTATCCTAATGTGTAATGTGTAAACGGCTGCAATGGAGTCCGTAAGTGATAAGAAATGTCTTCGAAGAGCCTAGAACTTTTCCCAACGCACCCTTTAACGCTGTTTTGACACAGAGTGCAGAGGCCAAAGGCTGCGTAATTCTAACTTCCAGTTTCACACATTTCTGCCATCATCAGACAGTGGCACTTGGCATTCACGATAGTAAAGTTAAGCACACAATAACGCTGTTTTATATATATGTTTTTGTTATACAGAACTTGCTTTCAACAAGCCTCTTGCCAACCCAATATACGATGGACCTGACTGGGCGGTATGATGCTTTAATCTCAACATATGTGTGGAAATATGTGCAAGTGTCTCTCTGTCTGCCTGTCTGTGTTTCTGATTGGGTGTGCATGAATGTGGGCGATGTTATGTGGATGTTAATGGCGAGTACTTATGGGTGCGTGTGTGTGCATGTTTGAAGCACTGCATCACCTACAGGTGGCAGTTTCAAAGTTTCAAGGTGTGCGTGCGTGTGTGTGTGTGTGTGCTTGTGTGTGTGCTTGTGTGTGTGTGTGTGTGTGTGTGTGTGTGTGTGTGTGTGTGTGTGTGTGTGTGTGTGTGTGTGTGTGTGTGTGCGTGTGTGCAGCGATTTCCAATCGATAGGTTGCGGGTTCGATTCCCGACGATTATGGTCACACACGTCTTTCTTCTCTTTCTCAGACTCCTCCTGACTTTTCTTTCATTCTCCTGGGTGGTTACCAACAGCCAGTGCATGCCGGAGTATGTGGTGTGATGTGTGCGTGGAAAAAAATGACCAAAAAGACCAAAAAGTAGGGATTCACTGGCCAGAAAAGCCACTTCATAGCTGTGTGGTGTAGACCAGGCTGAATAGTGGTGGTCAATTCTTCAGCCTTGCAAGCTGTTGAATGGTGCAATCCCAGCACAAGCTGCTATGGCTTCTGCTGTAGCATCGCTATCATCGCCTCTGGCGATGGGCGTCCAATGGTCCAATGGTCCAATGGTGCGTGTGTGTGTCTGTGTGTGTACGTGTGCGTGTGTGTACGTGTGCGTGTGTGTGTGTACGTGTGCGTGTGTCTGTGTGTGTGTGTGTGTCTGTGTGTGTATGTGTGTGTGTGTGTGTGTGTGTGTGTGTGTGTGTGTGTGTGTGTGTGTGTGTGTGTGTGTGTGTGTGTGTGTGTGTGTGTGTGTGTG
This sequence comes from Sycon ciliatum, assembly GCF_964019385.1. Lineage (NCBI taxonomy): Eukaryota > Metazoa > Porifera > Calcarea > Leucosolenida > Sycettidae > Sycon > Sycon ciliatum. The sequence goes on from NC_088645.1 coordinate 2,678,024, forward strand.
TGTGTGTGTGTGTGTGTGTGTGTGTGCACTCCCGCATGAGCATTTTCTGGTGTCCGTATACCCAATAATGACTGTTGACCTTGGCAAAGTATACACATCCACTCGTTCACACGCAAACACGCACGCACATGCACCAACGCACGCACACACACACACACACACACACACACACACACACACACACACGTATGCAAATGCGACGTATGCTGAACTGCATAGATTAAACGAGAGACGGATTTTTAAGAACAGTAGCAGTGCAAACTGTTCATGTGTACACATGAGTGCGAACATAAAAAAGTGACACACGCTTTGAACGGGCATTGTTCCGGCATTCCTCCCACCTTCTGTTTAGTCAATCTTTCCTGTGTGTGAATTTGAACTCGGATGTTGAGCCAAAGTAATCATGAATTAGGGAAAGGACCGTCATAACTCATAACATTTTGTCCTTTCTCTTTAAAATCCGTTTCCTGTGTGTGTTGTTTATTGTTTAGAAATTCCCCGTCATCTTCCTGGTGCCTGTGGTGGGAGATGATTCTATCATGAGACCGTCCACGCAGACGTTTTCCTTCCCAAGCACCGTTCTGCCAGAGCCATACCTTTTGGGACCGGGGCTTGAGGGAACGTTGATCAATGAGAGCATGCCGGACCTGAAGCCGTACATCCGCCTTCCAGCACAACAAGTAGGATTCTTTTCATTTATTTATTGTGTATTTGTAGAAAGGAAAAGGACATATGGATACGAGTTAAGAGTAACTCTCCACCACTGTACAGTCAACTTCGCTTATAACGACTGCGGATATAACGACAATTCGCGAATAACGACAGAATTTCCATGCCCAGAGCTCTAACTGTAATACAATCATATAATGAGACTTCGGGTATAACGACACTTCGCGAATAAGGACACTTTTCTGATGCCCCGCCGAGTGTCTTTATACGCCAAGTTGGCTGTAACTAGATACTTTATCGGGGAATAATTTACTTTCAATCGTTTGCATAGCAATTTTGCTACACAAAATCAAACTTGAATAGCAATTCGAAAATGTTGCATAGCAATTTTCTTCAACACTTGACAACATTGTCGTCATTCTGCATAGCTGTTCAGAGTGCAAGCTCAGACCACAAATACACTGTAACACCTTAGTTGCAAACCTAGCCTGGTGCCAGGATGCATAGCTCAGCACTTTCGAATCTTCGTGTATCTACCTCATCCCTAAGAGACACACCTGGCATGTACACTGTGCATCATAGGGTACAGTGAAAAATCAACATGCATCGCAGTTTTCTGCGACACATTTCTGAAATTGCTTAGCACCTTAGAGGAATTGCGTAGCAAACTGCGATGCGATACCGGTTAAATTACTCCCTGTATATGCAGTCAGAATCTACAACAACTAGGCACAAAACTGACAGAGTACTGAGAAAAACCTTCAGACATGTGAACGCGCACATATACAGTGATTGCTTCACGTGCACAGTTTCAGGCCCGGCGGAACCGCTCCGGCTGGTCAGGCCATGGTCGGACCAACGTTTAGGCCGGCAACGTGTGTATACTGCTGAACGTGTCCAGTGCAGACCCTCCATATCATACACAAACTGTATGAAAGTCATGTGTATACCCTCCATATCATACACAAACTGTATGAAAGTCATGTGACTACCCTCCATATCATACACAAACTGTATGAAAGTCATGTGTATACCCTCCATATCATACACAAACTGTATGAAAGTCATGTGACTACCCGCCATATCATACACAAACTGTATGAAAGTCATGTGACTACCCTCCATATCATACACAAACTGTATGAAAGTCATGTGTATACCCTCCGTATCATACACAAACTGTATGAAAGTCATGTGTATACCCTCCATATCATACACAAACTGTATGAAAGGCTAGGGTATGGCCGGACCTATCAAAGTCTGCTTCCGCCGCTCCTGCAGTATGCTATTGGACTGTTGTCTCACCGGGTTTTATCTACTGTAACAACACAAAATGACGAGTTGGATCGACATGTGTAACGGCTTTATTGTAAAATTGTGTAAATAATGTGGAGAAACTAAAAAATGTGATTCCTATAAAATCATCCTTGGCTCTTCATGCGCTCTCCATCCGAGTCATCATTGACAATCATCACAACACATTTTTTGTTGCTCCACAATATTTTAACGTTTTTACAATAAAGCCGTTGCACATGTCGATCCAGCTCGTCTTGTCGTTCGCAATTTTGAAACTGTTGCCACCTCGTCGCTTATTTATTTATCTCACCGGGTTTGATGTACTATTTCTTTCTGTAGACAGCATTTCTGTGCTCATCTTCTCCATACACTCTTCTGTGGGCTAGCTGCTACCCTCGCTACTTACCAAGTCGCTAGCCATTGCACACACCAAACAATTCCAACAGCTAGTGTATCACATGCATTTGTTAGCTCCCGGCTAAATATTATGCAGTCCCATCATACTCGTAGAACACAGGGTTGAATAGGTTCAGAAGAATTGAATATGGAAGGAGTAGAAGTAAAACACCCGTTACCCATTGTGTCTGTGTTTGTCCTCTCGCCTTTCTCTTCAGCGGTTTGAATTTTTCGGCTTCACCATGATCACTTACGACACCAATAATGATGGGTAAGAGAGAGAGAGACCCCCCCCCACACCCACCCACCCACACACACAGATGCACTCTCTCTTCTCTTCTTTTCTCTTCACTTTGTGCACTGGGCATACATCGCGGTCGAGACCTCATGTCGACTAAGCGTGCTCAGCCCCACCACCATGACACTGACTCCTCTATACAGCATAGCACACAAGGTGCTTGGAGTTTGGAGGCTCGTAAACAACACACAAACAAAAACCCCACATAGACACATAGACCCTACACACTCAACGACAGTCACTGAAACTGGAATGGCAAATCTGTATTGAGTGGCACCAACCATTCAATCTGTGATCATTTTGAATGGCAACCCAGCATCTACCACTGTGTTCATAGGTGTGGAAAGCAGCAATTGTTGATTTTGAAATACTTTTTGCTGCCTCACCTTTTACAGTATTGCTGCACGGTTTGTCCGTAAAAGGTTGCCAGCTTGGACTTTCTGCATTCTTGGGCTCCTTCCCAGGCATGCTGGACTCATGATCTACTCTGGTGATGTTGCATCGGGAACTGGCTGAATTGACTGAAATACCATCACTATATACACTGCTACACCGTTGAAAAATAATAGTTGAGTTTTAACCTTTAAAACCCTAGGCTCGTGTTGTGTGATTTCCTCCTCTGCTTTGCTGTGCTGGTTTAGCATGGATGAGCTGTATGTATCAGCGCCAATGTACAGTGTGGGTCTGGATGGAGATGAGACGGCCGACGTGACCAATGGAAGGGTCTACGTGTACCAGCAATCACTCACTGCGGTAAGCCTTCGTCGCCAACACCAGCCACCAGCCCGGCATTTTGGTTCTGTTCTGTCACCCGTGATATCTTTCACTCCCTCACTCACTCAGTAACTCAGTCATTCACTCAGTCACTCACTTAGCCACTGGCTCACTCACTCACTCACTCACTCATGCACTCGCTCACTCACTTACACAATGACTGACTGACTCACTCACTCACTCACTTACACACTGACTCACTGACTCACTCACTCACCCACCCACTCGCCCACTCACCCTCCCACTCACTCACTCACTCACACACTCCGTACCCACTCGCTCACTCACCCACCCCCTCAAGCAATCGCTCATCACTTTCTCCCATCGTTTTCTTCTGTGTCTGCACATTCCCATGCTCCCTTTGCCCGGCGTATGCCTACATGTCCAGGCCACGAACACGGTGTTCGCCCAGAACCGACCAGCCACAGCACCACGCTATATGGAACTAGCCAAGCCTGATCGCGTTCTCATGACAGGCCAGAGTGAAGCACAGTTTGGTACCTCGATGGCTAGACTGGGTGACCTCAACAAGGATGGATACAATGGTGAGGATCATGGCGTCCGGGGAAGCAATAACAACTGATCAGTTGTGGGGCCCCTACCATTAATTGTTCATGCTCCTTTTTCTCAAGGGATCATTCGGGGAAGTGAACTGCCTGAAGTGAAAAGAGAAAAATGCCACACCCACCAGGACTCGAGCACCTTGCTCGTCATGAGCAATGCTCTGACCATCTGAGCTATAGGATGAGCAATCGTCATGAGCAATGCTCTGACCATCTGAGCTATAGGACACGTTTAGGACACGTTTTATTTTTTCCTTTTTCCTTCATAACTCATAGGTAGGTAGGTGTGTTTGACGTTTAAAATTGTTTTCATACCTCTATTTGGCCAATATCACGGAATGAATTCCTATTTTTGGTGTAGCTACTTAGTACACTGAGGTTGTAGGAGTGCAGTCAACCTTGCCAATGGCAACCTCGGATATAAAAAAACAACTCACATTATCTTCAGACCAAGCAATCACTTGATCGCGTACGTTTAACCTCGCGGATAGTGACAACTTACGAGTAGCAACTCCTTTTCTTGTGACAGAGCGAGAGTCATTATTATTCTCAAGTTTTACTGCTCACACTTAGTGTTAGTACTCAGCATCATACAGGATGAACAGATTCCGGCAGTGTATGCAAGCCACTGACTCATTCATGTAGCTATCGTGAAAATGGATGTGTGTGTGGTGTGTGTATTTGTGTGTATGTACGTATGCGTGTCTGCGCGTGCGTGCACACATGTGCGTGCACGTGTGTGTGTGTGTGTCCATACAGACGTGATCATTGGCGCACCATACCAGACGAGCG
>NC_088645.1:2687811-2697811 GCF_964019385.1 Sycon ciliatum
AAAGAACCGAGAAGGTACGAGTTATGACTAGCAGTCCACCACCTCTATCGTTTTCCCTCGTGTTTCCTTATCACTTACAGCCGGGCTTCGGACAACACTGTGTTCGCCGGCCCGGGCTTTCCGACAACGCTGACGCTCACCATAGAGAATCGTGGAGCGGTGATCGGCTGCAATCCAAACCTGACTCTGCACCTAGACGCGCCTGTTTCCGTGGATACAGGCGAGGGCGAGGTGGGTACCATGCAACTTGTGGAGTTGTAAAATATTGACAAGTGGTGTTGAAGTATCTCGACTAGTGGTGTTGTAATATATCAACTAGTGGATTTTATAATGGATTGGCTTTTGTAGTTGTAATTGTCTACTATGTAGGTTGGTTCTCTTCATGTTATTGTGACCAATTTCATAGATGTTGGTTGCCTTGTTGCTTTCTCTCCCCTCTCCTCTCACCCAAGCCATTCTGCATAAGCGAAGCTGTGGACGCAGCATACTGCTGCTACACTTCAACGCGGGAATGCGTATAATAATAATAATAATAATAATAATAATAATTGTCTACTTTGTTTCCGGCATGTGTATAACCTTCATGTGTTGGTTATAGTCCAGGTGGTTTGGCAGTTCAACTAGCTAGTCTAGTTTACTCTCTGACCCATACGTATAACCAAGAGTAACTAAACAAGAGTGTGCAACTCCGGGATGGGTTGGCCCGCGGTGGAATTTTTTGTTGACGTAATCTTTTCGACGACGCACGAGCAGCGAGTCTTTTGGAAAGTTTTGCCTCATGCACTTGGCCGGGCTTTTCATCACAAGGTCGGTGCCCAACATGTGCTCTCACACTGCTGCCCGGCAAAATGCGCGTTTTTCTGAAAAAAAGGTGACGTCAACAAAAAATTCCGCCGCGGGCGGGGGTATCTGTAAATTGTGCGGAAGAGATCCGGAGTTGCACACTCTTGTTTATCTACTCTTGGGATAAATGTATGTGTGCATGCCTGCAAGCGTGCGTGCATATTTCTCCAGGAAGCGGAGTGAAGGGTGTGCATTTGCCATTTATGCATGTGTTTGCATTGGGAAAAGTGAGTGCATGTACATATATGTATATGTCCAGGTTCTGGGTACCTTCATGTCTTTCTTCCTTTGTGTGTTTTCTATCCACAATGCTGACAGATTCTGCCATGCACAAGCCGTGCATACCCGACTGCCTTCACTCAGTGTCGACCACGTAGAACCCTCTACCCCGGCAGAGCTGTAAGTACGCGGAGGTCTTTGGTGTGTGTGTGTGTGTGCGTGCGTGTATGTGTGTGTGCGCGCATGTGTTCATGTGGTGTGGGTGTATATAATTATGTGTGTGTGTGTGTGCGCGTGTGTTTACGTGCACATGGTGTAAAAAGTCTTTGCATAGGAACGGAAAACCAAGTGGAACATGAAGAAATACTCTTGATGAAAGGAAGTGTGTACTTGATTGTGTGGATTTGCGTCCTTGCATGCGAAGTTATAGATTGCGAAACTATTTTGACCGCCTCCAAACTACCGCTTGAACATAAAGGACATCAATAAATTCTCTCCTTGATGAAGGGACATTCGTTTGTGTCATTCTCGGCAGATTTTCTCAACATCGTACCACGTTCGTCTGTCTGTACATCTGTGCGTCTGTTTCTGTCCATCTGTCTCTCTCTACATCTGTCTGTTTGCATGGCTGTGCTAATTTCTGCTCTCTCTCTCTCTCTTGATTTCTCTCTCTCTCTCTCTCACACACACACACACACACACACACACACACACACACACACACACACACACACACACACACACACACACACACACGCACACACACACGCACACACACACACACTCTCTCTCTCTCTCTCCCTCTCTCTCTCTCTCTCTCTCTCTCTCTCTCTCCTAGAGCCGTCTTACTTACATATTGGACGGTAGTAACCTGACATTGGAGTCACCGACCATCACTCTAACATCTTCCATCATGAGGTTAGTCCAGAACCCATGGAACATGCCATCATGCTTCCTTGTTACACTTAGGCTTGACAAATACTCGAAAGTCGAAAAATATTTCGCGCATATTTATTTTCGGCTATTTTCGGCCTGGGCATTTTTGGCCAACAATTTGTTGCGAGCGTGCGCGCGAAGTTTTGTTCTGCAAGGTTCAGTGTGACAGTATATACAGGCAGCAGCAGTACAGGCCGAAATGTGTGTTTATCCCTGGGAGGCCGAAATTTGAACGGGCCGGAAATTTGAAGACTTAGTCAGTTACATGACTCTGTGCACAGACAGAGCCAGTCAAGGCAGCATGAAGTAGAGTGCTCGGTGTACACAAACGTGCAGAGCAGTATACACAAACAATGTGGATGTCGCTGCCTGATGATCGCTGAGATGCGTCAAACTTTTAAAGTTGCAGCTACTCAGCCGTTCACGTCCGTTATTTGTGACTCAGCACACATTTTGTTGTGTTTTAGCACTGACTATGTCACGGCGCCAATGTGTGTGGCGCGTGGGATTGGGGGCAACAAATACTGCTGGAGAGAATTCTGGCAGCTGGCAGTTGTGGCCGAACACATCCTCAAAACCTAAAGCACTTCCACACAATTCCATTTTAAAACCCTTTCCGGCGGACAACGTGGACACACTTTCAGTCCCAGTGATACACTGCAACCCATTCGGATGACTGGCAATCATGGGCCTTTTGGAAAGCTTGAGCCACGGGGAGTTCTCTAGCAACAAGTCATTTGCCTTCATTTATAAGAGAAACAAGAACCATCTTAAACTCCGTTTTTTAAGAGAAATAGAAGAAATCACATGGAAACAAGTTATGAAGCAACTATCCACGGCTGTAACAAGATAATAAGCAGTCTGAAATTGCACTGCAGTTGTTACAGTTGTGGATAGTTGCTTCGTAACTCGTTTCCATGTGATTTCTTCTATTTTAATTATATTTGTTGGCTCAGTACCCGAGTTAAACATGTGTCCTGTACTTACGATATGGCTGTGCTTGGTGGCTTGAAAGAGGAACTTAATTTGTATACTATGCTCTCGTTTGTGCAGCTCTAACCCCATGGATGAGCAAGCAGCAACGCTAGCCGACAACGTTCGTCAGCTAACACTCTCCGTCAGATCCACTGCATCGCTGGTTTCTCTTGGGTAAGGAATGGTAGCTTCTGCTAGTAACAACACGTCCACATTTTGGGATATTCGATGGACGTGATCTTCACTTTCATTTCATGTTCACATGATTTACAGCTGCACGATGAAAACAAAGCTCGTATTCGTTCTCTTTCCTTATCACAGCTGTATTCATGAGTTTGAGGAAGTTGAAATGAGAAACGTATGCATGTACTTATGGTAGTATAGTGTTGGCAACTGAAATCCGACCCCTGATTTCCGTGCTAGAGTGCAGCACCGATTCTAGCGACTCTCTCGGTTTTGTAGTGTACAAAGCGCGTGCTGGGTTTTTGGAATGTGAGCGCACCGAGCAGGGGTTGGCTTTTTTTCTCTTTTTTTTCTAAGACCGCTATGCTCCCGAATGAATGCGGAAAGTGGTGGCGGGGCCCTGCTGCTCAGCCGACCATGGTGGTCTCGACGTCTGCACAGACAAAGCAACTGTAGGTTCTTTATTATTAGACGACTGATGGTCGCACTCAGCGCAAGGCAAGCTACTGCAGCTCCCAATCGCTTGGGATTCCAGCACGGTGTGTTGTTTCTCTTTCTGTGCGTTTGTGTGATTGCAGTGGTGCAAACCCTAGCTCGATCAACGTCTCTTCAACGTCCGACGCTGGAAGAACGGATCAGGCTATTCACACACATACCGTAGGTTTTTGTAACAAGAGAGTTACCATACTATTAGAAGTATACCGTATAAGTACAAATTTCGTTTGGAACTTAACTTTCGCTATATTCGTTATGGGGCACGAAATAGCTAAAGTTTCTACCAAACTAGAGTTTTTTTCTGAACGTTCGGGGTGACAGACCTTGACCAAAAACGAAATAATATTCATTCACTTTAATGAACTGTTTATGTTCCTATGAACCCCATTCTTGATCACAGAAGCACCTTAGAATGTAAATGTAGGCTAAAAAAAAGTCGCCAAGTTTTTGTTGCCGGCAAAAATATTGACAAGCATCCAGTTTTGGTCTTTGTTTCATCATGTGTACTGTTGTTGTAGGTAATCAATCTTGGACCTGGTCATGCACCGGCATCATCTATTGAAATCACCTACGGGCTGTCTGTACCGGGATTACAGTTTGCTACGCTGGAGAATGTACAAGTAAGACAAACTTGTGTGTGTGTGTGTGCGTGTGTGTGTGTGTGTGTGTGTGTGTGTGCATGTGTGTTGGCGTGCACGTGTGTGTGTGTGTGTGTGTGCGTGTGTGTGTGCACGTGCGTGTGTGTATGTGTGTGTGTGTGTGTGCGTGTGTGTGTGTGTGTGTGTGTGTGTGTGTGTGTGTGTGTGTGTGTGTGTGTGTGTGTGTGTGTGTGTGTGTGTGTGTGTGTGTGCGGGTGTGTCTGCGTGTGCATGTGTTGAGGTGTATGTATGTTTGTCAGCCTGCATACTGCACATTCATTCTGTTAAAACATGCACAGTGCTTGGCAATGACATCTGACCGTGGCAGTCGGTGTCACGCCAGGCCCAGAGCAGGCCAAGACCAGTAAGCTTCCAGTGCTGGGTGCAATCTTGACAGTCGCATGATTGGATTTCATTGAGCCACACTGCCCATGTACACTACTGATAGCATACTCTTTCCTTCCTGTTTATTCCTTCTCCTGCGACGCAGGGAACTCGTCGTAATATCCGCTGTGACTACGAGTCCGGTATTGAGAGTGACATTACGGTATGTGCACTGTTTCACACACCAATATGTGTATGATGCTCCTGTGCACTTATGCACATGCACGTGCATACACACACCACACACACGCACACGCACACACACACACGCACACGCACGCACACACACGCACACGCACGCACACGCACACACACACACACGCGCACACACAAACTCACACGCATGCGAACATATACGTACACACATACACACATGTACACACACACACACACGCGCGTATACACACACGCGTGCACACTGACGAACACGATCACGAGACATTGAAGTTTGAAAATGCCACATGGAACTCGTCCTGATTGAGGTTATGAATCATTAGACATGGTTAGTATTTTACCATTCACGCTATTTTCGACGGTCGGCGTGCACCGTTTTTGTGTGTGTGTAGACATGGCATTTATACTGTTCACGCGCTAGATCCGACGGTACTCGTACCCATCACCCAAAATACCGTCGGTTTGGTATCGTTTCGACGATGGAAAGCTCTGTTTAGCGGGAGAACGAAACGGTAAGATTCCAACTAGGGTTACGTGACAAGTTGATCGTTGCGTCAGGAGTCAGGACTCAGAAGCCAAACTGCTAACCGTGTCTCGAAAACATACAAAAACAGTAGACTCGCCCTCTACACGCCGACCGTCGAAAATAGCGTGAACGGTAAAATGCTAACCATGTCTTTTTGTGTTTGTTTGTTTTCTTTTCAGGGTATTGCTTCCAACGGCACAATTGCCTATCGAGTAGAGCGTCTTACATCTTCCCAGGTATGTAGTAGGTAGGTAGGTGGATGGGTGGGTAGGTAGGTGGGTGGGTAGGTGGGTGGGTAGGTAGTGTTGGCAAGAGTACACAGAACTTCTCGTCGTGTGTAAATGCCAATGGGTGGCTGCCACAACTGATTATTTCTTAAAAACCAGTCGGAATTCTTAATTAACATCCTCATGATGTCCCTAGATTGGCTGCAGTCCGGACACGAGGTTGACGGGGTTCATCATTGCGCAATGGGGTTTTCTGTGCAGTCGGGTGCACTAGTGGATATTGACACATACGGCAAAAATACTGCTCTCTGCATATATTCTCTTTGCGGCATATTTGATAGGTTCCCAGGAAAAAGGGGAGTGGGAGGAGTAGGGAAAGGGAATGGGGAAGTGAAGAGTGGGCCTCCATCATGGTGGATATTGGACTCTTGCACACCTGTTCATTTTGTTCCTCCTGATGATCCGCTTTATGTACATGAATGTGTGTGAATGTGTGTGTACGTATGTGTACCTGTGTGTGTTGTGTGTATGTGTGTGTGTATTTGCATGTGCGTGCATCCCATGTTGGCCTTGCCACTCACACAGTCTTCAGCTGGCAGTGGATCTGTGTGCACTACGGTGTGCAAGATGACGTGTGAAATCCCGGCACTCCGGAGTGGCGAGTCAGCCGGTCCTCGTCTCATTTTCAAACTGCAAACAGGACCATTGAGAAATGTAAGCGAACATACACACACACTTGACATTTCTACCTCATCTTCTCTTGTCTTTTATCGCACTCAATCACCCCCTTCTTTTAGGCTATGGTGCACAAGCCCATGTTAGCGGTCGGTGATGCGGGCTTGCCTCACCAGCACAGGCTTGCTTTGCAGCCCCTACTCTCCTTACTGTTTTGTTATTGTGTATTCTGGTGTCTTCTCCCCTTCTGACGAGTAGGTTGTGTACTTAGTGAAAAAACCCAAAAAAAAACAAAACAACAACAACAAAAATAACAAAACCAAACCCTAGTGCTGTTCTTGTCTCTGCAATTTGTCTATCACTATGTAGTATCACTTCAGTGGGGTGTGTATATGTGTCTGGGTCTTCGGTGCATTCTCTTTCTCCCTTCGTATTTTTCCCATCCTCCACTCTTGATTATCACTTCCACATCCAATACCACATGCACCGGCGCACAGATACACAGATACACAGACACACAGACACACAGACACACAGACACACAGACACACAGACACACAGACACACAGATACACAGACACACAGATACACAGACACACAGACACACAGATACACAGACACACAGACACACAGATACACAGACACACAGACACACAGACACACAGACACACAGATACACAGACACACAGACACACAGATACACAGACACACAGACACACAGATACACAGACACACAGATACATGCACACAGACACACAGACACACCGACACACAGATATACAGACACACAGACACACAGACACACAGATACATGCACACATATATTATTATTATTAATTTTTATTAAATTTTGAATAGGGCATTCGTACAGGCCTAAGGCCTTCTTACAGGGTACCATATATGTTCATGTACAAGCGTGCATACATGCATGTATGTGTGCACATACATGCATGTATGCACGCTTGCACAGATCATGTGACACTGGGTTGGCAGTATCGCGAGATGATTTTGAATCACGTTTTCCTCCTCCGTATTTATGACCCGATTGCATTTTGTTTTGCGTATGTGTGTGTGTGTGTGTGTGTGTGTGTGTGTTCTTCGTGTGCGTGTGTGTGTGTGTGTGTGTGTGTGTGTGTGTGTGTGTGTGTGTGTGTGTGTGTCTGTTCTGTGTGTGTGCGTGTGTATGTGTGTGAGCCGTGTGTGTGTGTGTGCTTGTTTATGTGTGCATCTGTGTATGTGTGTGTGTATGTTTACTCGTCCAGGGAGGACATCTTAGCAGCAGTCTGAAGTTCACCAGCACATCCCGAGTGGTTAGCGTAAAAGAAGTGACAGGCTTCACAGCTAACCTGACCACGATGAACACTATGGGCAGTGTAAGTTTAGATAGATGCGTTTCCTGAGGGTGTGCAGACTCCACTGTAGCCACAGTTCATGTTTCACACAGTTATACACCACTCAAAAACGGTCTGTCGCCTTCAAATTCTTCCAAAAACAATTAATTAAATAAAATCCGTAATTTTCGGGCGTTGTGGGTAGTGGTGTAAAACTCAGTGAAACCTGAAATATGTGTTTAGACCAACGACGTCTCTGGTCGCAACTCATCCGTGCCCATGGTGACTTTCGGTCTGCTTTCGCTGACCGCCTTGTACATGTCTTCGCTGACTTCAGCAAGACCGTACCCCGTACCCCGGTGCTGGTCTGCAACTTGCTCTACCCCGGCTGACCGACTCGGCGGCTCGTACGTGTAGCCATGGTAGCCGTAGTCGTACTCTAGTCCACGTGCAGCAGTAGACTCCGAGGCCTCAACTGAACTTCTGCCGTGCGCGTGCAGGTAGCTCCGGGCACCAGCCCAACTGGGCATAGCCATAGTGCTTGCGGCAGGTCCGCTGTACCCGTACCCGACCTCCGAAGCTAGTTCGCGTCGAGCCTGGACTGGGTGGGGCCGCTGTGAGACGCCCAGGTAGCCAGTTTCCACCGCGTAACTACGTACCTGCCCACGTACGTCGTCCAAAATGCTCTCGGTTGCTGTGGTGAATTGCTCCTCGAGTAATTCCGCTTCCCGCAGCGTTGCTTCCATACGCTTTTCTTCGTTGGTTGAGCTGTACAAACTGACGAGTTTCATTATAGCACTGGCGGCGTTGTCATAATGTGAGCTTAGCTCGGCTAGCTCGTCGTTAGCTTGCTCCCCTCGCACTCCGCCATTCATGGAGCGCACGAGAAGTGTCCGCTGCGCGTTGGTGAAGTATATTTTAGCCACCATTTTTTTCTCTAAGCAGCTCGCTAAGCTTCTCGTGCTTGTTCGTTACTGCCGCTGGTTCATTTTGGTGGTTTGCTTCCTCGGTGCTGGCGGTCCCGTCCTCCGCGGCTTGGCTGTCTTCTCCTTGTCCTCTTCGACTAGACACTCCATAGCCGCGCTTAGGTGGAACGTTCATCACTTACGAGGTCGACTCGACTTAATTAACCATCCTCTGCTACCAATATGTTCTGTAGAGGCGTGCTCCTGCCTCGGCACACACCCGAGCCACACAAGGAACCAGCTCACGACTCTCAAGAGAACTCTGTTAGAAATCTCTGGCTCCAAGCCGCACTTGCTTGAAGCCTTTCAACAAACTCGTAAGCACTATAGCCAACTGACTACCGCAGAGATAACGTTTAGCTTATAACACTTGCATGCCAAGAACTCCATCAGCAGGCGCAAAAGAAGGTGAAGACAAAGCCTGTGACTTAAAAGTGTGAACCCTAACGAAAGTCACCGCTACATGTAACACGACACGAGGGTGCATGTCAGTGACATGTGCGACCTCCTGAACATTCTCCCCTTCCCGATATGTTGAGAGGTAACTCCGAAAATCATATCGCAACTCAACAAAGCAAATTTCCAATGCGACAAGCAACACAAAACGAGGGTGCATGTCAGTGACATGTGCGACCTCCTGAACATAGAGAGTGTAGATATGCTGCACCGCTGCTTTGCATGTCATGATTGGAAGCTGTGGCCTTAGTAAAAAAAAAAAAAAAAAAGATATAGTGAAGAGTCACGGAGGCCATGCCCAGTAGAGCATGGTGTAGTGCAAAGTCCTGTACCGTGTAAACATGGCAAGAGACAGTGGCAGACTACGTCGTGACTGGATACAGTATAGGCAGGGGCATCGGAAGGTATTTTAGTGTGGTACAGTCAACCATCTGAAGTACAATTTACTCGTGAGGGAGGGGTGGCTGATCCGAAAATTTTGGGAATTTAGAGCCCAAATCAGTGCATCTTGTTGATTCACGGGGTACTTGGGGCAAATAGTGGTACGGTCAATACCGTAGTGACCGTACTGTGTCCGATGCCCCTGTGCAAAGTCATGTACCATGTATCCATGGCGAGAGACAGTGGAAGACTACGTCATGACTGCATACAGTATAGGACACATAGAACACATGAGAGGCGTGTGAACATGACGTAAAGCCCGCATACAGTCAGCCTGGCGAATAACGACCCTCACTCGGCCGTCAGGAACGTGTCATTATTTGCAAGGTTAAAAGTATGCGAACAAGTGGTTACTTGGTCCGAAGATAATGTTGTTATTCGTGAGTTGTTGCTATATCCGAGGTTGTTATTCGAAAGTTTGAGTGTACAGTGGAACCTGTCTAAGACGACTGCTCAAGGGACCTTCAAAGTGTGGTCTCGGTTACCAGGTGGTCTCCTTATCCAGTGCCATTTGACTGGATATAGCATCCCT
>NC_088645.1:2702811-2732811 GCF_964019385.1 Sycon ciliatum
CTTTCCCGTTCCCTAGACAAGTGAATATTAGAAACTGTCACCAAACTAATAGAGAGGGACATTGAAGCAGGGATGGGATAGGCTTACCAGGGAGAGCATGAGGCAAATCACGACTTCGCAGCCTTGCAGTCCAGTAACAATGTCGTGCTGCTCTTGTCCTGCCAGCTTGGTCGGCTAGACCAGTACGTCTGTGAGTGTGAAGCTATGCACAGAACTGCAACCGGTACGGGTTCGCGCACACTCAGTTGATGCACACCGCCCGACTTCCTAGCGTTGCGGGTGCTGCTGCTCCTTGCTGAACTAGTCTACGGTATATCAAACTTACTCGTGTCGTTGCCGTAGGGTTCCAGCAGCAGCACTACGTGTATAGCTTTGCGGTACATTCCCATTGTTGGCAATAGCGGTTCAGGACTTGCTGCAGCAGATATATGTGGAACAACAAGACACCAGAAGACGAACGCAACTAAAAAAGTATTACTATCGTCGTTACAAACCACTGCACCCTGCTACTTGAACTCACAAATATCTACTGGGGAAGCAAACCAGAACTAGCCCTATCTGTCCGCGTCATTCCGTCAGCAGAAGGACCTCCGCAACAACTATGGCATGGCAAGCTGGACGCCGAGAACGCGCACAACCCGTCGCACAGGCGGAATACGCCCGAGAACGTTCGAAAACGCCAGGCAGAGACATCCTGTCTGTCAACTGAACTCCGACTTTCCTCTTGTTTCCTTCTCAACCAATGCCGGTTCTTACCTCTGTCAGCACGGAGACCTCCTGTTTCTAGAAAATGGAATACACCAGGTTCTGGCCAGTCTTCAGAACACGAAGTGACCAGTTCATGGTCAGTGAGTCAGAATGAGGGAACTGCAAGCCCCATGCATTTCAACTTCAAGAGGGACAAACGAACCTCATGCAGTGCTCGGCGAGTTCTCTGTTCTGTGAGCGGGCTAGCCAGTGCATTGTGCGTTTTCACAACACCCTGGTAACACCTATCGGTCCTACACTGCAAAAGTGCAATGTAGAAGCTGAAGTACTGTGGCAAGCGAGAGAGATGCAATGTGTGTGTGTGTGTGTCTGTGTAGATTTCCCTTCTCGAAATCGCCTCGCACTCACAACACGTCCTTGCAAGTGTGAACATGTCGCAGCGTTCGTGTTCGCAAAGCCCTCGAGTCACCACACAGCATAGTAAAAGCGTGTGCATGGTCGATACCATGAAGACCCCGGCGCTATCGCGAATGGTGACGATTCTAGAAAGTGAAAGGCAATTCCACCTCCACCTACATGCACTTCGATGTGCTCAAGCGTTCATTTCAACACCACGTCCAGGGTTTGTGTTTCAGCACAATAGTGGCCATCTCGGGTGCCACGACCCACTACATCGTCTACTCTTTCTGCTTCCCACACTCCGAAATTAATTTTCGTGATCTCGGTTTCTGCCAGGGAGTTGAAAAGTACCAAGAAGGTACTACTACTAGTAATTGACGATTCCCGGGTTTCTACTTACATGTACATGTATGCTACAAAGGAGTAATTCTGGCAATTGCCTGCAACGTGCTCAATGCACATGACTGTATGCTAGGTTATTTGTCCGCTTATTTTTTTCCCACTTTCCAATAATTATTATGGTCTTGCTTTTCTCGATCCTTCTTTTCTCTTCCTACCAGTGGGACCATTGTTATTAGAATCAGGCCTATTTTGGACTTCCACTTTCAATAAAGCCAACAACAAGTCTTATTGGCCATTGGTCGTCATGAGAATAAAGACTTGAGGCAAGAATCATAGGCATGGCCCTAGGTACGTGGATCTAAGGTGTTTTGTTTCTGTGGTTGTTGTGGTAGTGTGGGGTTCTGGGAGCTACAAGTAAGTCCGAACACTGCTTTTTTGTCTGACGCAGCAAGCCGGATCTGTTGGTAATTTGCAGAAACCGTTCCGGCGTGGCCGCTTTGGCAATCCTGACAGGTACAGTGAAACCTGTAACTAAAGACCACCGTGACTAGCGACCAGCCTGGTACTACGGTCCACTTCGCCAGGCACAGACGGTCTCACATTCTTACGAGTATAAAGTTGTGCGGTGAAAAACCTCTAACTAAGGACCACCTGCCACTAAAGACCGCCTTTTTCCGGCCCCAAGGGGTGGTCGTTAGTCACAGGTTTTACCAAACATATGTAGCTTTATGCACTCAGCAATAGAGTGTACATGTACATGTAAGTGGCAGAATAACAGTCTGTTCAACCTTGCCCCATTCCACAGCAGGATACCTATAGTATGATGTATACAATGAAAATCGTGTCCGATGTACATGTACATGTAAATGTATACAAATGTTTTGGTCAAAAGCAGGACTGTCCTGCTCAATGTAGGATGTCTGGACAGCATGGAATGGAATTGTGAGATGCACAATCACATGTACCGTATTATCTCTAATATAAGCGCGGTCCTTTATTTTTTCAATTTACCTCCGCCCCTTGCTATTATTGGAGACATTCCTTTGTTGGAGACTGTCCCATTATTATTTCAACCTCATTTCAGAGGCTTGTTGCCATGCCAAATTCATGTCAGTCACACACATTTCAGGGTTTTTACGCCGGTACAGATAATGAATTTACACAGTGTGCTTATAATGGAGACTGAGCACTTTATTTTTTGAATGCCGCCCAAGGTGTTCTACTATTGGAGACGTGCTATTATTGGAGACTGTGCTTATATTAGAGATAATACGGTAAAATGTACTTAGCCGACATGCCGGAAACGTCGAAGACTAGTTTGGCATGACAGCAAAGTAAAGTTAGACACGGGTGCCGAAAGGCGGGCTAACGCCCCTACATGGCTACTTCCCCTTGTCTAACCCCCAAGACGAAAATTAATGATAGTAGCCGACTGGCCGAAATTAAAAAAAAAAAAAAAAAAAAAGTTAGACACATTGTACAATGCTGGCACCTGAAATCCGACCCCTGATCAGCTGAGCGTGCGCACGCTCAGGGGGTCGGATTTCAGTTGCCAGCACTGTACATAAACAGTCATGAAGAGTGTATTACTCAAGTCTGTGGACAGCAACTGTTTCGCTCTGTTCAATAGAGCTCATCAGCACAGCTCAGTGTCAGAGGACCGAAGCGCAGCTCTTCGTAATGAAATACGTTTCGTGAAGACTGTAAATTACAGTCTTCACGAAACGTATTTCATTACTATTATTATGGTATCTAAATTATGTATGGCAACAGTCAGTACTACAGTCCATTCATCGGAAACTGGCCCGCTGGCTTTTGAAAGTCGGATTTGGGCCAAATTGAGGATCAAAAACCCACTTTAAATCTCAAAAATCTGGGTTTTGGATCTGCTTCTCCATACATTTTGCCATCGCATACCTGTCCTAATTTCGTAAAACCTGGCTGAATTTCTATTTCCCTGTTCTTGGACTTTTCTGGCCTCAAATGTGGCAAGGAGTAATTGCACGGGTCACACAATGCAGGATGTACTGTTGTTTTCACGATATCTACAACTACATGTATGTGAGAGAGACGCCAAAAAGTTAGGGTGCCAGTTTCCAATGAATGGACTGTAGAGACCAACATGATTGTACACTGAAGATTTGCTATTATATGTGCGTGCGTTTCGTAATAGCAAATCTTCAGTGTACAATCATTATAGTCATGTATCTAATTTATGGTTCGGGAAGAGTGTGTTGCTCCCTACATGGGAGCTCGCCGTTTTCCTGGCAGCCTTGCCATTTGTTGTCAGGTGGGTATAATAATTATTATTTAATCGTTTTTAAGAATTATCTTGCTAAATATGTATCCTAGCTAACATGCTGTTTCGAAGTGCTGCCCCGAGATCTAATTGGTGTATTCACACTATGTATTCGCGGGCAACGAGACGAATACCTGTAAAATGTGAAGCCATGAACATCACCGACATGTACATGTACATACATGTAACACCTGATGGCTAGCTGTACGGGATCGCTGACAAATGAATGGTCCACCGCTAGCTACAAGTAGCAGTTTATTACTGCTACTTCAAGCTGAAATTATTGTGAGGCAATTACAGCTGCTGATCACGTCATGTACAAGTAACAATAATTATACTGAATAGCAAAACATGGATCAGTCTGATGATCTCTGACGACGTGTCACTCCCAGTGACAGTAATAGAGCTCTAGTTGCCTTTCTCTATGATTGTCTCCATGTATGGTTTGCGCCATGCTGCAGCTATTAACACTTTGCTTCGTGTGTATATAAACCAATACTGATCCAGATTTCTCATTACTGTTTTCTGATGATCGCTTAGTGCGTGAAACTCGGAGTAAAAACACTTTCTCTGTCCTCCTATTGTATGGTTTACCTAGTATTAAAAAGATACGAACCATAAATTACACGACGGTTCGATGGACTTCTCGTGTGCTCTGGAGGCCAGTCGTGAGTCAGTCAAGTGAGAATTCAAGTCGGCAGTCTTTAAAATTAATACTAGGTAAACCATACATGTAGCTGCTGTAGTAGCTCACACTGTACCCCATCGTAACCCCCTCACCCTGCAATATGTTGGTTTATTATTATTATTATTGTTTTTTCTTATTTTGTTAGGGATTTCCCAACAGGCAATGTTGCCTTTTTACTGGGAACCCTAAATGAGACTTTGTGTGAGCACGAAACAAAGCAGGCGACTCGGCCAGGCGACAAGATGGAGGTAGCGCATTCCACCTGTCGGCACCAAGATACGCAATGGAATGGAAACCATACCGCCTTGTGAGGCCGAATGGTCGCAAGGAATACGCGAGTCTCACCCGAGCGGTGAGGCTTGGTTCTTTGTTCGTATTCCATCAAGGTTGTGACCGGGCAGAGTTTAGCCTCATCCGGAAATTTAGCAAAGAAGAATTCAGTCAGAGGTCTCGATTGTCGAGACTGTTTTGCGAGGGCACCTGTTTGAAAGGTTACGCCTTCTGGAGAGAAATGTTGAAATTTAATATCAAGATTTGCTAAATCAACCGACCGGGATGGTCGAGTTAACGCAAGTAGCATGACAGTTTTGTGAGCAAGACTGCTCAGTGATAAGTCATTGTTATTGCCCAAAGATACAATATATGACAACACCTGGGCAACATCCCAAGTGGTACTATATCTGGGCTGTGGGGGTCTTTGGTGGAAAACTCCCTTTAGGAGTCTTATGACCAGGGGATGCTGTCCAGCATCATAGCCATCAATTTTATCATGGGCAGATGAGATTGCAGAGCGGTAGTTATTGATAGATCTATACTGGTAGCCGTCTTTGAAAAGAGACGCCAGAAAGTTGATTATGACAGAGACATCACTTGAAAAGGGATCTGAGTCCCGTTCAGAACACCAGCTACTCCATTTGTTAAACAAGGAATCATACGTCTTACTAGACTTCTCTCTCCACGATGCGATGAGGAGGTCTGAAGCCTCTGTTGAAACTTCATTGCTCGTGAACTTTTTCCGCAGATGTTCCACGCGGCTAGACGAGGGTTTATGTCGGGTCTGTTCACACTGTGTGTGGGTTGGATGAGGTTGTCCATCTCCGGTAGGAGGAGTGGCTCTGCTATTAACAGCTCCAGCAGAAGCGGGTACCATGGCTGACTGGGCCACACCGGGGCAACCAGTATCACCTGCGCTTCTTGCTCCTTGACCTTGGCTAAGGTTCTGCCGATCAGGTTCCATGGCGGATTCGCATATCCGTGATATCTGGTCCAATCCAGAGAAAATGCATTCGTTTCCATTGCCATGGGGTCTGGCCGCCAGCTGGCAAATAGCGGAAGCTGGTGAGTCAGCCGAGATGCAAACAGGTCCACGTCCAGGGGGCCCATGATCTTGTTGATTACTTGAAAAACTCTTGGATGAAGCATCCAGTCTGATCTGTCTTTCATCGTCCGCGATTCCTCGTCCGCGACTACATTCTTGGATCCTGCCAGGTGGGTCGCCTGCAGAACTATCTGCCTTTCCATGCACCATGACCACAGATCTCGTGTTAGATGGTTCAGGGTCGCTGACACGGTTCCCCCGTACTTGTTGATGTACGTCAATGCTGTTGTGTTGTCCATTCTCAGGAGTATTGTAACATTTTTGCGAGATTTCGCAAAGGTTTTCACAGCCAGAAATGCTGCCAGCAGTTCGAGACAATTGATGTGCATCTCTCTTTCCGAGTGTGTCCAAGGTCCACCCGTGCGGTTGCCCTGACACACCGCACCCCAACCAATTGTCGACGCGTCTGTTTCTATCACCAGGTCTGGTTTGGGAGACAAAAGGTTCCGACCGTTCCATTCTGATAGGTGATTTATCCACCAAAATAGCTCGTTCAGAGCTTCTCTTGTCAGCGGACACGGATGATTGTAGTCCTGACGGCCCTCCTCCAAGGAGGCTTGGAGACAGTTTTGAAGGTTTCTGTAAAACAGAGGAGCTTGCGGCACTGCTTGTGCTGCATGGTTCAGTTTGCCCAAAAGGCGAGAAACCACAATCGCTGATTGATGAGGCTCCTGATGTAACTTTCTTGCCTCTGCACGAGTTTTCTTCAATTTCTCGCCTGGGAGTTTCATTGTCATGGTTTCTGAGTTTATCGTGAAACCAAGAAACTCTACTTCCTTGCTGGGAGTGAGTTGCGACTTCGGGAAGTTCACCACGAATCCCAGATTTTGCAGAAGGAAAATCAGACCGCCCGTGTGGTCGATTGCTTTGCTTTGGCTGTCTGCCATGATCAAGATGTCGTCTATGTAGATTATCAATCTCAGACCGAGGGATCTCAGAACGACTACTACTGCTCTGGAGGTCTTGGTAAAGACCCACGGAGCTGACGACAGACCGAAGGGCAGACAATTGAACTGGTAGAGTTTGTTCTGCCACACAAAGCGTAGACAGTTTCGATCGTTCAAGTCCATTGGGATCGTGAAGTAGGCATCCTTCAGATCGACTTTTGTCATGAAGTCTCCCTGACGAAGCAGGTCTTTCAGCATGTGAATTCCCTCCATTTTGAAATGGACTGGTTCTATGAATTGATTCAAGGCTTTGAGGTTTATTATTGGCCTGATGGCTCCGTCCTTCTTTGGGACTGCAAAGAGTTGAGAGATGAAACTGGGGGGCTCCGCTCCCATTATTGTGGGCATTGAAACTTCTGAAATTGCCCCTTTGTTGATCATCGAGATTACCTCGGAAGAGATTTTTGTTCTCTCTTCCTCTCGAAACACAATCTCTCGTGGAGGGTGAGCCTGAAAAGGTCTCTGCAACCACTGAATCCTGTACCCTTGAATACAGTTCAAGACCCACTGGTCTGAGCTTATTGCCTTCCAATTCTCTGCAAACATTGCTACTCTCCCCGCAACTTGGGGTCGTTGAAACACAACAGTCTCCGTCATGTCTTTGACACACATTTGTTTCAGAGCACTCACAACAGAGGACATTGGATAAGGTTGAGCAACTTTTATTTCCTTTAGAGGAAGGGGTAAAGGCGATGCATTCTCTGAGCTCACTTGCTGGGCTCGCGGCTCCTGTCGCTCTGGTTGAGTGGTTTCCGGTTGCCGCCGAACCGGAACTGATTGCCGTGACCGTTGTAGGGTCGAAAACGGCTGGTGTTGTTGAAGTTGCCCCGACTCGAGTGGCCTCCCCGAGGGGCACCGGTTCGGCCTCCACGAAAAAACAAGCCAGGTGAAGACTTGCCACGAGTGGAGCTGGAGGCTTGAGAGAGACACTTGATCTCCTCGTTGCGTTCTTTGGCTCTCTTGGAGAAGCCCTCTCCGAACAACTGAGGGGCAGACGCCTTGTAGATGGGATCATCCTCAGCCATGTCGGCGAGATCCCGATTCATGCACATGATTGCATTTCTTCGCCTGTCTCTGTTCAGGTACATATTGGCGTTGCCGATAAAGGCCAGAGCAGTCTTGCATGCCTCAACGGCCTCCCCCGCGGTCAGGGTATCCTTTTGTGCCTCTTCAAGCACGTGAGTCAAAGGACCCACAGCGTCAAGGAGCAAGGCCTGTTGCTTAGACAGGGCCTTGTCACGCGACTTCGTCGCAGGGTGAAGACGAGATTTAATCATCTTGTCCATCAACGGCGGGGTAGCCACGTCAATCCGTGGACGCCCGAAACGACTACGCCATTGGCGTCGAACTTCGTTCGAGGTGGAAGCAGTAAAATGCTCTTGAAAAAACTCCAAGGTTTCCGAAGACACCTTGAAGTCTGTGCCAGACTTGTCCAACACATTTGAGTCCTCCATCTCCTCCTCGGACTCGTAGTCTGACGGAACGTCAGCATTGCGGGTTTTACCCGGGGTTGATGAGGCGCTTGGCGCCAGAACGGAAAACGAGGCACTTCGTGCCGGGTTGGACATTGGTCGAGCCGCTTCCAGAGCAGACACTCTCTCCGCAATGTCAGACATATTTGATCCAATATGCTCCACCACCTGCGTCACCTTCCCAAGCCGGGAGATCATCTCCGTCATCAATTGTGTCTGCGATGGCTGACCAGCAGCATCAGACGCGTTATCAGTGACATGATCCATGATGAGAATGGAATGCAGGCGTTCAGCAGATAAGCAAACAGGAGGCGATCTACAAGAATCACACACACCGAAATAGGTTAGAAACACTACCTCGAGTTCGAAAAACCACCTCACAAGAAAGAACTAAAGCAAGGGATTGCACCACAAGCGAGTAACTATTACTTACTTCAAGCGAGCTAGAAAAAAGGCCAACTGGCTGAAGGGTAACACGGGCTATTTTATACAAGCATGCGCATGAAAACGCACAAAAACAAAATAAAACATAAATTATTCACTACAAAAAAGCTGTCACATGCTAGGAAACTAGGCCAAACACGTTGATATGGAGACAGAGCATTCTGAAATATAATTACATGTAGTCATAACTCCGATTAACTCGTAACATTTTGTCATTCTTCTTTTCACAATTATTTAATTGGCTCACCATCCGAGTTACAATATGTAGAAAGGAAAGAAATTAATTAATATAGATACGAGTTGAGAGTAACTCTCCATCACTGCAACCAGATACTATATTATATACAGTCAGAAAGTGCAACAACTAGGCACAAAACTGACAGAGTACTGAGACATTCGACGTCCTGACACCTAGCTTCAACACATCTCCGTAGCGCTAACTGACAGCCTTCCAACTTGGAAGGTTCAAGGTCACAGTATGGTAAGACCAAAGAGGGGAAGGCAAGCGCAACGAAAATGAGCACAAGCTACAGTCCCAACGGAACAAAGAATGTCGATTGTTACTGGACTATGATGAGACCAGTAGGATATTTGACAAAGCGGTCTGACTACAATTCGAAGCAGCAAAGCAGCACACCACCCAACTTGGGTGGGTCATAAAATCAAAGATAAGTAAAGAAGGGGAAGCTTTGCGAAAACGAATTGTACAAGCCGAAAGCCAAACTCCTACAGTACTCCTCATGCATGACATAGTGATGGACTAGTTGACTACAAAACAAGTTGTTTCACACGACGTGCGTTTCGCATCACTGTATCTGGTTGCAGTGATGGAGAGTTACTCTCAACTCGTATCTATAATTCTTTCCTTTCTACATATATTATTGGCTCAACATCCGAGTTTCATAATAATAATACATGTACATTATGTATGTTTGTGATATGAGAGAGCACATTTCATTTAAACCGGACGGTCCAGCAGTACCACTGCAAAAAATGATTATAAAGGGGGTTAACGGAACGTTTTGTTTGCCGCAGTACACGTACCGCTCAAACGCTCATACAATCATTATGTTTGTGTTGCGACAGTCGGAAAATTGCCAAAATCAATCCGTAATGACGTACATATACATTGTACATGTACATGTACGTGTACCAATGTCCGATTAATCGCTTGATGGGTTGGTGAATTAATCACCGTTTGGCTTATGATGTAATGATGAAACGCCAATTATCTTTCTCGTATTCTCTGTCCTCCCTCTCTGTGCATTCCATTCTGCCATGGTGGACTCTCGCCCTTCGTCTCAACTGATTAATTGGCCGTCTTCTGACATGACAGGAGATGTTACTGTACCCAGTGCACGGACTGTTTGCATTCCCACATGGCACATGTTTAGCCCACGTACACGCACTCTGGGTAGCGGTTTTTACTTGGCTTGTGTACACATGTACAATGCTGGCAACTGAAATCCGACCCCTGAGCGATGCGTTCACACTCCTAGCGGTCTCTAATTGATTTTCATAGTTTTACAATGCCGTGTTGGGCCTTTGCGATGTGAGCGCACCGCTCATGGGTCGGATTTCAGTTGCCAGCACTGTACAAGTTGTTTGAGTACCACCATTGGTCAGATTCGGGTGATCCTGCTTCCATACTCGTTGTTGGGAGTTAGGTTCTCTTCCCACAATTCCCCTTCTTGGCATGTGGATAATGGACGATGATCGAAGGTGCAAAATGTCCGAGGCGAAGCCCATTATTTAAACGCAAAACGGAACATAAAAATGGCCTTTGAATACCAGTACTGACTACTGACCATGGCACAATGAGGAGTTTGAAGTTGCTCAACCAAACCTAACCTCCATTTGATGGCCGTTGACGGCAGGTCAGAGTGCTCAATGAGAGTGCTGACAGCAAAGCACTGCAGAGCTTACCATACACGAAGGATCCAGTGGAATCTTGAATCTACTCCGAGTCTCCTAACATCTCCCATGTACATATGTACAATGTACATGTCCAAATGAAACATGTCCAAATGAAACATGTCAACATGTCATGTCTAAAATTAGCATTACTAGTATGTCCAAGGCAAAGGGCTATGACTATGTATGAAGGGTGGACCGCCAGAGCTAGACTAGTAGAGCAACCTGCCACAGAAATAACAGTACTAGTTAGTACTCAACTAATAATACTTTTAAAACTACCCAATGCTGTAGACAGCAACTTACAATATACATGTACATGTACTTGTAGCTGTTTCGGTCATAAAGGCATCATTAGTACAGCTACGAGCTTTAATTAATTAAGGAAGCCGAGCTACCAGCCATGATTCAAAGGAGGTACCACATACACGAGGTCGGATAGCTCGCCACTCTAGCGCCTGAGTACTCTAACCACCGAAAGTAGCGGGCAATGCGTAATGCAGCAGCACTAGAGCAGCCAACCGAGAGTGCTCAACGAGACGAATGTCGAGGAGAATAATACCTACTGTTGTAGACAGCAAGCTGTTTTAAAACTATCATACTGTGGTTATGGGAGCCAGAAGATTTTTTATTTTTATTTATTTTTTTTACTATGTTCACACTCCCAGCTCGAAAATAATAAAGAAAGACAATGATACTGAGACTAGGACGAACGTGACAACTATTGAGCAGGGGCTGCACCGAGACGCAGCAGTGATGGTGGGGCATTGATGGCTCTGCCGACCTGAGGTCTCGGCATCACGGCCAAAAACACGCACCAAAAACAAAAGATAGAGCTGTACGAGTCAGCAAAATGAAAAGAAAGGAAGGGTTAACATCAGCGAGTGTGCGGGAGAAACCGTGAGACTATTAACAAATTACAAGGGCTGTTACTGAGAGGAGCATCATCATGGCTGATCATGGCGAGTCGGTTGTCTGATGGTGCCGGACATACATGTACATGCACACAGTTATCAACCTCCTCCTGCACAGACTAAAATATCGCAGGCTGGAGTATGCCCTCTCTATTTTCGTCCTCCTCGCAACAGTTGCGGGCTTGTCGTTCATGAACAGGGGTGCTATCGTCCCATGACCACGCCAGCCAATCATGTGCATTTGGCTGTAACATCTTCTTCGTTTCGAGTATTAGAACATCCTCAACATGCATGCTGTTAATAAAAAGTAAAAGATCGTTCCTCATGTTGCCTAGCCATCTAGTCACTGGTAGATCTCTGGCTGGGCTTGGTAAGTATTTGTCGCCATCTGAAGGGTTCTGCAAGCACATGAGGCATACCACTTTCTGTCGCCAGCTTTCAGAGATTTCGTTGCCTACGGTCAAGCATCTACACGCATCCGTGCATAGTCTGTCTACATGTACATGTACATGTACATGTACGTGCCGCTGTGAACATTGGAAAGGACTCTCATATTCTCTCTCGCTCTCACTCTCTCCTTCAACCAGCTGTCGACTTGGAAGTGATTGGTCCCCAGTAATCACAACCCAGCCGCAAGTCCGTCCTTCTTGTTCCGCTACTCACAACTGCCACAAGCTTTCAACTCCACACCCACAGCAGTCTGTGTCCTTTCTTGGGTAACCACACAGCTACGAGACACACAAGAGATTCATAACATTTTACAAGCACGGTAGCCTAGGGTACAATGTAATTCCGATGCAGATCGAAGGAAGAAACCCATTAACAGACACTGGTTCATTATGCGAATGATATTTTCCTCCACTTCTACATGTATTGTTAGTTTGACAGCATGAAACAAGGTTGCTGTCAAACTAACAACAATTACATGTGTGAACTATAACAAGGTTTATCTAATACTAGTATTGGAATTTCAAATTTGGACTTCACGGAGAATTTCAAAGTTTTTAGGAAATTAGAGGCCACGTGCCGCGTACTGCTCTTTTCTCTCCGAAACTCAACACTTGCAAGCCAGATATGAAAGAAAGAAAAAAATCATTAGTCACACCACCGGGACTCGAACCAGGGACCTTGCTATTCGCGAGCAATGCTCTAACCAACTGAGCTACAGTATGACTCTCATCCACGGGGATGGTAAATCTATCCTTCTTCGATCAATCCATATCTGGCTTGCATCATACCGGCAACTCACACCAATCAAGAGGGCCCTCGGCCATTCGCTTGATATCATGGGGAGCGCATCAAACTATGTCCACTGCGAGCAAATACAAAATAATGCAATATCAAATTTGGACTTCACGGAGAACTTCAAAGTTTTTAGGAAATTAGAGGCCATACGCCACGTACTGCTCTTTTCTCTCCGAAAAAGTAATAGCATTGGACGAGCTGAAGCGACATTTGGATTACTTTATTAACAATGTAAGCGATGGAGACGATGCAAGAAACAATCTAAAGGGTAAGGAAAAATACATGTAAGAAGAAAAAGGCAATGGAAAAAAAAGATGATTCGAACAAGTAATCCAAATGTCGCTTCAGCTCGTCCTACTTATTGCCATATTAAATTTACTAGCACTGGGTTATACATGTATAAGATGTGCATGCATGTGCTGTACGTGCACCAACATGTACATGTACATTGTATCTTTGACACTTCTTCTTAGTCAGTAGTTCAGGACCACTACATGTCGTACAACCATACACAGTATGGAGGTGAATAGTACACTGGAAACCAATACACCAATCGCGCATTCTAAACAAATAGTAGTGCATTGCGTCACCCACTCAACACAAGCGAGTGGTCGTCTGGGGTCAGTGGCAGTGGGGTGTCCTTCTTTATGTTTGTTGTTCTCCTTGCAGTGATATTAGCTGTTCTGTTGAGGGTTTTTTGTGTCAAGAGAGGATCTCGAACTGCCAGTTGAAGCCTGTTGGCTTTCGTTTGTAGGAATGCTTGCCTGTCACAGTGCCACATCACTGTGTGGTTTTTGGTTGTACATCAAACAGCAAATCATCGCCGCAATTGTCGTTCCATGTTTTCACTAGCGATGGCGATCTGAAAAAGAAATGGCTGGTGAAAATTCGCCGTGACGAGCGCCAGGGTGGCTTTGCTGTAAACCCTTCAACGCACGTGTGCGGCCTTCATTTCACGGAGGACGACTACCACTCGGGCGGACGTGTTAGGGCCAGGAAGACGGAGCGTAAAGCGGCCAGGCTTATCAAGGATGCTGTTCCAAGCAAATTCGATTGCTTTCCCGATCATTTGCGCCCTGCAGCTTCCAAGCGCAAATCTCCGGCTGTGAGACTGCCTTCGGAGCCCAAGTCGAAGCGCAAATCAACGGACGAAGCAGCTAGCCATCATGCCTCTACCACCGCTGGAGTTTCTTCAGTTTGCGCAGTTCCTCCTAGTGTTGCACCTGATGCACCCTCTGCTGCTTCTGACTTGGCCTCTGGAATCAAGAGACAATCATTAGATTTTCTTCACATCCATTCCCTAGATCCCTCTCTTCACACCACTTCAAAGGCCACATAATTAAAGTTATATTTAAGGAAGGTGAACTCGAAGCGATCGTTTGTACACTTGCATTGTACTTCATTCTCTCTGAGTGCTGCCTGTGCAAGACAAATGAAAGAATCTCTTAGCTAGTAGTGGTCCTGTCGAATCAGTGTCTGTTGACAGTGCGGAAAGGGTTGTTTCCAGCTATCAGTATCATTACCATTGGTCTGCGACTATAATTCTGCTGCATTTAGCATGGGTAGTGGCTCAGCTAGAAGGGTTAGGGCTGTCCATAGGAGCACTCTCTGTTCCTAGGTATTAGGTGCATGCGCTTCTGAGAGCGCCCAGCTAGTGCTTATTGCATACACCAGACTAATCACTATGAAGGTAAGTACTGCTGGTCCTTATAAATGTTGTGTTGCTGCGCGCAAGTCTGAAAATAATCGAGTATGTTGAGATGTTGCCAGTTGCGTTTATCGTGTGTAGTACAAAACCGGTTTAGCCAGCCAGCAAGGTCCGCCCATCAAGCTAGACCCTTCCAGGTGGATGTCTATTTCTGCAAATGTTTGTCGTGAGGCTTCATTCCGCAGTGAACACAATCATGTAGATTGACGGCTGTTTGGAAGTGGAAATGTTCATCATAATAGTATTCATTGGGTTGAGGGAGAGATACAAACGGGAAAAAGTCTGAAGAAAACATTGACTGTCTGAGTCAGTGTCACCACCAGGACTCGAACCAGGGACCCTCGCTTGTAGCCAGCGACGCTCTAACCACTGAGCTATGGTGTGGTCGTCATCCCAGCAGAGATCGTTCAACACTTCTTTCAGACTTCGTAACTCGCACTTCCTGTGAATCCACACAGGCGGGTGGGACGCCGCCCTCACTGTAACCCACAATAATAATAATATTGCACTTTAATAGAGCACTCTGATTTTCATGCTTGTTTGAGCTAGTTCAAAAGTGCTTTTTTGCTCGTTACAACATTATACTTCACTGCCATCCGTTCGGCCAGTGACGTAGGTGTGAGGCTGCTGCCATCACAAAGAGGCGGAAAGGGCAGTCTTTCGTCTCGGCGGGCTGTTCGTCCTGGCGCGTATCGCCACCCAGTCGTGCCAAAACCATCCGTGATTTTATCCACTCTTTCCTAGGCTTTAGTGTTCGTGTTGTATTCAAGGTCAAACCTTCTCACGTATACAACAATAGATCGAGCGGATGCGCATATGCATGATAGTGTTTGAACAGGCCATACGACAAGCATTAGCATGGCGAGCGAAAGGTGAGTAAACACATTATTATAACAACATGCAAGCTGTCTGATGATCGGTAAAATGTGTGATGCTTGAACTGCCTTGAAGTAAATTAGTTAGTTACAGCTAAACCAACCTTCGCCTCCAGTGTGTGCAACTACACAACGTCACATGATTGTACAGTCATGTACACGTATCCATGACGACTGTGCTGAAAGTCAGGAAGTAGATCTACTCGTCCGCACACGGTGATAGTGCTAGTAGTAGTGCTGAGTGTGAATCGAATGACTCTCCACCTGCATGGAGTGCTAGTGCCGGCCAGCTGCACCTCGACACGGTCTCCTTTCCTTGCCGAACTCGTATCTACGGGTTTGCTCCGTGAACTAACTTACTTGTGAAGGGGCACATTTGGCATCCCTAACTACTTGCACTGATCTTGACGCCCTTACTTAGTCGAAGTGGCTGAGACGTACACATATGCTTCGAAGTACACTGACGAGACAAATCAGTACAGTTACAATAGCGAGATTACTAAAGTAACACCAGCTACCTGCACAGCAGCCCTCTGCCCTCTGCCCTCTGCCCTCTGGATGCATCGGGCTGCTGCGTGGTAACTACATGTATACAATTCTCAGCACAGTTACATGTAGTTTGGGAACTGGTCCAGGCGACAGTTTTTTGGATAATTAAAAAAAAAACTTTAGTCGGATTTCAGTGAGCCCAACTGCACATACATGTAATTACAACATTCGCCATAACCAGTGGCAAGCCGAAAACGGATGTGCAGACCTAGACAGAAGCACTAGTAGTTCAGCTGCTCAGCTAAACCGATAACCAATAAGGCACACGGCATGCACTCGACCTCAGTTGGCGGTTTGGGCTTCTACTTCTCCTTTCACCTCCACCTTGAGCCCCAGTCCGGCGTTTCGATAGCGGAGGTCAGTAGTCGTTAGCAAGAATGTGACCTCCTCGGAGTAAAGAATGTGCCTAACAGAACGGAACGGAAAAAGAAAACATGCGTTTGAAGCAGCAGACACTTGCACCACTCTGTGCCTCTTGCGTTCTGTGCATGTACCGGTAATATCGTATTGTACAATCATGTACATGTAGATAAATAGTGGGCTTCATTGTCTGCTCCCCCCCCCCCCCACACACACACACATACAAACTGCATAGCAACTCATACAGCAGACTATTGACCTGTGCGGAATGTACATGTACATAATTGTAATCAAGTACATGGCGGTTGCTTCAATGCTGGAAGATTGCTCGATGCCCGTATATAGGGCAGAGTGTTTCACACAATAGAGAGACAGAGGAAGCTGTGTTTGCGACTCCTACTTTCATCACGTTCTCAATGACTCGTGAGCATCAGGCAACTGAACTTAACGGAATATAGGTTGACGATCATGACAAGGTGAAACTCAGTGTCCAAACACAGCTTTCTTTCTCTCTCCATTGTATTCGGTGCGGAACTCAGATAACACTTACCCCTCCACCCATGGGAACTGGAACTGGAAAGTGTACTTATAATAATTATTATGATTATTATTTGCTCGCAGTGGACATAGTTTGATGCTCTCCCCATGATATCAAGCGAATGGCCGAGGGTCCTCTTGATTGGTGTGAGTTGCCAGCATGATGCAAGCCAGATATGAATTGATCGAAGAAGGATAGATTTACCATCACCGTGGATAAGAGTCATACTGTAGCTCAGTTGGTTAGAGCATTGCTCGCGAATAGCAAGGTCCCTGGTTCGAGTCCCGGTGATGTGACTGATGATTTTTTTCTTTCTTTCACATCTGGCTTGAAAGTGTTGAGTTTCGGAGAGAAAAGAGCAGTACGTGGCATGTGGCCTCTAATTTCCTAAAATAATGATTATTATTGATTGTATTATCCGTGTTACGTATTATCCGAACGTAATTCAGAGCATGGGGGATGCACCTGAAAACTGAATATTGAGCACGTCCTTGATCAGTGAGTGCGTTCGATTATGCACGCGAATCGATTCACGAATCGATTCATGAATCGATTCGCGCTATTCACATCACCCCATGTGAATAGAGTGAATGGATTCCGAATCGATTCCAGGGCTCCTGACATGAAATCGAACGACTTGAATGCATGCGAATGGATTCATGAATCGATTCAAGTGTGTAATCGAACGCACTCACTGGCAGCAATGCTGCACTGTACAGGTACGTACATGTACATGTACATGTACCAACACCCTACTGTGCTATACTAGTATGCAGTCTATGCAGGACTAGCGCCGGCCGTCCAGGTCCAGGCCTTTGACCTCCGCCGAAGTGCCGAATGGGTATAACTATGTTACGTCTTGTTAGTATTTGTTTCGTATTGTTTTTGCCCGCAGCACCAACAATGAACCAGGTGGTCTTAGGCACTCTCTCTCTCCCTCTATCTCTCAGACTCTCTCACGCTCAGTACCACTCTGCGACCCGCTAACCATGTTTACCAGTACGGCATGGCAGTAGCTGGTGGTTTTGCCTAACAACCCGTTCTGCTGACTCATTCGGTCAGCGAACTGCTCATGTCAAGTGTGCTGCATTTCCTCCCCTGTGCCTATGAAACATTTGCACAGCACGGACATGGAGAGAGTTTGCAGACCACCCATCACATGTGACCCTCAGATTGCAACTAAAATGGACAGACACAAGTTCAAGCCCTGCATACTAAGTCGTATCGACAGGCACACCATTTTTTTGTGTTGATCGATAATCTTGTTTCACTTCGCATACACACATTCACACGCACACACACGCAAGGGGGCTCGGACTCGAAAATAGAAGGCTTTGAACTGATATTGCTACAGCTCATGTTGAGCATACGCATAGTGGTATAGTTATGAGTGTGCGTTCATCCAATACCGGTAACAACACAAAATAATATCAGTCCATGCTGGCAATTTGATAAGTTTGGGATTTGGGCAAGCGGCCTATACCAACGGGTATTGCAATAACTTAAAAATTAAAATACCGAAATCTGACGAAGAGACGTTGAATGGAGGGAATGGTTATGTCTAGGATGTAACCGAGATTCGTGATTTATGAAGCGGACGAAGAAGCCTTGGATAGACAAAGGTGAGAAAGACAAGAGAGGGGGAGAGAAGGGATAAGAGCGGATGAATCTGGTTAGACAAGGGAGGGAAAGAGAGGCGAGCGAAAGTCTAGTGATTAGAATGAAGTGAACGGAAGTACCAGTATAATGTATGAACGGAAAAGTAGCAAATTGTCAAGTCGTCAGAAAGTAGTAATATTAATAGTCCGTTCAGAAGCCATACACGTGAACAGTTCAAGCACCATAATGTTTTGGATACTGCGTTGTTACACTGGTCCGTTGAGGAGCTTTATGAGAGTAGGATCGCGATTAGCCGCTCGTTGAAACTCACTGAATGATATCAGACCGTCCTTGTCCTCATCCATCTCCTCGAACAGTTCCTCCACAGAGTCCAGCTCAGCGTCAAACATGGGATGATCGTGTCCGAATACACTGCCTTGACCTGCCCAGCCCTGAGTGAAGGACAGCGTGGAGCTGCGGCGCGACAGAAGCGTGCCCGTGGGACTGCTGGAGTTGCTGCTGTGTCGAGATGATGTTGATGATGTGGGTGTGGAGGAGAGGGTGGATGCGTGGCCGTACGGACTGCTTGAGGTTGTGCATACCTGGTCTTCACTCAGCGGACACAGTCGCGACTTGTCCAGCCTTGGGCTTCTGGGCAGTGAGCGGCAGTACTCTGATGATGGTGAACTTGCGGTGACGTCACTGCTGCTTGTTGGACAGCCAATGACGGACAGAGATGGTCGGGTGAGGGAGACCATTGACAGACTGCGCTGCTGAGAGAGGCGAGGAGCGGGACCACGGTGCGTAGATTCTAGTAGCGACTCGTAAGATGTAATGGCAGACGAGGTCTCAGCCAAGGACAGTCTGGTGTCGCTACGTGGCAAGGTGGAGCATTGGCAGTTGGGACACGTACTTTGCCTGGTGAGCGTTGCATGCGATCTCGACTTTCGTACTGGTCTTAGCGCCTCCAGCGCCGTGCGAATCTCACAGAACTCGTCCAAGGTTACGTAGCCGCTGCCGTCGATGTCATAGACTTGAAATGCGAATCTCAACTTATCGCTGGTAGTGCCTCTGCCCATCACGCCCAGCACAGACAGGTATTCGCTGAACGAGATGAAGCCGTTTCCGCTGCGGTCCATGGCG
Source organism: Sycon ciliatum (assembly GCF_964019385.1). Taxonomy (NCBI): domain Eukaryota; kingdom Metazoa; phylum Porifera; class Calcarea; order Leucosolenida; family Sycettidae; genus Sycon; species Sycon ciliatum. Next base: position 2,722,334 of record NC_088645.1, read on the forward strand.
CGGAAGATATGCTTGGAGATGCAGCTGGAGTTGCCATACGGGAAGAACGCCGCATAGGCCTGCGTGAACTCCGCCTCGCTGATGATTCCGCTTGGGTGCTCGTCCATGAACTCGCGAAGGAGTTTCTTCACCTCGCAGCCGCTGAAGTGTTTGGAGGGATTGATGACGCTGGCATCTTCACCAGTGGCCGAACGTCCCATGGACACTCTCTTTCTCTGCAGCTGAGCCGCTCGGGAATGAGTTTGACCCATTCTAACTGTTCTGCTATCACACTAGAAACAATCTACAAGCCACCAAACAGCTGATCGGAGACAAACAAGCAAAGGTGAGTGCAAGAGAACCTTCTTACAACTCGGCTATCCCTTCTTCTGCTCAGTGATTTCTCGCTACCCGATGTTTCTGGTCTGCATTGAAACAATCTTGCTCCTTTTATGCTCCCCCAGTGTCCTCGCTCCCAGCCCGCTCGCAGTGTAAAGGTTATAGCCTTGGGCTGATGGTCAAGGTAATGTTGTCCGGGACAGACTGGTCTAACTGGTGCGAATGCCGATGCATGGCAATCGACAAGCACGCCCCCAAACAAGGAGCGCGACGCGACACCCTGCCGGGTTGGGACTCGCCACGTGGCCACACAGCATCAGCGAGCTAGCTGCGAGGCTTCGCTCCGCTCAATAAGCAATGGGCTGCGCAATCCATAGGCATAGATCATCGTGCGGAGAAATTCCCGGAGAGTGCGCGTGCAGCACTTGAGAATGACATCGCTGCTGTAACGTGTTGTACTATCATGACCATGTATTGTGCTGGTATGACGTGTGGGATCTGATTTGAGACTGCCTCAATGCAGTTGCATCCTGCTTGCTTTAATAAGCATGTGCCTTTTAGCTAGACTACATTAGTACATACATGTACAGTAGGTGTACGTGACTTTAATATCGACATGCGGCAATCAGCAAAAAGCATAATAATTATGTATTTAGAGCCTAGCCTGCTAGGCGCGTAGGCCTAGGCTAGGGTCCGAGTAGTGCACGCATACTGAGCATGGCCCCACCTGGCGTTCCAATTATCGATTGAGGCGAGGCGATGTGGGTTTTCTTCAGTTTTTAATTCCCAACCCAAGCATGTGTCCAAAGCTCAGTCCATCCCGCTAGTATTGTACATGACAATAGTAAATTGTGATTGCAGCGCGCGTTGGGACACACACAGAGAAAGCTTTTACTGAAATAGCATGATGGTGTTGCTCTAGGCTTCTACACAGACTCTGTGTGTTACCTAGTGTGTCTGAGAGTTTCGCAGTAGACTTTACAACACAATACGAACGAACTGCACACTGAACGCCGTGGTTTGGTGCAGTCTCCGAAGAATGTAACCCCTGCTGCCTACAGCTACACCAGACGCACCATCGAACCCCCACCTCTCCCATGCTTTGTCCTATGTTCACCCACAATGTGTGCTGCTGCTGCCCACCGTTGTCGTAGAGGAGAATAGAATAAATTCTCAAATGCAAGTAGCGTCATGCTGTTCGTTGACCTTGATGTTCTTGAGCCTCATCGGCGACTGAACACTCCGTGATCCAAGTGAAAAAGACAGAAAGGTGATACATAATAATATTATTATACTTGTAAACTTATGGTCCTCTCTCTCTATTTTTAATTATAATTATACGTGATCGCCATATCATGCAGAGATGGGAGCAGCAGATTATACTAGGTACTTGAAGAGCATTACATTTCCGCTATTAAATCTCGTACTCTAGCGAATTAATGCATGGCAGGATGGTATGTTTTAGAATCGCTATCAACAGAACGAGCTGAATAGAGAATGGTATGTGATTTAGAAAACACCTTCAGCTGCCAGTTTCGTGATGGTTTTGCCACAACAGAAACATGTCACAACGAAATACATCATTCTGTGTCCAATGCCAAAATGGGCCTAAAATAGTATCGTTACGTACATGTACATGTACTGTAGCTGGTCGTACATTCACACCAACCCTGCAATATCAGTGTGCTGAAGAGTTTCCCTAGTTGTGTAACACCCCGCAGGATTGATTTTGTAGTGTTCTTCTTCAGATTGTTTGCAATCATTTCACCACGCATTCCCACAACTTGGCTACATTGTACCTAGCACGACTCATACATGTACATGTACGTGTATCTCGGCATGAATTCGTGATGAAGAGTGTTTTCGTAATGAAAATTGCAATGCTGCTTGGCCATACCAAGTATGCTGTGTGGTCATTAGGCGAGCGCTTTGATGAAAATAATTAATGATGCCATTGATGGGCTTAAAAACACTTCAGTAGCTAGCCGATACGGAGACCTCCTCGGTTTAGGCTAAGGCCTGTGGAGAATCCATAAATACAAGTACAAATCCTGGTCCAGATGTTATTCGTGCGCGTTCATAATTTCCTGTGAGCCGATCGAGGGAAGTCTAAAGGAGTTGTTGTCGTGTTGAGAAACGCGCCCCTCTTCACCTTCGAGTGTCACTCTCTTGGTCTAAGACCGCCAGCCCTTTGCTCTACGTCTCTCTCTCTCTCTCTCTCTCTACATGTACATGACATTGAACGTGTGGCTCTCCACCGCAGATTCCATAAACACCGGCGTTTATGTCGAGCTACTACGCGTTGCGCTACGCAGTCTGAAGTGCCCAGATGCATGCACTATGGGCGACAACCCCTGAACTCGTAATTTTAGTCTCTCTCATTTTTTTGTAAGGACTTGCCGAATATGAACGCTTGATGGATGAGCAAACCGATGTGATCAAATATGTTCTTCACTCTTCAATACAATCATTGTTAGATGGTTCACGCGCACAGCATGCAGTCCGTCGCGCCGTAACATCTCCGATAGTCACGGACATGCCAAGGCAATAGACACATTCATCTGCTGTACATGTATATGACCTAGGAGAGGGCAGTGTGTCGTGGCATGGCTCACTCGCAGACAGCCAACGGCGTCCAAACATTCGACGGTCCCTGGCCTATGTGACATGCTAGGGGTTACATCATCATCATCGGATCATGCCTGTGATCTCCCTACCTTTCACCATGGAACCGGAAAATGCGCCGCTCTGCCCCAAAGAAGTCGACACGGTAGAGTGGGCAAGTCTCTAATCAAGGTAAGATAAAGTTGTACCACTTGTGCGCACGAGAGCCGTGTACTGGTACTACTGATCATGCACCTGTTGCTGGCATCCAGGCATAGAATTGATGAAATGCATCAGTATTTCGCAACTACTTTTGAAGTACATTGATAATCTGTGTGTTAACCCCTCATTATACTTATAGAGCGCTTTCAGTGATGACTCGGCAAGCTGAACAATGCCGTGTTTTACTGACATTGAGTAATATTGGGACAGGTTTCTTTCTCGTGGAGCCTCTCTATTCCATTATGTAACAGGTTCTGAGCCTCGCATACATGTATTTAAGCACTCTTCAGGCAGCTTTTCCAAAACTTTTTCTACGTGAGATTGGGACATGCGCATGTTCGGTGGTGGCAAGTGAAATGTGACCCCTGATTTCCGTCCTAGAGTGCAGCACCGATTCAAGCGGTGTCTATTGCGTGGTGCGTTAAAGTCGCGTGCTGGGTCTTTGTAATACGAGCGGACCGAGCTGGGATCGCATTTCAGTCGCCACCGCTGCTGTTTGAAGACGTCATGATCAGGGGAGATGAATCATGATGGTCAGAGGTCTGCTTGGGAAATCTCTACCCTTGCATAACTATCGCATCATGTTGAGAGCACACGAGAAGTCTGACGAATCTTCGACTTCGACTCGTACTCTCGTCAAGTGCAGACTTCGGCATGCAGCAAGAAACGACTTGAGTGATCTGGACTTTATGTACTGATATTGTTGAGAGTAAACATGAGGATGAATCAAGGGCAAACAAAGTGGGTGGGAGAGGGGGGGGGGAGTTGAACACACATGTACATTGTAATCATGATTATGTCGCCGAGACACTTTCAACTGGGCTCACAATAGTTTAATGTTCTCTGAGTCATGGTTAGTCGCCAGGCGTATCCTGCTCATCTCTCCGCGTTTCCTAATTTGACATTATCTCTACCCCGAGTTTGTCACAGTTTGTTGGTGATATGTTCCTTATTCGATAGCAGGGTATGGTAGGTGATGGTATTCAAACTGGCGCACACTCTTGTGGATATTGATTGGCTACTTTTACCCCGATTCTTGGAAAGCGAACGCGTTGTGCTCTCAGCTACATGTGCACATGTATACCACAAAGGCAGAAGAGAACAGAGACAGCCGGCTAGGTCATGTTGTAACGCTGCGTTTCATGCACATAAAAAAAGTAAATTATCGTGTCCGTTCCCGAAGGGAACTCGCGACGGCCGCTAACACCTGGTAAACCCTAGCGGCAGATTTAATGCACATGGCAAAGCTAAGGCAATCCTCAGACAATTCTAGGCAATACGGAAACTGTCGCTATTGTGTGTACATGTACATGCATACTGTGGGAGCTGCGATTTACCTTGGTACCTTTTTGTCAGGACGTTAGATAGTGCAGCCTTCAAGTTCAAGGGCGGCCAAACGATGCCTGGTCGCTCTAATCATATAGGGAGGCATCCTTGCCCTTAGTGATCACTTCCGATGCTACATGACGCATATCACGAGATGGCTGCACCTTGGTAGGCGATTGGTGCATGCAATATCCTCATAGTATCATATTCCCTTGGAAATGTCCTGCCAGGGAAAAGGGCTTCGAACAATCGGACTTGGTATCTTTCACATTGTCTACTTAAATCCATCACCCCCACACACATGTACATGTACAGGTAAAGTGTACTCGTAAAGTGTGCATATAATTATAATAAAACTGACTTTGTAAACTGATTTCTATTTTCCTCTGGCTTGATATTTCCCCTCTCTTTTGTCCTTCATTCTCTCTCTTTATTCTCTCTCTCTCCCTCTCTCGCTCGCTCTCTCGCTCGCTCTATCTCTCTTGCTCGCTCGCTCGCTCTTTCTCTCTCTCTCTCTCTCTCTCTCTCTCTCTCTCTCTCTCTTTCTCTTTCTCTCTCGCTCTCTCTCTCTCTCTCTCTCTCTCTCTCTCTTTCTCTCTTTCTCTCTCTCTCTCTCTCTCTCTCTCTCTCTCTCTCTCTCTCTCTCTCTCTCTCTCTCTCTCTCTCTCTCTCTCTCTCTCTCTCTCTCTCTCTCTCTCTCTCTCTCTCTCTCTCTCTCTCTCTCTGAATCACTCGTTAACATCACATTACCTGCCTAGCCAAATCAGACAGCACAACCAGCTGCATGAACGTACATGACATACAATGTAGTCGACCTGGTGGAAGTAGTGCATGGTGAGGAATACATTGTCCTACATGCACATGGACGTGACCTCCTATTGTCCTATGGGATGCAGCAGGGGATCCCGCGTGGACCACCGCTGTGCTGTGCTGTGTGTGAACCTTCACTCCAGCAACAACTCGAGTGTTTACACGACTCGCAAAGCACACTGCACTTGGCTTAATCTAATACATCATTATTCGTGCATGAAATGAACAATATGGGGTCTGGAATCCATGCTCTGTACATGTACATGTATGTACTTCGAAGTACATGTATATGTAAGCATAAAAGGCCCAAAAACATCAACCATCCAAGGCGGACTAAAGATGGGATTGCACAGTAAACATCCTGCTTGTCGTATCCAACTCTCCTGACAAACATCTCCTGTCTCCATGGGCCAAACAAACTTTCAAATTTCTACTCATCAATGACAATATCGCTATGGAAGAAATGGAGCAAGTAAGTTATTGTTGTGAATTCGTGTTTCACGCAAAAGACAACCAATAGAGTAGACTTTGAAACCAACCGGAATATACATGTACATGTTTAGCTAAAACATATACAGTCAGACCTCGCTTAACCGCACACACATCCGTTTTCCACAAAATATCCGGATAGGCGAGGGAACCGGATAATCGAACACACATACTAGTACTGTATGTGTACATGACACATGCTGTAAATCGGTGACCAACAATTTTCTTCCGGATGGCGAGGGATCTGGATAAACGAGGACCGGATAAGCGAGGTCTGACTGTACATGTATTTTTATATGTACATGTACTTGTACATAATATCCGGTACCTGTATGTACCTTTAAGTCCTTTGCTGCAAATAGTGCTCAATACCCTAACAAGGGCAGAGCGTACTACACAAGGCAGAACAACAGAGACCAACATCTTCTCGTCACTCCGAGTTTCGTGTTCAAAAACACGAAACTCGGAGTGACGAGAGATTTTTGGTCTCTGTTGTTCTACCTTGCATACATGACCTCATAATGGCTGACGGCACGATGTGCTAAGCATATCGGATGACTCCAGGCTAGGCATTGGCGGATAATGTTCGAAAAGGTGGCAGATTCTGCTGGAAAAGCAGTGAAATTGGCAGAACCATACAAACCTTATGGCGGGCAATTCCTCGAATTCTGCTCCATTTCTTTATCCACATACCAAACATGCATACTTACCAGAAAAAGTACCGAATTCTGCCAATTTTTCTGCCGGCATTATCCGCAAAGGCCTACTCCAGGATCATGGATGGCATCCGTGAGTCCTAAAAAAATTATTGATACAGGTACATGTACATGTACATGGAGCAGAGCTGGCCATATCCGAGTAGTCACGGGCCGTTTGTGAAGACGGCATTTAAGTACAGTCAACTTCGCTTATAACGACACTCGGCGGGGCATCAGAAAAGTGTCCTTATTCGCGAAGTGTCGTTATACCCGAAGTCTCATTACATGTACATGTATACAGGTAGTATGGACTTTGCTCTGGGCATGGAAATTCTGTCGTTATTCGCGAATTGTCGTTATATCCGCAGTCGTTATAAGCGAAGTTGACTGTAGGCCGAACTACCGGCCATGGTGCAAGTTACCACAGACATACATGTACATGTACAATCATGTAGACAGCTCGTCGCTCTAGCACCAGACTGCTCCTACTACTGTACTACTAGTACTACGAAAAGTAGTGAGCCATGCATAACGCAACAGTAAAAAATTAATGATTGTATAATATTAGAGGAACCGCACATGTGGAGAGATTGTCATGACCGGTGGAGACTCTCATTCTTAGAAACGTTTCGAATGGCGCTCAAGAACGCTACTTAGTACTTGTGTGCTTGTGTGGTGATTAATGCTGAGTCACTGTTTACATGACTACTGTACTAGAGTCTTGAAATTCAATTAGTCGCTCATTGCACTTTGCATGTACATGTACCCATGTACCCATGTAGAAAGGAATAGGGGCACATGTAAAAAATGTTCTACAAAATAGGCAGCCGCCAGGGGATAATATTTTTGTTTGCGTATAGACATGGTTAAAACTGGTGAGTGGGCGGTATGTGGCGTTACTCTTGCCTTTTATAGTGCCCAACAATTCAGATACATGTATGTACATTGTATTCTGACGGTCAATCTGCGGACAGCATGCCGTTTCGTTCTTTGTGAACTCACCAGCACAGCACAGAGGAAATGACCAACCTGCCATTGTATTAGTAGCCAGTAGACAGATTTATCAAAATACAGTGAAACCTGTCTAAGACGACCACCACTCAAGGGACCTTCAAAACGTGGTCTCTGTTACCAGGTGGTCTCCTTATCCAGGGTCATTTGACTGGAAATAGCATGCCTTGGCTCTGGGTTCAATGGTCTTCAAGGACAGGTGGTCGCCTTATCCGAGTGGTCGCCTTAACAGGTTTACTGTAGTGCTGAACTCTATGTACTGTACTGCACGAGGCACTAGTATAGCGACCTACGCTACAATTTATCATAATAATGCATATCTGTTCATTAGACTTCATTGCGATTGTTTCGGCCAGTAACTCTGAGCTCAGCTGGCGAGATCTACAAAGAACCAAAATCGAAACAGATACATCTAGAGATAGCATTCACTCTTCGCGGATCCCTCACAGACCTCACAGTGGTAAAGCAACACAAGCATCTTGGTTTGGTCATTGACTCAGACTTATCGTTTAGTAGACATGTCGACTATATCTGTAGCAAAGTCAGTAAAGCTGTTGGCTACGTCGTGTCTCGCGGCTCCCATCTACCGCTTTAATGCATTCGCCTTTTTTTATCATTGCTATATTCTCCCCATTTTTCTCTATTGCTCAACCACCTGGTCATCCCTACTAAGTAAATCGTTAATGAGTACCCTGGAAGTCCACAATAAGAGGATACTGAAAGTCCTTTTCCGCAAACCATCATACTTTCCTTCTGCCGAGCTGTATGATATGTTTAACACCTTCCCCATCTCTAGTCAAGCTGATCGAAGGCCACCATGAAGCTCGTGTTCTAATAACTGCTAATTCTTCATCAACATTTGTTTCTCTTTGCCTCCAGTAATGTGTAATATTTATTTTGTTTTGTTTTATTTCGCTTTGTTTTTGTTTATAGTACTGGGGCCAATTCAAAAAATCGACCTCTAAAATACATGCCTTGACACATGTTGGCTAACATGGATTTTTCGGTGTTATTTGATAGATAATGTCTTCAAGAGTATCTTGGCCCAGTATGGCGTGTCCAATCGCGTCCAAAGGTCCCGAAATCACCCTCGATAGGAATACAAATTGCCGAAAAAACTAAGTTCTCATCGGCTATATTCAAGCATTTTCAAGACTTTCTCGGTACTATATTGACTGGACCTGGGAGTTTTTACCCTTTTATGTGCCAGGAGCTATAGTAACACCGTACATACACAGGATGCGAACCGACGCGTACACTGATTTTGTGCGAGAGTTGGAAAGATTGAACATCAAGTCGCGTAGTTGTGACATACCAGAAATGTGTTACCTCGTTTGGACACTTTCTTCAAAGTTTTGCATTGACTCGCTGGCGCTTTTGCTGTCGGAACGTCCACGAATGGATCGATGCTAAATTCAGCAGAACCTTCATTATAATGTAATCTTGGCTCCCCGAAAAAGTAGGCATGATTCCAACAAGGAGCAGCACAACAATTATGTGTGGAAAGCAGGGGAAAGTCATCATAGCTTGCCAAGCCAGTTGTAACTATTCATAGGACTAATCTACAACCGTGGAACGTTTCAGACCTGGCTAACTTCATCGGGCTGGAATGAAGGCATTTACTTTGTGAGTACTGCTGCACAGGAGGTGTTACAGTGGACGAGCATTTGATTCGAATCTACAAGAGCGGCTAGTGTTAGTACCATGATTTGAACACACCGACCGTGGTGATCAGCTACCATTTGCACAAAGCCTATTTACCAGCTCAACAGCTCTAGGACAACTGCCTAAGGAGTGCCATGCTGCAGTGAGAGGGAGTAGCTATGTGGTGTGGAGTGTTACAAAAACGAAATCCGAGTACCTGGAGGTAACCTATCCCAATATGCAACACCAGCAGTAGAAGAAACATTTCCTTGTCACAGAATTTGATGGCTGGGCCTAGGCAGTGTGAAACTACCGTTATACTTATAAAACACTAACTGCAAGAAAGAGTCCGATGTCCAATGTCATGGCTTGTCTCTCCTGAACTGATCACGGCACGTAGTTGATGCGATTCAAGAGCGGCGGTGAAGAGGGAAAACATGTTCATATAATACCTCATGTACTAGTGGCTAAAGAATTGTCCCTGACTGCAGAGCCAACAGTGATGGTGTAGATGGCGGAGTAGAGATGGGCTCAGCTGTACGGCGTAGAGTTTCCAAAGCTCAGACGGAAGAACAACTTCAGTTAAAGTGAAACACATGGAAGCGAAAGTATTCGCATCACAATGTTGGGATCAACCTGCAGCTATTCACCTGTGAGCGCTGTCCAACTGCAGCCTTGAAGTCTTTTCAAAGCATTTAAGTATAGTGGCAAGCTAGTCAGTGTTTGGACTGTTTTAATATCTACTAGTATGCAAAGGATTTTGGTATTTTCATTTTCATCATTTTTTCGTTACAGCACTGCCATCGCATACAAATAGTGTTGTCCTTCTTACATTGCTGCGAGATCTATCGTATTGTCTACACGTACTTCGAGTAAATTAGTTCAGGTTGAAACTGTCCTATAGCACTTCTTTCCTTAGACTCTGACAGTTTCCTACCACCTTTTCCTTCTCCTGTTAGTACTTGGGTTACAATACCTATTCTCTCAGTTGAAGTGTAACGCCGAACCGTCTGACGCTTCTCTCGTGTTTGCAGTCTGATAATTATAGTAATGCATGCCTGTAAATAGTCTCATGTACCTGCTAGCTGCACATACTATGTACATGTACACGTACCTCAATGCTAACATTCGACGCGACATGTAATGTACATGTACATGTCCAATAACCAAGTTTCACCGCACTTTGGAAATAATTTTTAATTTTGTTTTGACACTGTGAAAGTACAGTACTTGTCGCCGTACTGTATCTACTGCTTATTCTGAGCAAAATGAGGTGCTACTTGGCCATATACATGTCAGTAAAAATGGATATAGGAGCAATTCTAGTTAGGTTGCCATGGTAATAACGGCCTTTTT